>NC_139722.1:4449404-4801904 GCF_964211835.1 Anser anser
TGACTTGGAAGAAATGAATCTGGCTTTTCTTTCCTGAGCTTGCTACTGTGTCACCTTGTGAAAAAGTCTTAAGAACAATTGTACACATTTTTTTCCACGTGGAAAATGTGAGAAATCCCTACATCAGTGGAAGCTCTCCAATAGTTGCACATAACAAGATGATGAACCCTTGCAAAATTGTTCACATGACTTTCAAATACAAACTGCAGTATAGCACATATCTTCAGAGTTCTGTGTAAAATATTAAGCAAGAGGAAAATTGCTTTATTTTCAATCCTCTATCTTTTCCTAAGAACAATGCGGTGTAGTGTAAGCTAACTCAAACTGTTTTATATCTTCCTGGGTAATTACCATGGCTTCAGGAAACAAGAAGTGTGTCTATAATAGTAAATTAAACATGCCTAGACTAATTCTCTGGCACTGAGGCTAGCTGGCACAGAATGGCCCATGCCCATAGTCCTGAAATTCCTTAGATTTTCAAACAAGGAGGTTGCATCTGAAGTGCCTATTGGCATTGGTCCTGAATTTTCCCAATTTGCAAATGGTTTGGCTGAGGGCTAGCCACCCAGAACCAAACTCATTCTATTTGTACAGTTTAATGGTATAGATTATCAAGTTTCAATGCTTGTGAATATTTCCTGGAGCTGTTTTGTTTACTAAGAGAGATGGCAAACATCCGCTCCTCCAAGTATTTTGCCAAGGAGAGTAAAACTGAGCAGTCATGGGAAAGAAAGGGAGACTGTGATCTTTCAGATAAAGCCTGCTCTGTTGTGATCCTAAATTTTCACTCTGATCCTTTTCCCTGAATCTTTCCTGCCTTGGCTTTATCCTGTCTATCTCACCAAGGTTGTTGAGGGACCACTTTCATACTTTACTCCACTGAAATAAGAGGGAAGAATTCAAAGATCCTTATGCCATGAAGATGTATTGAAGATGTATTGAAGATGTATGACCTATTCTCTGTTATCACCAGTGACAGGACCCGTGGGAACGGTGTGAAGCTGAGATAGGGGAAGTTTAGGCTGGACATTAGGAAGAGGTTCTTCACCGAGAGGGTGGTCGCACACTGGAACAGGCTCCCCAGTGAAGCAGCCACTGCACCAAGCCTGTCTGAATTTAAGAAGAGATTGGACTGTGCACTTAGTCACATGGTCTAAACTTTTGGGCAGACCTGTGCGGTGCCAGGAGTTGGGACTTGATGATCCTTAAGGGTCCCTTCCAACTCGGGATATTCTATGATCCTATGATGCTATGTATTAGGTTGTCTAATCCACTCATTGTGTTAATATTCTGAGAGGGTATTAACATTTCATTTTTTTTTCAGTTTGGTGACAGGTGTCTTGATGAAAATTTCTTCAGAAAATTATCTGCATCTGATCTGAAGACACTGAATATTGTAAACTCCATCCCTTGCCCTGGCAATCTATTCCAGTTACACTTTGCCCACCCAGTTAAAAATGTATGCCTAATTCTTCATTCGAGTTTCTCTGCTCCCACCTTTCAGCCACTGGTTTTTGCTATGCCTGATTAAATAGCCTGTTAGTTCAGGGTACTTTCTCCTTGAAAATGTAGTGCTGCTATGTCTTCATTTTCTTTTTGATAAGTCTGGGCTGTTCAAGTCTCTGGTGATAAAATATTTTCTTCCACTTATCTGAGAGCTCTTCTCCTGTGTATTTTCCTGCTATTAAAGACAGCAGAACACCTGTATCAGAGACTCTTTTCCTTCTTCCTCACTACTTCCCTAAGGTAGTAGGCAGCATACACTGAGCATATTAGCCTTTCCAGACCAGGAACTACAACAGAAAGATCACAGATATGGTATTGCCTCATGGTATTCACTCATATTGAGTTTCCACTCCATTATAGTCTATATTAGTAAATTAAGCAGGGGCAGGGCACATGCATAGGCTCCTCAATTCTACCATCCATGCTTCTGAATTGTTAAAAGGCTCCCTGAAATACTTTTGGCTTCCAGAACAACTCCTGAATGGGCTGTGAAATACTGCACAGCCATGTACAGTGTTTGGATGCAACCAACCTGTTTAGGAGACATAGAGTTTAATACTATGGAGGTGGCCAGCTTGTGTCACATGACCTCCAGGTCATAGAATAGGACCTGGCAGGGCTATAATTGCAGATATAAGCTAAAAGCTCTGACTTCTTTTCAGAAATTAATTTGATAGCTATTCCAGGTAGAAGTGCAGCAGTTGTGTACATTGCAAGCAAGCAAGCAAGCAAGAAAAAATAATAATAAAAAAGTTTTTATTTAAAATCAACCAAAACTAGTAGGAAGACACAACCAAAACTAGTAGGAAGACAGTTAAAATCAGCACTCTGCAAATTTAGGACTTACAAAATAGAGCTATTTATTAGCTGCTTAAGAGTGGTTTCCACAGATAAAAATCACTATCTTCAGAAAAATTATAAAAACTGAACCAAGTTGCACAGTACATGCTCTTTCTGTAGGACAGTCAGTCACCAGTTCTACCTGCATCCTATCACACCCCTGTGAGGAAATGTGTCAGAGTAGGTATTTCTGCAGCCAACTGCACCTTTTTCACATGGAAGACATGCTGCTTTGGGGGGATTTGCACATGTGAGAGCCAAAGCAGGTTGGTGTGGGGGGCAAATAGAGAAAGGATTTCAGTTCTCACGTTCCTACCCTCTAAGCTCCGTAACTGCAGCATCTACTTTCATAACACTTTCAATTAGGATAATTCAGTAGGGTGAGTGTTCCCATGGTTAAATCAAACCTTCTGGTATTATATTTTTGCCAGAGATTATTTAAAGTGTTAATAAACTTCACTGTGAAGGAGTCCCCTAATTTCCTGCATTGCACTCCTTTTTTTTCTGGCATGTATTTTCTGCAGGCACAGAAACTCTTGGCAGTGATTTGTCGTGTTGAGTTCAATGTCTGAGCCTTTCCTCCCAGAAGCAATCCAGATTTCCATCTATGAATTGCTTCCATAAGGTCAGGACGAGTTACTTTACACAAAGTCTTTCCTGGAATCCCCCCTGGATTTCTGAACATTCAGCCTCCCTAAGCACCTCGTCTGGGGGTAGAGGAATCAGTTTGGCAAAATAAGAGAGGGCTGCTTGAAGTGTGTGACTTTTTCCAAAGGGGTAAGGCTGATTTTCCAGGTGCAGTATCTCCTCTTCAGAACAAGGACAGGTTATTCAGTAGGATTCCAGAATGGGTCTTGGCTTCAGATTTAACATCTGGGGGATCATTTAGAGAAAAGTAAACTCCTTTCTCTTAGCTAGTCCTTGGCTTGCAGAATATCCCGAAATGTCAGCCACCTTCTTAATGCATGGAGTAAGCATGACAAACAGTTATTCAAGTACTGGGATGGAGTGAATCCCATCTCATCGCAGTCTTAGTCTAGTCACAGTAGTCATCAAGTCTGATTATAACTGTGCAAGCCTACTTGGTCTCTGGGAAACAGCAGTTTGTTTCAAAGGTTGTTAAGTGTCCTAAGAGAGTAGATTTAAACTTGTAAGAATTTTCATATTCGGTGATTCAATAAGACCGTGTCTTCTGTTTGGCTAATCATTGTGCTGTGTTAGCCTGAACTGTACTGTAATCTAGGCTCAAAGTATTATAAATGTTATTACATCTATAAATCTTTGTAGCTTGAGGCATATTTAAATTGTCTATGTAGCTATAAAGAAATGGTCAAGATTTTTGTTGTTATTATTTGCATGAAAAAGGAAAGTTAAAAGATTCAAAACAATTGTAATAGTCTCAGCAAAAACAGATCCTGCTATATGTTCTTTGCTTTAGAAATAACTAACCATTTTTTATTATTTTATATAGTCATTTGGAATGCAAACATATGTCTGAAATACAATTGGAAAAATTGCTGCAACTTATATACTTATTTAAAGACAGTTTACTGAACCTAACCACTTCATTATTGCCTTTACTTAGGCAGTCACAAACCTAAATTACTGTCCTGTGTGTGAAAGCAGCAAGTTCTGTAAGCATTTCAACTGTAAACAGTACTAAATCTAAACATGGATGATTAGCTGTGGAGTGGCAAATTTAATTTTAGTAGTTTTGACAGGTTGTGTTGCTTGGGTTGAGCTTGAAATAACGCCTTGACATATCAGTGGTTCTTGTGCTTTTCCAGGTTGAGTCATTCCTTAAGGTGTTGAGTCATATAACTTGATGATGGAGTGTTAGACAAAATGTGTTAAACCTGAAGAAAGAAAATAACAGATACCATAATGATCAGTGTGTGTTAAAATATGGTTTATTGTTTCTAATTAAAAACAGTAGATTTTCGGATACTTAATTTCATATACAACAACAGCTTTGAAATGTCCCCGCTGTGCAAAACAAAAGGTACATACAGTTTTAAATGGATGCAAAAAAACAGATTAAGACATTTCCATTTAAATTAAACAATAGTTTCCGGTTTTAGGAGAAATAGTTTGATGTGTTTCTGTGAGGCTAAGAACACCCTTAAATGAATTTCAAGCCAAAACATCAACACCAAAGACATCTAGCAGAATAAAGCTCAATAATAAGCATCCATTAGGAAGTATGTGATGTGAAGTGGCTTAGTGGTATTTGTATGCAAGGAGATGGCAGCCGTATAAGTGAAAGATAACAGAATAGTTGAGACAGAGAGTAAAATTTATCATAACACGTCTAGTGATGATTAAAAGCCTGTGCTTATTAGATGCATAAAATGTATTACTAAATCATTTTTGGAACATATAATTTTCCAATTATTTATGCATCACAGTAATTAATGATAGGAGGGACAGAGTCAATGATTCACTGTGTAATACATATGGTAGTTACCTGGGGAGGAAAAAATTACAGTGCTACCAATTATTTGCTTTAATGTTTTTGTAATTATGCCCTACACCCAAGTTGAATATTTCTTTAATTCTTTTTTAAACCCTTCATTCCTAACAATGAAACTGCTTTCTTTTTAGCCCTTCAATTAAGTCTAATTTTTAAGCTGCCATCCAAGAAATATACAATTCCATAAATGCCTCGTTCGCTTTTATATTTTGCTGGCAACGGTCTGCAAGTATGAAATCTTGCCCTTCAAGCATCTTATTGATGAACTAATTTAGCCAGTCTGAAGGATGATCTTCAGCTTAATACACATGGCTGGAATGTGGGCGATCTCAGCTTCTTTTCTGCTTTGGCCTTAACTCCTCAACAGCAAGAAAATGAACTAGAGTCCTTGACCTGAATGCCACCAGGTAGGTCTTTATTCCCATGGGTGGGAAGGGAGAAAGAATTGTGCTTTCAGCAGAGTCATTTTTGCACTGCACATTTCTCATGTTCCCTCTTTTTAGGTGGAAGGATCTAGAAATGGCAAGAAAGAAGTCCCAAAGAGAACAAGAGAGCCTGCAATGTAGGACCAACTGGGTTTATTTAATGGCACATGTATGCAGTGTAGGTATCTGTGTGTGAGCTAGCCACACTGGGCTTCTGTCATAGACAGAGGGGAGAAATGAACACCCCTGGACCAATTTATCTGGTAAGTTTTGTTTAAAATTCCATAAATTACATATTATAAATGTCTGTTCTTCTCAGTCAACTACAAACAGCATCTTGAGTAACTAGCTTAGAGAAACTTTCTGGCTACTTGAAATCAGGTGAGTTAAATTCCTCCAACTATGTCTGTACTACCTTATAAAAATTCTAGTTCTTGTATGTCATTTTGTATACTTTTATTTATTTTTATTTTATTTTATTTGGCATTGTTTATTTCTTTCCCATACAACAGAAAATCTGTGAAACACCTCCCAGACATGTCTCATGAGATATCATTGACTAGAGAGCATTCCCAGTGAGCAGTCTCACTGGGACAAAAATAAAAATAAAATAAATAAATAAAAGTATAGGTGCAAACTCAAACTGAAATGTACCAGTTCATCCCAAGATCAGGGTGGATACTTTGAATTTAGCTATCACTAGACAATCACAAATTTGGGTAGAAAGAACACCAGTCATGCAACTTCACGTACCTAATCCTGCTTTTACCATTCTTTGCCTCACAGCGTAGACACAGTGAAAGATCCTCCCACAAGGCTACATGCTGCTATAAATAGTTTATCAGCAGGGATGGTTCTTTTTAGTGTTCCCACTCCAAACAGACATCATGGCAATTCTTCAACTGGACCAAAAGATCAGGCTGTACTTCACATATGGCAGTCACCATTTGGGAATTTTAGTGTCATGGTTCCCAGGGACCGTGCTGAAATTTAGTGTCCTGATACAAACCTTTCCCTTCTAAAAACCCTGTCAAGCAACCTCTATATTGCTGTTAGCTAGGACAGACAAAAGTCATGTCTTCTCTGTGGGCTGGGCATGGTGTTCCCATGCAATTCACCCTCCTGCAGGATAAGAGAATTCAATTCTTTTCAGCCACAGCCAAAAGCCTGCTCCAGAGCAGACTTCGTAGTGTTCAAAAGATTTATTTAATTCTTTTCCCTCAAATAAATGAGCTTGGAGGGTTAGACTTCTCTGTGAAGAAGACTTAAAGAAATAAAAATTGTACTGCATTTTGGTAGATTATGTGGGTGGTGTACGAATCAATAAAGCTTCCAGCTATACAAAGCCTTTGGGTGCATTGAGATGTTTGTTTTCTTATTTATTCCAAACAGAGCTAAATCTGAATAGTTTTGGTTTGTGTTTTTTTTTAATTTATTATTATTATTTCTGCCAAGAAATGAGGACGTAACCCTTCCCCCACCCCTCCCTGTTCCCTGCTGTGTTACAAGTGTACCCTTATCAAGCATTTATTTATTAAAAATATTCATAAGGAAAAAAAAACTGTTAATGTTAATGATGGAAAAAAATTCTTGAGATCTTTCCCTCTGTGTTTGTTTAGGTATATGTGTATATGGTATGTACCAAAGATTAGATATCTATGCATTTAGCTGAGCCTGCTGTCAGGTTACATACACAGTCTGATGGAGGCAGTGAGAAAGTTGATAGAGGCTTTAACCGGTCCTTAGGTCATTGGAGACTTCTGGGTTGCTGGTATAATTACACTTATGTGTACTATGACCTGGTCTGTGCTTTAAGTTTTCTGTGACGGGAAAAAAAAGATAATAATAATCTTTTCTCCATTGTTGCCTACACTTTTTAGTATGTTTGCTGTGGCGAGATCTGACTGCTTGCTCTAGTCTGTAGGAAGTTTTACCAGTGCTTCTGATTTGAAGTTCTGAGTTCTTGAAAGATACTGAAAAGTGCTTCTGCTGGACAATTTTCCCCAGTTCAACTGAAGCCCATATGTGAAAACAAGACCTCTAAATTTTAGTTCTGACAATTTAGGTCCCATCTAAAGCCTACCTTTCATAAGAAATTCTCAAATTAGAATAGAGAAGACAGAAAAGCCATTGTTTTGCAAGACCTTTGCAAGGGCCATTTCACTCTACAAAAACAAATCCGTGGAAAGGAGAGCAGATTGTACCTATGCAGTAGAACAAAATGGTGAATTTCACACCTAGAAATGAGTTCAAAGCTCACAGCCATTTCAATGATGAGCATTTGCATCAAAACAGCCTCCTATAAAAACCTGAAAATGTAGTTAAAGCAACACAAAGATAAGCATTTACTTCCTGGAACACAGGAAGTTCCACACAAACATGCATAAGAACTTTACAGTGAGGGTCACAGAGCACTGAAACGGGCTGCCCAGAGAGGTTGTGGAGTCTCCTTCTCTGGAGGTATTCAAGATACACCTGGACACTTTCCTGCTCAACATACTGTAGGGAACCTGCTTTTAGCAGGAGGGTTGGACTCGATGATCTCCTGAAAGTTCTGAAAGTACTTATGGTCAGGCTAATTTGAACGGACCTAGACACAGACAGACCACAAACAAAGGAGAAAGAAAAGTAAGAATTCTAACTAGGATTTTCAAAGAAAATTTGGAGGTGAAAACTGCCCTTTATTCAGAAATATGTCTGAATAGGTCTCAGAATCAAATGACATTTTACAAGAAAGTGGGTTAAATTTATATGGTTAGTCTCACATTTCTTCTTCCTCAAGAACAGACCTGTAGCTTCAACTGGGTGTGACGTATTTCTTTGTCCTTCTCTTCACTGAAAGGGACACAGAACAGAACAGAGCAGAACAGAATAGAATAGAATAGCTCAGTTGGAATGGGTCTACGGAGATTAGCTAGTCCATCTGCCTGGCTAAACAAAAGTATATTATTAAGAGTTTTGTCAAAATGTCTCTTGAACACTGACATGCACGAGGCATCAACCATCTCTCTAGGAAGCCTGTTCCAGTCTTTGACCACCCTCACAGTAAAGAATTTTTTCCTTATATCTAGTCTGAACCTCCCCTGGCACAGCTTTGTGCCGTTTCCTCATAGCCTGCCATTGGTGACCAGGCAGCAGAGGCCAGCACCTCCCTCTCCGTTTCCCTCCTCAGGAGGATGCAGAGAGCACTGAGGCCGCCTCTCAGCCTCCTCTTCACCAGACTGGACAACCCACGTGTCCTCAGACTCTTCTCATCAGACGCACCTTACAGCCCTCTTACCAGCTTTGTCACACTCCTCTGGATGCTTTCAAGTACCTTAACACCCTTTTATAAGTTCCAACCCAGAACTGCACACATTATTCAAGGTGAGGCCTTACCCAAGCTAAATACAGCAGAAGAATCTCCTTTTTTTTTTGACCCACTGGCTCTTCTGTGTTCAATGCATCCGAAAATGTGGTTTGTCTCCTTGGCTGCCAGGACACACTGCTGGCTCATGTTGAGCCTGCTGTTGACCAACATGCCCAGATCCCTTTCTGCTGAGCTGCTTTCTAGCCACTTATCTCCAAGTGGCTCTATTTGACCATTTACACAAAGATTTAAAGCACACTCAGACATGGTATGCTAAAATATAAAAAACCTATCAAGATAGCTCCAGACCAAGTCAATCAAACAGATGAAGAGGTAGGAATATGTATATCCTCCCTTTATATAATATCATCATCTTTACTCTGCACACCCTCCTAATGCTAGAATATTTGCAGATGGGACAATGAAGTATAAAAACAAAGTCCAAAACTTATACAGATGTTTAAGAACTGGGTTACATTTTTACTAACTTCAGCAGTTCCAGGACAAACTTTTAAAGTGTTAGCATGGTCCCTGGCACAGTTTTGGCAGAGGCCAACTACCACTCTCTTAGTTTCTGCTCATAACCCAGAAGTTCGCACAGGCTGAAGTTCATTCCTAATGGACAGTTTGGACACAGTTAACCTGTTTCAGAAGCTAAGAGGGTTTATGAAATTGGATGCAGCCATGCTGTGTCAGCTGACATTGAGGCCAAGGAATGGTAGCAGCATTCTATGTGCCAGTAAAGACATAGTATTTGTACCTTTTTGTGGTATTTTTAGTTCCTCTTAAAAGTTGGACATGCTCCTAGCTTTCTCATGAACTTCTTTATATTCAGCTTCCCTGTCTTTGAGACACATGGATATTCATTACAAATTTGGCCCTAAATGATTTGAGAAAGATTTTAAAAAAATGGCAGGGAACAGAACATGTAATTATACTTTCTATTTAACTGCTACTACTTTTCTAACCAAAGTAATTGCAAAGCCAGTCCTATATTGCATTAGTGTTTTCATTATTTTGTTCTAATTATTTTTTGTTCTTTGTCCCTGTCCCTCCTTCCACCCTTGCTCTAGCAGCCCTCTCACTACCCTCTCCTGCTTTTGTCAGCACAGAGCAATATACAGTTATTAATGTCTCCTCTTATTCCCAGTCCTTTCTGCATCTCTTTTCTGTTGTTGCCTCCAGTGACATGCAGTGATGATAATGGGATGCAGTGCCACTGGCATGTTACCCCAAAGCCCTGCAAGGACTAGTTCAGAGGTACAAAATTGCTTAAAAAGCCAGGAGCTTCTCTACCCAAGGGGAGGAAAAAGCGATTGCTTGCTGCGTTAGGATCTGAATGCTCCTTGCCACTTCCTAGCAGAGTAGTTTAGAATCAAGCTCCACTGGATGATAATTGTTTTAACTACCATTGTGGTTCTCTCTTTTAACCAGAGGCATGTCTGCAGAGGATGGGTGAAGCTGGGCAACTGATGTCTGCCTAATTCACAGGGTATTCCTAATTGGGTGGGATAGATCACCCTGTGCTCCCTTGTCTCACTTCACCCAACTGAGTTGCATTTTGATCCTTTACTTTACAGCTTTTCCAAAGAAGTTTATGCTTTCTTTCCACATTCTGCATACAAATCATGGGCACCAACATGAGCATCTTCTGAATACAGCCAAGATTAGAAACTCCTTCATTTTGTTACCAGAAAGGATGCTAAAAAATCAATGTACAATTACAGCATACCGTTTTTTTAATACAGAACATGTGAAATAAATACATCTTAGCTGGCAAAGTCTTTACAGGGGAAGGCTAGTGGTAGACATGGTCATTCCAGCTTCATTCAGAAGAAATGCTGTTTTGTAGTCAGACTTCCTACTTTAGATATTTACACATACAGTTCAGGCAGCCTACAAATTTGTACGCAGTGAGAGGAAGGGTGTGCTATCTCTGAAGAACAATGTAGAGTCCCTAAATGAGATGTACTTGATTTTATGTATTGCCTGCACTGGGATGGTACTCCCACTGGCTGAGCTCGTAGCCGCCTAAACCTAGTTGGTAGGCTGCATCAGGGCTACAGCTTGTCTAAATGGGAGTCTGACGTGCTGATGAACTGGGACCAACAGCCACAAGCAGTTGAGAAGATGTTCTAGTAAGGCACCACATCACCCCTGATCTCTTTGTATGCTCCCCTGTGCAGCCCCGCTCTTTATGCACCTGTGGGAGATGCTTTTTCTTCTAGAACAGCAAACAACAGCCACATTGGAAACACTAGAGCATCTCAAACAGTACAAATATCCAATGTGAAGAAGTGAATCCTGCCTCAGATGTTCATCTGCTCCAGTATCATGTCTCTGGCAGTCCAGTGTTATCCCAGTTGCAGATGGAGAGCGTCTTGGACACTGCAAGTACTAAACACCTGTGGTCAGTTTTGCACAGTTGTGTATATAAAGAAAGATTGTCTGAGTTCTTTGCTGATGGCTGCCCAGTCTATCACTTTGGCAACGTAATAGGTGAAAAATGAAGCAGGGCATGCTCAATCCTCTTGTTCAAGCTGAGTCACTATGCAGAAAACTGAAAGATTTACAAGAGGGTGAATATGTCCTGACCTACCAAAAAAAGGACTACTCTGGTTTAATGACACTTGATTCTTGTTCCAGTAAAGGCTTGTTTGGTTTCCATTCAGAATTATGTGAAGAAGAAATTAAGGAGTTGAAACCAAGTTACAGCTTTCTCCACTTCCAAGGAAATTTCTTTCCTGGCACGCTACAGTCAGCTGCCTTTTTGTTAACTCTTTCTCCTGGACCATTGTATTCCTGTTTCTTTAACAGTCCACCTTCAGAAGAAGAGGTGAACAACAAGACTGCATATCCTCCTGGCTAAAGCAGTATCTGGGAAATTGAATCTGTGGATTCAAACCCAAGTTAGCCCACGATTCAGATTGCCTTCTTCCTTGGCAAGAGCTCCAACACAAGTGTGCTTAATACTGAAAATATTTTTCAGATGTTCCTATATGCACAACTTGGATGCAAAAGACTAGAAGTATTGTAAGTCTGAAACTCAGTTCTGAAAGATGGCCTAACTGCATCATTGAGTTCAGTGAAAAAGTCAAGTAGAGATCAAAAAGAACTTGAGAATCTGACGCCCAGATTAACATATTTTAAAGGGCACGATTCCTTGGCTATGTTCACCATAGGAAAATACTTTTTATTATTAATTTGACTTGTAAAAGTAGTGGAAAGAGACTTTTTTTTTTTATTCAGATCTATATGCTATTTTTATACACTTGCATCTTGAATTTCTATAATGATACAAATACCTCCGTGTGATTTCCAAAACCATGCATCTATACCATTCTCCTCTTAGGCTCTGTATTAGGGTGAAATCATCTTTCCTCAGCACAGGGAATGGAAAGGTTGCTCTCCTTTGTCATTCTGTTTACAATATTATTTTCCTTTGGAACTATCAATAAACTGTTTCAACTGAACTACTGGACATTACTGAGTATAAGTTTCTACACACTAAAGTTAACAGTTGTAACAATGAATGTAGTCTACTGATGATACCAACAATTTTGAATCACAGAATCACAGAATCGTCTAGGTTGGAAGGTCCTCTGCCCTAACCCTAACAAGTCCTCCACTAAACCATATCACTAAGGGCTACATCTAAACGTCTTTTAAAGACCTCCAGGGGTGGTGGCTCAACCACTTCCCTGGGCAGTCCATTCCAATGCCTAACAACCCTTTCAGTAAAGTAGTTCTTCCTAATAAATCAATCTTACTTTGCAATTTATTTAATCTTATGGAGAATTCTTACTTTTTCAATGAGATATGCTCAGACATAAACTCTGAGTTTTACCTTCTTGAAAAACCATAAAAGCATTTTGAAAGAGTAGTGTTTCCACTATCACTTTGGCTCTGTACCAGTTTTGTTCCAATGAGAAGTTCTTTTGGACTTATAATCTATTCATCATGTCCTGAAGCATTATACCCTCCTTTTCTGAAAAGCTTATCTGATCTAGTGGTGCTGTTGTCAAATAATTATTTTGAATATTGTCTGACGATGCTTACAGATTCATTCAGATGATGGAATTCATTGCATTTCTTCTATATTTTCCCCAAAGTAAGTCACTGTCTGGAATTGTTTTCACTGAAAATATGCACAATTCCTTTTATTTTATTTTATTTTATTTTATTTTATTTTATTTTATTTTATTTTATTTTATTTTATTTTATTTTATTTTATTTTATTTTATTTTATTTTTTTTTATTTTATTTTATTATTTTTTTTTTCATTCAGAATTGTGACTTATACCTGAAACAGGATAGGCAACAGAATTCAGTTTTCCTGTAGACTGCAAATTTTCCATTTGCAGACTAAAGATTTTCCATCCATACAAAAAGACAGATCACAAGAGAAAATCAAGAGTTTCCTCATTAAATCACTGTGTATAGACACATTTTATTTTGTCAGAATTAATTTTGACAGGTAATGTAGGCACCTGTTCTTACAGAAGCAGCAGTAGTGATTTCTTGCATCAGGAGAAGAATTGCTGATCAACTATTTTGAAAGATCTTTTGGCTTGGTGCTTGGGGCATTCATCTCTGATGTGAAAAAAGTTCAGTAAAAATCCCTAGTCTGCATGAAAGAGAGCACTAACTTGAATCTTAATCTCTTCCACCACAGATATTCAGGGCTCACACTGTTCATAAACTTTATTAGCAAATACTGATTTATTATTTTTTTATTTTATTTTTTCTAAAAGGCTAATGCTAACTGTTCCAGTAGCCTAAGGGATTTTATTTATATTCTTCTCAGGTCCTATCACAGTCTGATTTCTTTTCCAGTTTTTGGCAGGTAAGCAACCAGACAGAATTATTGTGATTGATTCAGATGAAAAAATAAATACATCCTCTTTTAGACTTTAAAGTTTTATACTACTTTTTGTCTTCTGATTCTGAAACTTATTTTGTATCTTCTGGTTTTCAGTGGAGTTTAGTAATCACACTACAGGTTCTCAAGCTGGAGTCTGCTTCTGAAAGCTGGGCTAGTTGACTGAGTTACTGGTCAGCAATGGAGGCTGGATATTTGAGAGAGCTTTCTGCAATCCATGGGTCCTGTGCTACTTATTTAAGGCCCCTCAGCCCTCTTTGAACAATACTGAGCTTATCTTGCTTGGAAAGTCATGCTTCACTTAATACATAGAATGATTTAAGGACACCACATTCTGCACCAAACAAAGAAGATCCCCTTACAACTAAAAATTAATAATGAAGATTTTTTTTTTGAAAAAAAAAAAATTACTTGAATGTAAAACCTAAAGGCTAGTCATGAATACTGGGGCAAGAAAATGTGACCATGAGGTCTGTGTGATCTGAGGCTCCCAAAGCAAATGTCATTACAGAAGCAGAGGAGCAATTCTTCAAAAGTAAGATCTGATACGGCTTAGTGGGAGTACCTCATCCATCTGGATACTTTTTTATGACCCATAAGAAAGAAAGAAAAAAGAAAAAAAAAAAAAGAGAGAGAGAGAGAACAAATGCATTTGGAGAAGAGTGGGGAGTTGTGAGAGATCAGTTTAAAAGGAGGGATTAAAAGCACTGAATTCAGCCCTGAGGGGAAGCAACAGTCTACAAACATTGGAAGATTGCAGGCATTACAGACTGAAAACAAACATGTGAGGTACTAGGAAAGGGTTTAGTTAGATCCCCTTTTCCCATGTGAAATTGTGGGTGAATTTCCAGATAAACTTGTTTAGAGAGATATCTATTAGCTTATAATAATATTGTGAACAACAATGGGTCGGAATTTTAAAAATGCTAGCATGGTGCCTAGGAAAATAAGTGTGAATTGACTGTAGGAAGAAACTCTATATAGGCTTGGAGATAGTTTAGCATAATCAGCTTTTTCCATCCATAACTCTGAGGATATTGTGCATTATTAAAAGCAGATACTTCTGGCCACTTGGCTATTAGTCTCTTACAGCTATATTATGAATGGTAGGTGTTAAAATCAGCCACAGGAGGGCTCTTGCATTATTTCCCTGCAAGCCTTTAAACGTATTGAGGATAATAAAGGAAGAAACCTATTCAAGCAAGCATAGGCAGAGGCTAAAAAGATCAAGTCAATCTGTGCTCTAGTTTCTGTCAGTACGTACAGAAAAGGCATCATGAATAGTTCACTGTGCATTTTTTTTCATCTGCTTGTAGAAGCAAGAGTGATTTCCCCTCTGTGATTTTAGCTAGATGCCATGTTTCTCCAGTAATAGTGCACAATTCAGTTAGAAATCTGGATATGAGGACTGAGATAAAGACAGTTTCCTGGGTGGTGCTAACTTTCTACTCCAGATTTCCTCACTAGATTTGGTGCTGTTCTAGTCATTACTAAAGCACTTTTTCTCATTTTTCCCTTTGACAGTCTTCACGGTGACTTAAGGCCCATCATTCAGCAGTGTCACAGAAATTTAACTAAACTCCCAAAGCAGCATGCTAAATTCCTACAGAAATACATCATTCCACATGGTTTAGGACACTTTGGATACTCATGTAGGTGTCTGATCAGACACGGTCACAAAAAATAGAATTCCCTTGTGGGGATTCAATGAGAGCTCAGTATTGTTAAACCAGTTATGAAACAGAGAAGACTCCAAAGCAAAAAGTGTTCATGTTGGAGCTGACTCAGTCCATATCTTGCTTTGTTCTTTCCCCTAGGGAAAGAAATTCTTCTACTACACTAGATATACAGGCAACGAACAAGGACCTTCCCACCAGTCAGTTGATCTGCAGCGTTACTTTTTCACCTCAGAGATGCCCAGACAATCTTTCCACTTACCAAGTATACAAACAGTATGCAACTTTATCTTCTTCACCTTAGGACATTCCTGTCCAAATCCAATTTGTTGCTCTTCCAGAAAGAATCTATTCCTTGCAGATCCCTGGAAATTATTCCTATCTGGATAAAAGGATCAAGGATCTTCCTTGTTATTCAAGCACAGTCTTCTGAAGCTGGTTTATTGCTCACCAATTTGCTCATGTTTTCAGACAAAGCATATGGGGATAGAGGGTGTATGGAGATAATTAGCTTATTCTTGCCCTGATCCAGTGGCAAGATTTGACACCCCTTCCTGTTTTTATATACCAGAAATGGACCCAACATTAGATTTTATTTTTTTTTTTACAAAAATTGATTTCTTTTACCCTGTAGTTTTACAAAAAAAAAAAAAAAAAAAGTAAAAACAACAAGAACAGTCTGTTGTTCAAGGCCTTCACACTAGTGTTAGGAAAAGAACTGCAAAACACCACTGTCATGCAACAGAATGGAGATTTTGCCTGTGATATATTCTTCCTTGTCTGAAGCACTGTTTCTTCCGCTCAGTGGAAAGAAGCACCTCATTTTACGTGAGTGTTGTTGCTCTGGAAGTGACTATCTAGCAGCACTTGTGAAATGTCCTCTCCCTACTGATGCATAATGAAATTCAAATGGCTAAATTCATAAATGAACACATCAATTAAATACTTAAAATTAGATTGATAAATCAATATTATCGGCTTGGGTCCCCCAGTCCACCCCATGAGTCATCAGGCCACCAAGTTCCTGGCTATTTTGAAATGGTTTGAGTCATGGAAACATTTGCTTCTTTTTGTCAGAAATTCTGTCCTTGTCTAAGTTGGCAAATATCCTCTTTCACAAAGCTTACTTACTAACAAAAAGGAAAAAGAACTTTTTTTTTTTCTTTTTTTTTTTTTTTTTAGTGTACAATTTATGTTACCCTATTCGGTCCTTTCTGAACCACTAAATGCCCTGCTTTTCTGGAGTGCCCATTTTTTTAGAAGCATCCACCCCCTGTGGGAGTTAAGCTTCAACAGGACATCCATCCGCAGGTGCCAATGTGAGGGATGTGAACAGTGTGAAATGCTGCGATGTCTGTATATCTGCACCTGGCTTGTTTAGAAAACCCGTCCCCACCACTGCTGCCTCTGGCACTTGTCCCCTTCCCTGGCCCGTGATGTTTTTGTGCAAGCCCCAAGGCCCACCATATCTGGCGATCAAGACAGCAAGTCAACAAGCAGCAATGAACAGTAACCACGTGCAGAGAATTCCTTTAGAGTCCCCCCGATTTCTCCCCATCCTCCTCCCCTCCTGTGTGTTTGCTCTTTCATACTTCATTGGAGAATTGTGTTATCTCCACAAGATGTGACCGGGCTTAGCACAGGAATGTCTGCGGCAGCATGTGGAGACACTGGCATGGGACAAACATCCTAATTGGTACGAATGGGGGCTCTTCTTGACTGCAAGAAAAATAAAAAATAAATTAATAAATAAAGGAGACATGAGGAAAGGAGAGTGGGGGGGAGAGGGGAAAAAAAAAAAAAGAGAGCACAACTTTTTTCCCCCCTTCTTCTCCTCTGAAGGAAGCAGCAGTGTCTCCTTGCAGAACGACAACCCTCAGGATACAGCAGTTGTCTTCAAATCTGTGACCATAAAAAATCATTATCTCTGTGAAATACAGCAATTTGGGAGATAATCAAACAGTGACCAGGGGGCAGAGCTGCCAATCTGAAGGATTATGCTCTGTGCACGCTTGATTCTGTCTGACCTTCCTCCGAGCCAGCTGTCAGCTTGGCGAAAACGCACACGGATCGACTCAGGGCACATTCATTAGACTGTCTTCGGTGAAGAAGTCATTTGCATAAAACCCCAGCTTTCTTAATTAGTACTTCATTTTTCCCTTGACTTATTTTGTGGCTAAGTTCACTCGCCTTTTTTTTTTTTTTTGACTTGCTGAAAAATAAAATGGGGGAGGAGATTTTTTTTTTTTTTTAATGTGGGGGCAGGAGGGAATATGACTTGCAAATTAACTTAGTGATAATTAGCCTATTAACATTTTCAGAGATGTAGGAGGTTTCCAAATGTTAAAAAAAAAAAAAAAATCAGAACTGGGGGGGGAAAGTTTGTGGGGAAATACTGTAGCTGAAATCTGTATCTCAGCTTGTGGACTGAGAATACTGAAATGCTGGGAAAGATACATAGTACAGGACATGTTGAAAATTCTCTTGTTTTATGAGGATACATGCTTTTCACTCATTCCCAAAGACTACTTAGGAAAATGCTTAGGAAAATTTTACCTTATCATTCTTGTGGACAAGAATTTGAATGGAATTTTTTGTTTATTGAAAGATAAAGATATACTTTTCTTCTACTGCAGTTAATATTGAGTGATTTGTTTGGATTAGGAAAAAGTTAACCACATGTTGCAGTTTTACCCGGACTTTTCTTATATGTACCAATAAGGATTTTCACTTCACTTAAAAGCTTCAAAATCATAGTTGCATCAAAATAAACTGTAAGTCATCGTGTGGGTATAAAGGAGTCCCTTAAGATGCACAGCATTATATCGATTTAAATTTGTTACGCGATTGCTAGGAATAAACAAGCCACAGGAATGATTGCCTTGTGTTAAAAAGAGTGTTCAGAGTAAAGAGAGATGCCAAATCAGTGTAGACATTATCAAATTTGTTCTTCAGTTCAAAGTGGATGTTAGTGATGCTTTTTCCTCATTTGATATTCTGCTCTTGCTTGATGTCAGAAGGTATTTGAGAGTGCTCCTAAGTTGAATCACAAACTAGTCCAACTTACCTCTCAGTGCCACTATCAGAGCATAATTACAGTGCAAGAGGAGGGAAATCCTGAAGTCCAAGCAACATCTTTGTCACAGATGAATCAAAACCTAAAAAAGAGAAGAGGAATACACGTATTGGAAGGCTACTTTTATGGCAGGATTCTGTTTAAAAATAGTATAAAAAGGAGGAAAACTTGCTGCTGTGATTTTTAAATTCTTTAGCATTGTGCAAGAGAGCAAAAGTGTATCTTGGGACATCCCTGTTCGTAGATAAATATTACATCTCTTCCTCTAGTTTTACAGTTCTCTTCCAGTACGGGACTGAAACAGAGGTTCAAAACAGTAAAGATGGCTACAGTCAAGGTATTGAACATCTCTTAAATTGAAGAGTTATGACCAACTTTTTGAAGACCAGATATTTCAGGTGACCAGTTATTAGTGGGATGAATACTGCCAGGACCTGTTTTCTGGTCCTGAGGGCAATGGGTTGTTTGTGTGTGTACTACTAAACTGCCTCAGCCTCCAAAATTGTGTGAATGCATCCAAACTGCCTGAAGGGAGTTGTCCTTGGCCCACACTAGGATGCCAAATATGCAATGAAAAATGTTTGGGACAACACTAGTTGGTCTGGATCAAAACCAAGCCAAAGGTTGCTCTAGATATACATCAATATGAACAGCCACATTTCCAGCAGTGTTTTATTTACTCACACAGATGTACCCTCAGCTTTCTACTCAAGAATTCAAGCCCGCTTTGAGGTCTGTTTCAATTTTTATATATATATATATATATAATTTATTTATTTATTTATTTATTTACTTTTGCTATGATATTGCAAGAAATGTACTTGAGAAGTTGCCATAAAAATTTCAATGTTGTGTTATAATGAATCAATTTCTCTCAAAAAAAGTTTATACTCCTTCATATATAAACATTATCAATACTACTACTAAAAAGGCAAATTAATGAAATATTCATAAGACTATGCAAGCAGACTTTTAATAGAATGAACAAAACAGTGTGTCACGCTCTTGCTTTTGTCAGTTATACATAGGTATGGGTTAATTAACAGCAGTGGACTGTTTCCGAATTTAAGCTGCTGTGGCTCTGCTCCAAAGGCCTTCCACATTTCTGAACACAATTTTTTCCTCTTGTGATATATAATAACAGTATTTCAAATGTGCCAAGAGCACTAGTAGTTATGGAAGACTAATGCAACAGCACAGAAGTCAATAGAAAGATTCTGTTACATTTAATTGAGCCATTTTAACACTATGTTTCTTCCAATGAAATTTAGAAGTTTATGGGGATCTGTCAGAAAATGTCTAATCTTCACAGATTTTTGTAATTTATTTCTAGAATAAAGAGACATAACTATGAGGAACTGTTCAATAAAGCTGGATTAAAATAGGAAAAAAATATTTAAAAAAGTCTACATTGCTTCATTTTAACAGAAAAAAAAAAAAATCTCCTAGGGAAGAGCTGGATTTTGGAGCTGACAAAAATGCAGCCTCTGTGTGAATTATGCTACATTTATTCCCTATAGGTTTTGGGTATATCCAACATACTCTCAGCCACCCAGCATTTAAAATGTACTGGCTATATCATTTGATGAATTCCTGTACCATTCTTTTACTCTTGGACAGTTTATGGTATCGCAAGAAATGGAAGTTGATTTCATTATTAGACCCCAAAATTCAGCAGTAATTCTCGATTTAGTTACTAGGAGAAGTCTAAAGTCTAATTATAACCTTTTCACACTACTTTTATGCCCTTTTGCTGTCACCACATTAAGCAGACGTTCTTTCAGCTTTCATACCATGATTTCCAGACTCCTGACACAGGTCTATAGGTGCTTCACTCATGTTATTCAGAGTTTTCTCCTTATTCCATTTCCCTCTGAATTATAGTTGCAATTCAGAAAGGTCACGTTCTCAGATGTAAATAAAACATTGTTCCTATGACACATTCATATAAGTCCA
Source organism: Anser anser (assembly GCF_964211835.1). Taxonomy (NCBI): domain Eukaryota; kingdom Metazoa; phylum Chordata; class Aves; order Anseriformes; family Anatidae; genus Anser; species Anser anser. The sequence continues at coordinate 4,469,588 of NC_139722.1, forward strand.
AGAGCAGTCATCAATCACTGCTAGTTGATTCAATACAGTAACAGCTACTTTAGATCCTTATCAAAATTCATTTTGAATTTTTACTGTGGGTGAAGGTCATTTTACCTAACTTTTTCAATCCCCAAACTAGGCATTTAGTTTAAGCTAGTTTTCTAGGTTCCTGCTATGCTCTTGGAAGGAGATAGGCATTCCAGGACAGAAGTCTATTTCAACTAAAAGAAACACCAATTTTATGATGGAACAAGCTGTCCTCCCTAGGATCTAGTTTCTCTTGGCTGACCACTGGGGTATGTCTTGACAGCTAACTTAGTCTAAGAACATTGCTTTTAGAAAACTACAGTTCAGTAAGATGGGTCAGGGGCTTAATTGCTTGATTACATGGTGCAGATAACAGCCTTGAGAGCATTCTTGTCCTTGAAGCAATTTCAATTTATTATAATAATTTTACAAGTATAACATTATGGGCAGATTTCCAAACTCATATTCTATCTTCCTTGTTTTGTTTGAGAGCATTGGGAATCTCAGAAAATAAGTTCTGATTTAATAATATTTTCTGTAGGCACTCATTGTCCGTTTTACTCATTTTGACTCAGATCTACCTTAGCCAGCAAGTTGTGTCGTCTGAGCTGGTGGTGTAGGCTCCTTCATTAGGGAATGAGGAGAAACATGATTCCCTGGAGAATGACTAAATCTACCTCGAAGTGGTGATTAAGACATTGAAGATGAAATGCTTCTCCAAATGTGCCTGTCTGATTGCAAGAAGCTAGATGTCTAACTAAGGCTAAGTTACTAATTTTTTAGTGGCTAAACTGAAATAGAGCCTGTTGATTATTCCTATGTAACATGTACAGTGCTACTGAATATATTGGGGTTGCAGCAAAATAAATCAGTGTTACAGCATCCAGTGATTTTATGAGTGTTGCTAGTTGGTGGTTTCTTAAAGCTATTTGTGCTAGATGCTCAAAATATACTGAATATTTTCCAATGTTTCTGAGCACTACTGCTTCTTTGTACAACACCTACTAATTTCTCTTGCATTATCCTCAGATTTTAAGGTCTTTAGGGCAAAAAGCACCTGAATTCTGGGTGAAGACTCAATGGATTACTGTTCAGAAATACCAATGGCTTATTCTAGCGGAGAATGTACATTACTGGAGAGCAGTATAACTGCATCAGAATAGTACTGTTTCAGCTAGCAAATATTGTGTCCAATCATAAAATGTTATTGGTCAGTTCTAGGTAGCATTGCTTCTCTTGAAATCAAAATAATAATAATATTGAAAAATAAAATATTATTAAAAATAAAATATAATAATAATAATAATAATAATAATCTCAACGTCCAAAGAAAAATCCATAAAAACTCTGTAAGGCTGGATAATAAACCCAGGTACAATAAAGATATGCCTAGAACTCCTGGGAAAGGGATGTTGACACACTACTTTCATTGTGAAGAGAAGAAAAGAAGAGGAAAGAAGTAAGATAGAAGAGAAAATAAAGAAAGAGGAGGGGTGGGGAGGGGCGGGGAGGGGCAGAGAGGGGCGAGGCAAGGCGAGGCGAGGCGACTGGACAACCCACGTGTCCTCAGACTCTTCTCATCAGACGCACCTTACAGCCCTCTTACCAGCTTTGTCACACTCCTCTGGATGCTTTTAAGGATCTTAACATGCTTTTATAGGTTTCAGCCCAGAACTGCACACAATATTCAAGGTGAGGCCGCACACAAGCTAAATACAGCAGGAGAATCACCTCTTTTGACTCACTGGCTCTTCTGTGTTCAATGCACCTGAAAATGTGGTTTGCCTTCTTAGCTGCCAGGGCACACTGCTGGCTCATGTTGACCCTGCTGCCAACCAGCACCCCTAGATGATTCAGTCTAACTCTGCAAGGCCTCTCGTCCTTCCAGGGACTCAACTGCACCTCCCAGTTCAGTGTCATCCGTAAACTTGCTGAGGATGTGTTCCAGTCCTGCATCCAGATCACTGATAAAAATGTTGAACAGGACTGGCCCTAGAATTGAGCCCTTCAGAACATTGCTAGTGGTGGGCCACCAGCCAGATAGAGCTCCATTTGCTACAATCCTTTGAATAATTGTCTTTGAATATAGCTGTTGAATAATTGTCTCCCTTCAAAACTTCTCTTTGTCTCCTTTCAGATTTGTGAATGCACCCTGATAACAGTTGTGTATGGAAATAACAACGAAATATCAAGTTAAGACCTTCTTCTTGAACAAAAAACTTGGTAGAAATAATAATAAAGAAGTGTAAATAAATGAAGGACATATGTTCCTGTTTCCTCACTGGACTTAAGGAATGCTTTACAAAATCAAGATTTCTCCTTGGTAAGATTCATCTTTTCTCAGCCTTCATCATTTCACATCACATCTCCATGCTACTTATTTTGTTCCCTGAATTGTTGCAATTTTTTATTTTCTTTACCATCACTTCCTCTCTCTCTTTTTATCTGCTAAAATTTAAACTAAATTTCCCTACATCAGTTTAAATCCATTACATCTTTCTCTGTCCTAACTGACTAATGAGAATAATTATTGAACTAGTTTTCAATGTGAATTATCTACTCAGGCTAAAATAAAACCACCAATCTCATTTTCAGTGAAAATCCTGAGTCTGGCCAACAATCGTGATCCCTGAAGTAAAATAACAGGGTTTTATTTACTAAGGTCTTCAGTCTATTCATCGTTTTTTATTGGCATTGAAATAACATTTGGGCAGGATTATATTGCCTTTTTTTTTTTTTTTTAATATGGCTGTTTAAAAGCTCACAATTAAAAAGCCTCTGTTAATACTCTGATATTGCCATCAGGATCGAAAAGGGATTATTGCCAGTGTTCTGGGCTAGTAAACCATGCACATACAACTGAACATACACATGCTGGAATGCTTATTTCCAGAAAATAAAAATAAAAAAATAAAAAACGGGACATGGAAATAGGATTCTTTCCAAGATGCTCAGAGCATCAGCCAAAGGAACAGATCTTTGTGCTGCCTTGGCAGAGAGAATCTCTCAGCTGGTGTAAAACCAGTGTACCTGGCTCTTATGTCAGATTTTCCCTTAGAATAGCTTAAAATCAGCTACACTAATGCTCATATGGGGCATGATTCTTGGAACTACCTTGTAAAATACAGTACTTTCTACACTGCTCTGAGTTACTCTTTGCAAGGGCCAATAAAGATTTCAGTTGATGGTTGCAGAGATATACGTTATTAGAATAACATTTAACTGTGATGGAGAATAAATGTGTAAAATAAAAAATATAATGCACAATAAAAAATAATAATGATAATAAAGTATTTCCAGATTATCATGAATATCCTTAATAGTGGATAAAATTTTCCTGCAGAAGAGACAGAAATTGGTCCAAAAATCATGGAGGATGAAAAAAAAAAATGCAAGGAAACAGATGTAGTGTGCAAACTCCTCAATTCCCTCAGAGTAAGGGAATTGTTTCTGTCAACTCAGAAATCTTTTAATAGTGCTTACAGTGCAAGGGAGTAACAGGGAGAGAACCCAGTTGTGTCAAATTTGTCATCCAGCATGAGGGAGGAAACATGTTTGGATTGAAGGTGTGGAGGGGTTAGGAGTTTAGGTGGCAGTTCTTGCTGTTGTTACAGGAGTCCTATGACATTTTAATGTTACTAAAGCTCAGTGTGCCTCAACATCAGCTCTAGAGAACACAGTTCTTTGTTCTGATAGCTCCTAAACTTTCCAAGGACTGTGGCTTGTCATCGCTGTCCTGAATGGTTCCTGTGCTCACCTGTAGCCTTGTGATACTTCTTGAAAATGAAAATGATAATGATAATTCCTGAAATGAAAATGATAGCAAATGGAGGGACCTTCCTTACTTACATTTACATACCCATTACTAATCACTGAACTGCAGTGGTAATGCAAGATAATAAAAGTGAGAGTTGACATCCCTCCAGCATGGTCTTGGACCTAATCCATGTAGGAGGATGTAAGAGGTCTTCTACTGATGCTTGCTAAGGGAATTACCCAATATGCATAAGGAGAACCATTTAGTTGCCTAAATGTAGGTGCCATTTGAACAAGCAAAGGTATCTAAAATATCAACAGAAGATCTATGAGAACTTCCATCTCTCTGGAGTAGCAACAAGAGGGCAAGCAGGATATCCCATGGTATTAAAATGGCACTAGATGCCTACATTAAGGTGGCTGAACGGCACTCACACTTTCAACTCAAAAAATTTCATCCTTTCCTTTGCATAGTAGTATTTCTTGGTCCAATGCAGAAAAAGAAAAGCAGGTTTGGCAGCATGACTGTTTTTCTCCCACATCCTCATTTTACCTATTGCTGAAGTCTTTTTAGCAAAATATTCTGGATAATTTAAAGCTTACAGTTTGACTGATCTCTATTGTAAAATGTCTTGTTTAGGTTCCTTTTTTTTTTGGGGGGGGGGGGGGGGAGCTAAAATCATAGACTTTAGGATTACCAATATATATATATATATTTTTTGACATTCTAACCATTTTATTTTTTTTTTTTTGGAACATGACTTTATTCTGTGGAATAAACCATTATTTTCACCATTCTGAGATTTTTAAAATTGTATAATGAAAAGAGAGCTAAAATACATATTGATCTTTCTCCAGTTACATTGCTAGTCCAGCTGTTACATTTATAGAAGTCATTATTAGAGAGATAGAAAAGAATTGAGCATAGTGGGTGACTCCATAGACATTTTTCAGTGATCAGATTTCTTACTGATCAAATCCTACTGAGCAGATGAGGAGACACAGTTTTCTAAAAAATGGCTAGTATCAGACCAAAGTTTTCATTTATACAGCAACTCTGAAGTCACTGGATTGCTTGACAGAGAATGGCAGCCTCTGTGTTAATGCTTAAACAGTTTTTCTATGGATTAAAAAAGACACCGAATGTAATCTTATAGCAACAGGCATGCTCTAATTTCACTTCCTCTAAAAATCTAAAAACAATTAATATGGGGTTTGGTTACCTCAGTGCAAATGAGAATTCCAGAGCGTTCAAGAGAATTATTGCAAATTTTACCAGTGTAGATCAAAGCACGATTTCAGTCATTTGTCTTGAATAAAATTAAAATGCAACTTGAAACTACTTCCGTTGCCTACACATGCTTATCAATACTGTTTCATCTCATCAACAGGACTTAGTATCGTAAGGTTATTATCAAGTTCAGAACCTCACTATACTAAGTGCTGTTCTTACCATAAAAAGGGCCAAATCCTGCCCTATTTGCAGTATGAATAAATGAGGCAGAAAAAAAATCAGGAATAAGGAAATGATATTGTCCCTTTTTTAAAAGATCATAGAATGAGGCACATGGCAGTTAAGCACTACAGCCAAGGTCACATTGTGATCTGCAGTCCATATCTAGGCTTTGAACCCGTTCTTCAAATTTCACAACTAAAGCATATATATATATATTTGTTAATTTAAAAAGCAAAACATTTTTTTTAATTTTGCATAAATCATGGTAAATGCAATTTTAAAAATTATATAGCTTACTGATTCTCTGTTTACTGAATTTATCTTCTTTTCTTTCATTTATTGTGATCAGGCCTATCTGACTGTTTGTTTGTTTCTTTTTGTTGTCAATGTTTTTTGCTAAAGCATCAAACTGCAATTTTACATAAGTCCAAATAAAATAAAATAAAATTGCTACCTAAATGCCATTACCTGAAATTTTGAAACATTAAGACTTCAAAAGGGTTAATTAATTACATTAGCTGTGTCATTATCCTGGCAACATTCTGCCGCAGGGTGTATAGATCTGTTCAGCTGCTGAGTTTGAAAGAGCTGTGTCCTTCTCTCACAGAAGAAAATTCATCAGACATTAAAAACATAGTCATTAAGAGAACATATTGTTTTCTCTCTACCAGATTGGAGAACATCAGATGGAATAATCAAAACAAATATTAAATAAATAGTTCTTTTTTCTCTTTTTTATTTTTTAATGGAACCCAGAATTTATCCATCAGAATAGATTTTTTCTATGATAAATTAAAACCGCTTAATATTTATTGAATGTGGAGAACCAAACTCTCCACAGACTCTCACTTTTGTAGTCCAAACTGGGTATAAAATGCTCCTGTATTAGAATGAAAAAAATATGTTCAATTATGATATGAATTACTGTGTAAGATACACAGTATAAATGCAGAAAAATTGGTAAAATAAAGAAAAAAAACAGCAAAAGTGCTTAAAGATAAGAAATAAGTTCTATGTTAAGGGAGATAAACTAAAATAAGACTCTTCAGCAAGGAAAGTAATCTTTTCAGGATATGACAAAGCTATGAAATCATGAAAACCTGGAGGAGGTGAAGAAAGACCAATTATTTGCTATTTCTTATAATACAAAATCTTAGAGTTATCAAATAAAGTTGTCTAAAGGTGGGTTCAAAATGATTAAAAGAAAGTACTTTTCATGCAGCACATAAGCTATGAAACTCACTACCACAAGATATTGTAAATGTTCAAAAAAAAAAAATTTGTTCAAAACATGGAAGAAAAAACCACCAAAGAGTGTGATAGACAAAGAAATTTCCCAGGTCGGGAAATTGCGTTTCCATAGATAGTAGGAAGCTGGAAAGCTAAAATATAAAATCATTGCGTGTTTTTCTTTTTACGCTTTTTCAACAGCCAGTTGTAACTGGCCATTTCTGGAGACCAAAAAAACTGTCTAGACAATCTGTGGTCTTACTGAATACATCTTTTTTTACAAACTAGTTGAGTATTAACCAAAATATATAAATCCCCAAAATTAGCCCATTAGTTAAAGGAAATATATATATATATTTAAAATTGTAAACATCCTACATTTTCACAGGTTCATCTTTTCTGTAATATTCTAGGTGATGCTATTCTGGGGCACATGATGAGGAATATGTCAGAAGCCTGTGATCAGTTGGGAAGATCTTTCCTGCCAGAAGAACTTGGAACTGAAGTAAAAGAAGTGGTCTTGTTGGAAACTCTTTAAGCTCCATCAACTAGAAAGAAAAAAAAAAAGAGGGTTACTTATCCATTGCATTCTGATATGTTCATTGTGTTATGCATCCATTACTGCACTGCTTCTAAAACTAAACAAAACAAAAGATTTTTTATTTGTGATATATCAGGGACCTAGAAGAAATTCTTGATTTAAAATTAAATTAAATTAAATTATCCCCACAAATTATCCCTGTTTTGATTTGAGGTCTACAAAAGGTATGAACAGTTATAAGCAGTTATATCCTGATGTTGTTGCTGGTTAGTGATGGGTTTACGTAGAGAAACATTCATAGCTCATGAGAGTACTTCTGATCTCACAATCTGATTTAATTTTTTTCCCCTAGTAATGCACAGGTGCCCAGCATGATATAATCTCAATAGTTTAATACATTTTCCAACTAGATAGGCACAAAGATAAAGAATGAACTTTCAGGAACTTCTTTCTTTCTGGCATAGAGGTAGAAACACAAGCCACAGTGGGCAAATAAAAATTTTCAAAAGTATATAAATAAATCAAAACCGAGTGACATCCATAATATCACAAAAAGGCACTGTCTTGAAACCTGGGACATTCCCTGAAAAAGTTTTCAGCCCTGGAAATCAACTCAAAAAAACAAAAGTGCCTCAAAATGTGATCACTTTATTTTATTTTTTACTTTTTTTTTTTTTTTAAATCTATAATAGAATTAAACCAGACATATTTTCCCAAATATTATGCACAGATTTAACTTTAAATGTGAGAATGGTTCCCTTGCTATTGGCAGAAATTATACCATAAAATCTGAAGATACGCACAGGATTTTGTGACTTTTTTTTTATTATTATTTAGAGATTTGAACGATATTCACTGACAATTTTCTGATAGAAATATGCCAGTGATGTAATTGTGTGAGTAAAGCCAGAAAGCTAGAAATAATAAGAGAATTGTTATCTTAATTATAGGAAGAAAAGTTTGAGGATTAAAAAAAAAAAAAAAAAAAAAGAAACAACAACAGTCCAAAGTTCCAAATAGCCTTCCAAAGATATTTTTTAAAGGAAAATCAGTAATTGGCCTCATAAGCAGTTAAGTTTTGAGTGGTAGGTGCTAAGAATGAATTTGTAAGGATCCCACCACCAGCTAACATAGGAACCAGCATATAGCAAATAAGCAAAAAAAAAAAAAAAAAACTTATGAAGTAGACCTGTACACATGCAGTAATAAATACACGTAAGAATATATATTTTTGAACTCATACTGGCAATCTTCACATTATCCCAGGCACAAGCTTTGAAATATTTGTTTACATACAGATCTCAGGGATAGATGGGAATCCTGGCAGTGGGCTCAGACCTATGATAGAAAAGCACAGATATTACATCTACACACACTCCGTGGACAAAGTGCCCAGGTTCCATAATGTCTGTGTTAGCTCTGTGCAATGCCTACACCACCCAGGATATCTCAATGAGCCACCCTCATTGCCATGAGGCTTTAGTAAGAGGCCATGTTTTTTCCCCTATACTGGGTTATTCAATTTAAAAAAAAAAAAAAAAAATCTACTGTTTTATTGTTAGGAAATAGGGATAGTTTATAATGTTTCAAGAAGCCATAGGCATACTTCTATTTTTATTGTCTTTTGACTCCTCCTAAAAATATATATATATATATATATTTAGCTGTTGGAATGTTTTGTTTTGTTTTGTTTTTAATTTACCATTGAATATCAAAGTTGTGACATGAACTGAAATCTGAAACCACCTTAAAATGTCAGAGAGGGAATTCTGTAGCTCAGCCCATCACTTCTTACTTGAATTATGCAGCCTGGGTTGATTTATGAAGGTATTTTGGTTACCAACAAACACTCTAGACTGCGTTCAGGTGCCTCATGGAGACACCAACTGCAATTTGAGATGCTAAAAGTATCCCAAACATCTGCAGGGGGCAGCTACATCTAACTCAGGACTTTTGGGAGACCTTAGCACCTCTGGTGCAGCAGTTTGAAGTTAGTGCATATCAAATGGCGCTGTAAACTGAACTGAGTACTTTGAGAGATTTACAGACAGATGCCTAATTCTCCTTGATAGTTGGGAAGGCATCAGGAGTCCAGCTGGCCTGATTTATTTATTTATTATTTCTTTTGTGTGTTTAATACCATTGCCTACATATAGGTGTTTGATGTATTTCAGTCACCCAAGGATACGTGGTTTCTGTTGTCACAGAATCTGATTGCATAGATCATAATGTCTCATATGTCATATCTGTCAGCCCCATGAAGTTGTCTTTGTTTCCAAAGCTTTAGATACTTATATTAAGGCAACTGAGCTGATCCCTACACCAGTCTGCCTGTTTAAGTACATTTCAGCTGCTGCAAATCCAACCTATTTGGTCTACCAATATTTAAGACTAGGTGCAATGTTAGAACTGGCATATGCTCTATTAGACTCTATCACTTAGAGAAGGAAGTTATCATCAATGCATTCCATAAACCTCCTGTAGTGCCTATGCCATGCTATGCTGTCCCTCCAACAGATATCGGGGTGGTTGAAAACCCCCATGAAGAGCAGGGCTTGTGAACATGAGGCTGCTTCTAGCTGTCTATAGTTTCATCTTCTTGGTCTTCCTGATCTGGTGGCCTATAGCAGAACCCCACTGTCCCTGTCCTCCTGTTCCTGTCCCCTGTCCCTGCCCTCCTTTTAATCTGGACCCATCAGCTCTTTGTCAGCTCCTCACCCATCCCCAGGCAGAGCTCCATACACTCCAGTTGCTCCAACATAGAGGGTGATGCACCCTCCTCGACTCCCTTGTCTGCCCTTCCTAAAGAGCACACAAGTATTAAAACCCAACAGCAACATGAACTGTTGCTGCATACACTGAATCTTGAATTAACTCTAGAGAGACCTAATCTCCATGCTTGTTTTCTACCTCAGAATTTCTGAAGAATTTCTCCAAAACACTTCAGGATATTGCTTGGAAAGTAATTGTTCCTCTGCTTGCCTGTTGAAATACTCAGTCCAAGAGGCATGCTGTGAAAAAAAAATCAAGTAACCAGTACAAGGCTATTGGGCTGAGCACCACATTTGGTGCAGTGGCTTCCAATTTCTTTAAAAAGTGTTAAGAAGAAAATTGATCCCTTCTCCCCTTCTTAAGCAACAGCTAAGTAGTCAGGCTGCTTGCCCAAGATGTGAGAGATCAGGCTTGTTTCCATTGCCAGAGGTGATTCAGACTCATATTCTACCCCACCAAAGTGGGGTTTTCTGGCCTGTCATTGCATACCAAATACATACAGAAAAACACACTACAAACCTCCTTTTGAATTCATTTCACTGAGCAGAAATGGGAAAAAAATGCAACAGATGAAATAATTAAGTCCCTGGAACAAGGTCTGGAGCTCAATTTAGTGTTTCTACCATACTGTATTACAGCATACTTTAAACTTATGCTCATTAGTTGTCCCGTTTTTGGTTTATTGCAGGTAGATTTATTTTCTATATGTAGATAAGCTTCAAAACATAGGTACTATCTTTACCTCTCCTCCTCAGAAGTACTTGCAGGCTGACACTTAAGGCAGACTCCTGAAAGAAGGGAGGTCTGAGCATACATCTCTCTGACAAAGGAAGGAAGAATTCAGCATTATTCAAAGCCTCAGTGAGCGTTTTAGCCACTAAGGTATAAGATGTGAAAAACTACATCCTTTTTTTTTTTAAGTTTCTAGGTGGTTATTCTGAACATTGCCTACCAAACTTCTAACTTCTCAAAATAAAAATTCAGTATGTCCTATCCCAAAGAAGGGACCAATCTGTCCAGTTAGTGTTATGGATATCATTATATAGGTGCATTCAGTTATGTCTCCTGTTTGAAAGCTATCGCCAGAGCTTTCTACCAAAGTCCAAAGGGCAGGATTAGCTTCAGATTGCAAAACACCTCTGTGCTAAGAGCTAACACATAACATTATAGAAGTGAATATGTTCATTCTCATATCTTTGAGGACATTCGACTAATTTTATAGGTTTTATACCAGCTCTCCATAAAGGATGAAATGTATTTATGTTTTGTGGGGTTGATGGCTGAAAGTTATGACTACAGAAATTTGTAAATGATTTTCTACAGTAAAAAATGTGGGAACTTAGTCTCTACATGTAGAAAACAATTAACTTGCTCTATGAATGTTCATAGTACTCTGAACAGGGCAGAGATTCCCTTGACTGTGGATTTTTTTTTTCCTCTCCTTGCTTTTCCACAGATAATATATGGGGAAAAAATGAAATATTAAGTAGAAATATTATAGAACGGCTTTCTGTTTCACCAGGGGATGACAGATGAAGTGAAGCAGATACCTGTTGAGCTTATAGAGCTGATTCATCAGCCTCCTGTATGACCCACAGCTGTCATCTTCCTACAAATTAATGTTTACCACTTTTAAATGCCTTCATCTTAGGAGAGAAGAGAGGAAAGAGGCAGCAAGACAGGAAAAAAAAATAAGAGAGGCCGTGGCTTTGTGAAGAATTGCAGGGAACATACTACATCATAAGCTAATTATAGCTCAGGCCTGTCCGAATGTCACTCTACAATGGTGAATTACAGGAGTGAGGCTGCAGCACTTCACTTTCTTACTCATAACTAAATCAGAATCCTTTTAAGTTTTAATTAATCTGCTTAGCTTTAGTTGTGAGGGAGTTGGGGAGTGGGTAAGAAAGGCAGATTAACCCTTAAATTAACAAGTACTTTCACAGTGTCTCCTCTTGGGCTATTTTTTTCTTAAACACCTGAGGGAGACAGCATTATCAGTCTGATGTGGAGGCCTATTAGGCAGTGATATATATATATATATATTAATTTGCTAGTGTCTGACTAGTCCTCTCCATTTCATTATCAAAAACCAATTAATTTTCTGTAAAAGCACCAAATTAATTACAAAATAATATGGAAATATAAAGAATGGAGGAATTTCCCTCTTCTCTCCTCCTACCCTTGCCTCATTATGGGAAACATGTTGGGCCCCTTGGCAGCAAAGCCCTATTAAAGAACTACAGACTGTCTAGCTCCTCATTTAAAATTCTGTTGGTGGTGTCAGGAGGCCTATGTGATGGGGGTAAGTCCATTTCCACCCACAGGGATCATTTCCCAATCCCCTAGCACAGAAAAATACAGTCATAAAATCATTAGAAGTGTGGCTGGTGGACACTTCAGGAGGAAGTCTAATCTATGACCTCTACCTGTTCACCAAAGTTTTCAGACATGGACATATTACAACATTTCCAGGTGATTTACTCCACTTTGGAATAATCCATTTCATTAGAAAGATAGCCCTACTGCTGTTTATGTTCCTAATTATTTCTCCCATACTCATTAAATATTGGGAACTGTTTTCTTTTTCTCCTTTATATGTGACTTCTGAGTATTTGAAAATTATTATAATGTCTTCATCAGTCTTTGCTCTATTTTGCCATCCTTTTTTCTATCTTTTCTTTCTATGTAGCTTTCACTGTGGCTATTCTACACTGGGTGGCTAAAGTGAAAATGGTAAGAATAGAACACATCAACAGACTGATGACCCCTCTTCCAGTATGGAAGATCTCTGGATGAGATTTCCACTGACTATAATGGAAATTTAAATAGCCGGCACTCATGCAGATGTCTGCAGATTGACATAGAGCACTATGGTATGTATCTAGAATTGACTTCCAACACAATTCATATGACTCTTACACACAGAGTAGAGTTGCACACATTGAGATATGGGGGGAAAAAAAGAAAAAAGGAAAAAAAAAAACGTATCTGAAAGTTTTTCATGAAATGGATATTTCAGAATTTATAATCCTTAAAATTTCAATACCTTCTCTGTTTACGTTTCTTCTGTAAATTCTTGACAAAAACCAAAACAAAATGCCTCTGAATTTTCATTGAGGACATTTACTGATGGTGAGTGTATGTGATTCTCTCCAAAGGACTCATTAGATATGAGTATAATATTTCCATTATACTCTCATATTTCTTAATCTGCTATAGAGATGAATTCAGGTAGTGCCAGAGTAGACAGAAGTACAATTTCTTAGTTTGATCCATCTTATATAATTCTGCTTGTCTGCTAGACTAACATAGATGTCTGGATTTAGATGAGGTATGCTTTGACAGATTTGTTCACCTGGGACAATAACCATTTATAAATGGTGTAACCTCTGTGTGAGGACAGTGGAACTGAGGTCTATGGGAGCTTGCATTAAAAAGCAGATTTGCTGTTTTGATTCTTCTTATGCGTTAGAATTGTGATTTCCATAGCTATTACACTGCTATTTCACTGTATTTTGATTAAACCTATGGTTCTATTGACCAGATTAAGATGGCTTCCTTCCTGAACTTGTTTTTTTTTGTGCCTCTTAATAAATATATTAAATGTTGAATCTATATTGCTTATTGCCCCCACCAAAAAGAACACCACCACCACCAACAACAACAACAACAAAAACAGTTATCTGACCCCAGAATCCACTATCTTAAGGCATCTCAGCTTTCCAGTAATCTCATTTTATTTTTTCTCTGAATTCTTCTTCTAGACCACAACTGAAGCAATAGGAGTATGTGGAGCCCTAAAGCAAAACCAGCTCCATTTGGCAGCTGATATGTTCTCCTTAAGGCTATCTGAGCACAAGTAGCTCAAACACACAGAGGACTGAAGGAAAAATGATTGTTGCCACTGTAAAGACTAGAGTTTTTCAGGCACCACAGGAAGGATGAAGATGGGATGAAGAGCCCTGGAGATCTGAGCTTTCTGATTCTGCTTCTACCCAAATTGTGGTGAACCCTAAGAAGGCCGCTCCTGCAAGCACCATTTTTTGAATTAGTTTGTCTTTTTTTCTCCCAGACAGTAAGAATACTAGCTAACAAAGTTTTGCAGAACAGGTAAGGTAGGGAGCCTTGGCCATTTTCTGGCCACCTCCAGACCACTTTTATTTCTGTACGTAAGAAACAATTATGAAATAATTGAATGATACTGTCATGGTTCCTAGCCTGGTCCACATCCTGCTCACCTGACAATTGTCTCTATACTGGGGTTCAGGAAATCCTCAGTAGTATTGAGGTTAACTGAAAAATGTAGGGAAAAGTATATGAACTGTGATAGATCTGTGAGAAAGAATATCTTTGGAAGAAGGAGAACAAACAGAAGGAGGTGAAAGTTGCAACATGCCTGTTGCATACTCGGTTTAAGAGAGGAATTTACTGTTCTGTACCAACTACCTCTCTTCTGGTAGGCTGTGAAGTTTCATTTAAATGAAACCTTTTAGTGCAGAGACCCTCTGTAATTCAAAGCACATTTAACTGACAAGCTTATTTGATGGCAAAATATTCATCTAACTTTAATTTAGAGATAACAATGTAGATAATATGTGAATTAGCTATATTTTCTCCTTCACAGTCAGAAGGCAGAAACAAGCATTTCTACATCTCAGACCTTCTGAAATATTTTAGATGTTTACCAGAGAAAGTTGAATTAAATTTTGGAAGCATCTTTTCATCACAACTGAAAGGAGCCCATGGTAACTAGCTTAGATGTTTATGTTAGTCTAGCAGACTAAGTTATATGAGATGGATCCATATTTTAAAATGTGTCTGTTTCAGAACTACCTGAAGTCACCTCTGTAGCAGGTACAGAAATGAGAGGGTAATATGTTTATAAATGTTTATTAAAAAATGTTTATTCCCATTCAAAAGATGCTTCAGAAACTATCAGTCAGTGAGAAATAGATAACTGGATTTAGAAGTATTGATGAATACAAATTCTACTCACTTATGACCTGGGGAAGTCATGAAAATAAGATCCAGTCTTTGGTTTCTGCAGCACTACTCATTCTGTTGAACTGGGCAGATTTATACCAGCTAAAGATTAAGATCAAAATATAAGCCTAACATCTTTAAATGCTTTAATTATTTATCCAAGGCTGTTTTGACTTGCCCTGTGCAGTTGGCTGTGAGTCAGAGGAAGCTTTAAGTAGTATATTAGCAATTATTAGTCAGCTTAAGCTTTCACTGCATATTAGGAATCAAATCAGACTTTTTCATTCTTTTAATTATTATTTTGTAGAGAATGGAACAAAATGTCTAATTTATCTCTGTAAAATAAAAGGCTAAAATAGTGCTTTGGGCAAAAATGTCCCATTGACATGCCTGCCAGAAGTTGAGGGAAAAAGAGAAAAAGAAGAACCATGGAGAAGCATTTCTCAACTTCAAAGGACTGCATAAACATTGGCTGATGATTACTTCACCACCCGTTGCTCATATTTGATGATGGAAAGTCATAGTCTCTAGGGGGCCAAGTGTCAAAGACAGCTTTATCAAGACATCAACTGAACTCTTACCTTCTCTTTTCCTGCCTCCTGAGCTGCTGGCAAAACTGCTGTAGTGTTACAGTCTTCCTGGTCTATGGACTACAAAGATTAATATATTTAAACAATGTCACGCACTTAAATCTCAAGGTGCAAAAGTTCACATTTTGCTACAAATGTGGAAGTATTAGTTTTGAACTCACCCCAACCTGAATGTAACTGGTTGATGGTATATTGTTGGCAGATTCAAAAGAAGTCACAGCCAATATCAGTTCATTCCTTCCATGAATGCAGTTAGTTACAGAAACCTTGCCCACACTAGCTAGTGGTTTGGCTGAAAAAGCTTGAGTGGCTATTTGGTCTTTTTTTAAATACTAGGCTTTGAAATGTAATGGTTTAGATCAGCAAATACAGGCACAAAGGTCCAGACACAAAAGGGATCTTACATGAGCTGACACTAAGGAAATGCAAATGATTTTCAAGGGGTTTGAACATCTTGTTTTTATTTTGTTGGATCCTAACATCTTTTCAGCTTAGGATACACTTCCCTTAGGATACACTATCCCATTGAATTATGTATGTATCTTATCTGGGAATGTGTTGGTCTGGTTAGCAATTTCAGAGACTGGACTAGCACCTCCCCAGTATAGACAATCATAAGACTATGCCAGATTTCACACTGTGGGCCCAGTTTACTTATGTATCTCTATCCACGGGAAAACAACAAACTCATGGCATGTAAGTTAGTCTTCTGCTTTCAGGTGTCTGCTAAAATGTTTTTATCTAGGAATTGTCTCTTCAAGGACAATGAGACAGGACATTGACTTTGATACCTGAGATTAGCTCTGTAGACACATAAATATCTGAGATCATGAGAGCTTTAGATCACCTTAATCTATGTTTTCTGTAAGCATGTTTGAAAGACAACTTGTTTTTTTTTAATTAAACCAACAGATGCATAGCCAAAAAAAAAAAAAATCAGTATTTTATAAAATAACTATAAAGAATGATGTGACCTGTTTGGTTTCAAAACCTTCCAAACTGTGTACAGCAAAGGCTAGGAAACAACACACAACTGTATACTTTGAGGAGATCCTCGGTGTTTTTGTAGCTAAGACCCTTATGGGGAAAAAAAAAAATAGGGAAATATATATATATATATATCATATATATTGCCAAATACTCTTGTTTTCCTTATTTTTGTTTCTCTATGGCCCATTGCTGATGCTTGCTAGGAGTAGATGATCTGTTGTAGTAGGTACAACACTGGAAAGGAAATAAAAAATCTGGCTGAACATGTCAAGTGGTCTTTGGATGTTGTACCAATGCTCAACTCAGATCTGGATTTGGGGAGCATGGTTCAGTCACTTAAGCTGGGATCCCAGAGGACGAGAAATGTCATTCTCTGAGATTCTGCATTGTGTCTTTCCTGTAATATCACCAGTGATATTATGTGTCAGGAACCACTAAAAAATAAATAAAAAATAAATAAAAAAATAAACATAAGATTAAAATAAAATAAAATAAAATAAAATAAAATAATAAAATAAAAAATCCTCTCTTTACTTTGAACTAGTCTGACAAACAGGATAACAGAACTGGAAAAGACAGAGTGCTTGGCAAAAGCCTGTAAAATGGCAAAATCACTGAAACTGTGGGTTGTTATAAAACATGCAAGGAAAAAATACTCCCCCAAGCAGGACATGTCAGTTGCATGGTCATGGCTTAGAAAAATAGTTACTTAAAGACTATGACTTATGAACCTCTGAGAGGAAGGCAGAATAAGTGCCATAGGGTTGTAGTGCAGATGAGAAATGAATTAAGCACAAATGAGGAGGAGAAAACTGGAAGAGTCAAGGAAAGTTTTTGAGGTGGAAGAAGACATGCCCTAGGAAGACATGGAAAGTTGGGATGAAAAGAAATTCTCCCAATAGGCACAGACCTTGTCTATTATGCTTTACAGTATTTCAGGAATTAGATTAGAGGACGATATCTTAGTAGTTTGCAAAAATAATTCTTTTTAATAGGAAAAGATTACACGTATATCTATATCTATATTTATACACAGAATTGCTCACATACTGATGGTTATACACCTATGTATCTACAGACATATATAGAGAGAAATAATTTATTGCAATGTGCTTTTATATTGTACCATAAATCTTCTTCAAAGGGATTGAAATGTTTATGAAAAAGAGGAGCTTATTAGGGACATGAAAAAGAGTCTGCTGACTGTAGTCTAAAATTACTGTTTGGAACACAGGTATTATAGATATGGACTTTCTTGTTAAGTCATTCTTAGCAATGGTTGGTAATTGATTATGCCTATACATTAAAGAGACAAACAATACCATTAACGTCAAAAATTAACACATTTTTTAAAACAGTCAATTTCAATCACTTGGTTTTTTTCCTAGTCTCTCAAAATGGAATATTTCCACTGTCTTATTTGAGATCGTTTCCTACAAAGAAAGCAATATTTAGAAGAAAAATATTAAGTTTAAGAATGAAAAAAAAAAAGGAAATATTTCTATGATAACTTTTGTTAATGCCCTCATGACATTATTTATTATGGTTTAACTTAGTAGAGAAATCATTTTTGGAAGAAGCAAAAGAACCAACTATGCAAAGCCGAATATCCAGTTCTTGCCCAGGGCTGTTTATGACGTCAGTCATAAGCATCTACTAAATCATGATTAAAACAATGTTTCATATAAATAGAACTGGTAGAGCCCAAATTTATGAAAATACATAAAAATGAAGGGTACAAATGATAGTGTTCATCAATTTATATATATAGGTACCCAGGAGGAATATAGAGACACTCTTGCACAGATGGGGTTAGGAGCCCACGTGGAAGCTGATTTTGCTTCAGGACATGAAGGCCAGCAAAAAAGACTTCTACAGATGAATCAGCAACAAAAAGAAGACCATGGAAAATGTGGATCTGCTTCAGAATGAGGCAGGGGACTTGGTGACAAATGACAGGAAAAACTTAGATACCCCAAGACTTCTTTGCCTTGATCTTTACCAGTAAGATTTGCCTCAAAGTGTCAGAAGAGAAAATCTGGAAGAAAGAAGTGGTCCTCCTCAGTGGAGGAAGATCAGCTTAGGAAGCATTTAAGCAAACTGGATGTACTCAATTGGATCTGGTGAGATGTAACATGAATATAGGGGGAGTTAGCTGATATTGTGAGGTCACTCTCAAACATCTTTGAAAGGCTATGGTCATAGTGAGACATCCCTAAGGAAAGGAAGAGAGCAAATGTCACTCTTATTTTCCAGGAAAAAGGCCAGGAGGAAGATCCAGGGAAGCAGAGATTGGTCAGCTTCTTTTCTATCATTTCAAAAGTGATGGAGCAAATAATTCTGGAAACCACTTCAAATATATGAAGGACAAGAAAGTGATTGGGAGTATTAAACATGCAATTATGAAAGGGAAAACATTCCTCATCAACTCTTAGCCTTCTACAATGTAGTGACTAGCTCAGTGGCAAGGGGAGAGCAGTGGATATTACATGTGTTAACCTCGGAAAAACTTTTGACACAGTCTGCTATAACCTCACTGCAAGCAGATCAGGCATGGTCTAGGTAAGTGGACAGTGAGTGTGCTGATACCTGGTTGATCTGACAGCCTCAGAGGGTTGTGGGGGCAAAAAGTCCAGCTGGAACCTGGGGGTCACTAGTGGGGCCAGTACTCTGATATCTTCAGTGACCAAGATAATGACAGAGTGTGAGTTTGCAAATGATACACAGTTAGGAAGAGTTGTCGATATACCAGATGGTTGTGCTGCTATTCAGAGGGACTTTGACAAGCTGGACAAATGGGACAAGAAAAAAATCCTGCAATACTCACAATGAATTTTTGAGGAGAAGTATGCAGCTAAACATAGGAAATACTTCTATGAATTACTTTGAGAAACTACTTGATATTCTTTACACTTGCCCAAATTCTATCATCTTTATTTATTATTATTATTTATTTTATTTATTTATTTATTTTTATTGAGTGTGTACATATCTCATAAGTAACCCCATTGAAGGACCCACTGAAGAAGTTTCTAGAGGAGTAGAATTCTATTTGATTGTAAGTATGTATAATCTACTTAGTCATCAAAGTTAAATGTCCTTTTGTAGAGGTTCCTTTGGCTTTCCATTGACAGTAAAAGAAGTCCAGACATGCAAACTGAGTGTAGAGAATACCCCCTGCTTTAAACGATGTACGTTGTGAACATTCCCTGATTAAACTAAGGTAATAGTATCTGGACCTAAGATCATAGAAAATCATAATGTTTTATTTACCGATTTATTTTAATATGAATTTCCACATATTGATTAGAAGGAATGTGGAGGAAAGGAAGATGATGTAGATGGAGATCATTACATCATCTCCTTTCATTGGCTGGAAAGGAATTTAGGCATAAGCAGACAAATTTATTTTGCCCATCTGTTAGATCCAACAAATTCGGAAAAAATTAAATGAAGAGTGTCCTAGATCAATCAATAGAGGCCTTTGAAATTTGTTAAAATGGGTAATCTAATTCAGATGAGCCAAAAATATTTTCTAATGAATGATCATGGACCAAAGAGTGCATTTGACCTCTAGTGACTGACTGTGGTGAAGACTTATGATATCATCATTAAGACCTCACCTAGTTAAAAAAAAAAAAAAAGTGGATGACAAATACACCAGGAAAGGTGGAGGGATAGGTAGGAAGAAAGGTAGGGATTATTTACTATTTCCCTAGCTACTAGTGACAGTAAAAATGTTTGGATTTCATGAAAGGAATCAACATTGGACAGACATCATTTCTTATAATGTTGCAGACACAACAAAATGGTCAGAATAGTGTTGGGATGGTATTGAATGATGCCTTAAGAACACAGAACCTGTCAGAAAACATTCAAAAGGAGTCCCTTGCCTGACACTGGTGCATCTCCTTGAACCAAAATACACCACTAAAAGTATGTTATAACTAGGGAAAAAGTCACAGGTAAGTTTCAAAGTAGATACAGAGCAGTAACCAGTATATAAAACTTAGGCTGAAAAAATTTATAGAAATAGCCCTGTGGATTCAGAATTTTCCAAGGGTAAGTTATTCAGAAGATTTCCAATACAAACAAATAATTTTTAGCAGGAGGTTTATTCTCTCAGATCTACCAGTGCAATCTGCAATAGCATGGGACTTAGAGACAAGAGGATTGTTTCTTTATTCCTGATTCCAAAACAGCTCATTGTGTGTTCTGGAATTTAATAGAACAGAACAGAACAGAACAGAATAGAATAGAACAGAACAGAATATAGAATAGAATATAGAATTGTACTTTTGAAAATCTCAGTTGAAACATTTTCAAAAGCTGAAACATCTTTATTATTTATAGATCATTAAGTTATTGCAAGCTTGCTTGTGGGCCAGTTGTTTACAGGATATTGAGAGACAAGGTGCTACTCATAACAAGAACTGGTAAGTATTATAAAGTATCTGTTGTCATGCATTTTGAATACAAATTAGAACTTTTCCCTTACATATGCAATCCCCTTTCTTCATTTCCTATTATATACTCAGCAATATTCTTGAAGAAACAGAGTTTTATAAAAGCTCATACAAATGCTCATTTCCTCAATCTAAAATCCGACACAAGGAAATACTGATAATGTTATCTTCTTCTTTTATTAGACTTATTAATTTTGCTGAATATATTCAGACATGGTGTACCCTTTAGAGTAGACAATGCAAAACTCAACATTAGAGGAGGAAGGAAAACATGCTTATTATGCAATGCTGTGATAGGTCAGCTTTTGAACTTGAGAACTGCTGGTGTTCACAGTTTCTGAATAGCAATTATTCCGTATCTCCAAAAAATAGCTTTCCACACATTGAAACAGCTCAAGTATTATAGTTCCTTGCATATGTCCAATTTAAAAAAAAAAAAAATCAACTCAACAAAGGAGAAAGAAAATTTTTAGCATAAGGTATTAGAACAATAAAACCTAGCTCATATAATTTTACTTTAACATCTGATTCCAGATTTTTCTTTTTTCTTTCCTACTTGTTCAAAATTTTAATAAAGAGTTTGTTCTGTAATAACATATGTTGCTTTATCCTATATAGTAATAAAAATATTGTTGTGGTTTAACCCGGCTGGCAGCTAAACACCACACAGCCGTTCGCTCACCCTCCCCCCTCCCTCTCTGGGATGGGGGGAGAGAAACGGGAAAGTGAAGCCTGTGAGTTGAGATAAAGACGGTTTATTAAGACAGGAAAATAATAATAACAATAATAATAATAATAGTGATAATGGTAATAGTATTAACAATAATAATGTGTAAGAAAACAAGTGATGCACAATGCAATTGCTCACCACCCGCTGACCGATGCCCAGCCTATTCCCGAGCAGCCGGCCCCCCCACCCCGGCCAGCCACCCCTATATATTGTTTAGCATGACGTCAGATGGTATGGAATACCCCTTTGGCCAGTTTGGGTCAGCTGTCCTGGGTCTGTCCCCTCCCAGCTCCTGCTGCACCCCCAGCCTGCTCGCTGGCAGGACAGAGCAAGAAGCCGAAAAGTCCTTGGCCTGGTGTAAACACTGCTCTGCAACAATTAAAACATCAGCATGTTATCAGCGCTCTTCTCATCCTAATCCAAAACATAGCACCCTACCAGCTACTATGAGCTACTTAACTCTGTCCTAACTGGAACCAGGACAGATATCCACCCCTTATTCCATACCATTTATGTCATGCTCAGGTTACACTCTGTCCAATACATTCTAATTAATCACCATTTTCATCTATGATATATAGCAATCATGGTAGTGATGACATACATTATTATATAATAATTAACATACTACAATTCAACTCATGGGCTATTCTCACCCAGTATCAAATCCCCTTGAGGTACACACCGGACCTCCCCATTCTTTTGCATTACCCACCAAGTGCATCCAGGTCCCTGAGCAAAAGCAATTCCACGAATAGGTTTGCCTTTTCCTGAGGCAGGAGTAGCCCAGACTGTTTTACCCAGCATGTTTCTTACGTGCACTACAGGAACTTTATCCCCTTCTACAGTGCGTAACAGGTTTGATTGGGCAGGTCCAGCTCGGTTGGCAGATCCCCTGGTATTGACTAACCAGGTGGCCTTTGCCAAATGTGTATCCCAATTTTTGAATGTCCCAGCACCCATTGCTTTCAGTGTAGTCTTCAACAGTCCATTGTATCGTTCAACTTTTCCAGAGGCTGGTGCATGATAGGGGATGTGATACACCCACTCAATACCATGTTCTTTGGCCCAAGTGTCTATAAGGTTGTTTCGGAAATGAGTCCCGTTGTCTGACTCAATTCTCTCTGGGGTGCCATGTCGCCATAAGACTTGCTTTTCAAGGCCCAGGATAGTGTTCCGGGCGGTGGCATGGGGCACAGGATATGTTTCCAGCCATCCGGTGGTTGCTTCCACCATTGTAAGTACGTGGCGCTTGCCGTTGCGGGTTTGAGGGAGTGTGATGTAATCAATCTGCCAGGCCTCTCCATATTTATATTTCAGCCATCGTCCTCCATACCAAAGAGGTTTTGACCGTTTGGCTTGCTTGATTGCAGCACATGTTTCACAGTCATGAATAACCTGTGCTATAGTGTCCATGGTCAGGTCCACCCCTCGATCACGAGCCCATCTGTAGGTTGCATCTCTACCTTGATGGCCTGAGGTGTCATGGGCCCATCGGGCTATAAATAATTCACCTTTATGTTGCCAGTCCAGGTCCACCTGAGCCACTTCAATCTTAGCAGCCTGATCCACCTGCTGGTTGTTTTGGTGTTCTTCAGTAGCCCGATTCTTGGGCACATGAGCATCTACATGGCGTACCTTTACAACCAGGTTCTCTACCCGGGCAGCAATATCTTGCCACAATGCCGCAGCCCAGATGGGCCTGCCCCTGCGCTGCCAGTTGTTCTGCTTCCATTGCTGTAACCACCCCCACAGGGCATTTGCTACCATCCATGAATCAGTATAGAGATAGAGAACTGGCCACTTTTCTCGTTCAGCAATATCTAAAGCCAGCTGAATGGCTTTTACTTCTGCAAACTGACTCGATTCACCTTCTCCCTCCGCAGCTTCTGCAACTCGTCGTGTAGGACTCCATACAGCAGCTTTCCATCTCCGATGCTTTCCCACAATACGACAGGACCCGTCAGTGAACAAGGCATATTTCTTCTCATTTTCCGGTAGCTTGTTGTACAGGGGGGCTTCTTCAGCACGAACCACCTCCTCCTCTGGTGATATCCCAAAGTATTTGCCTTCTGGCCAGTCCATAATCACCTCCAAGATTCCTGGGCGACTGGGGTTTCCTATTCGAGCCCGCTGAGTAATCAGTGCAACCCACTTGCTCCATGTAGCATCAGTTGCATGATGCGTAGAGGGGACCCTTCCTTTGAACATCCAGCCTAGTACCGGCAGTCGGGGTGCCAGGAGGAGCTGCGCTTCAGTACCGACCACTTCCGAAGCAGATCGAACTCCTTCATATGCTGCCAATATCTCCTTTTCAGTTGGAGTATAGCGGGCTTCAGATCCTCTGTATCCCCGACTCCAAAACCCCAGGGGTCGACCTCGAGTTTCCCCAGGTTCTTTCTGCCAGAGGCTCCAGGTGGGACCATTCTCTCCGGCTGCGGTGTAGAGCACATTCTTTACATCTGGTCCTGTTCGGACTGGCCCGAGGGCTACTGCATGAACTATTTCCTGCTTAATTTGTTCAAAGGCTTGTCGTTGCTCAGGGCCCCATTCAAAAGCATTCTTCTTACGGGTTACTTGGTAGAGCGGGTTTACAATCAGACTGTAATTTGGAATATGCATTCTCCAAAACCCCACGACACCTAGGAAAGTTTGTGTTTCTTTTTTGCTAGTTGGTGGAGACATAGCTGTTATTTTGTTGATCACATCCATTGGGATTTGACGGCGTCCATCTTGCCATTTTATTCCTAAAAACTGGATCTCTCGTGCAGGTCCTTTAACTTTATTCTGTTTTATGGCAAAACCGGCCTTCAGAAGGATTTGGACTATTTTCTTCCCTTTCTCGAAAACTTCTTCTGCAGTGTCACCCCACACAATGATGTCATCGATGTACTGCAGGTGTTCAGGAGCTTCCCCCTGCTCCAGCGCAGACTGGATCAGTCCATGGCAAATGGTAGGGCTGTGTTTCCACCCCTGGGGCAGCCGATTCCAAGTATATTGGACTCCCCTCCAAGTGAAAGCAAACTGTGGCCTGCACTGTGCTGCTAGAGGGATGGAGAAAAATGCATTAGCGATATCAATTGTGGCATACCACTTGGCTGCCTTTGATTCCAGTTCATACTGGAGTTCTAGCATGTCCGGCACTGCAGCACTCAGTGGTGGCGTGACTTCGTTCAGGCCACGATAGTCCACTGTTAGTCTCCACTCACCATTAGACTTTCGCACTGGCCATATGGGACTATTAAAAGGTGAATGAGTCTTGCTGATCACTCCTTGGCTCTCCAGTTGACGAATTAGCTTATGGATGGGACTCAGGGAGTCTCGGTTGGTGCGATATTGCCGCCGGTGCACAGTTGTGGTAGCGATCGGCACTTGCTGTTCTTCAACCCTCAGCAACCCCACAACAGAAGGGTCCTCTGAGAGACCAGGCAAGGTAGACAACTGTTTAATGTCCTCTGTCTCCAAAGCAGCTATGCCAAAAGCCCAGCGGAACCCTTTTGGGTCCTTGAAATATCCTCTTCTAAGATAGTCTATGCCAAGGATGCACGGAGCATCTGGGCCAGTCACAATACGGTGCTTTTGCCACTCATTACCGGTTAGACTCACTTCAGCCTCCAATACAGTTAACTGCTGGGATCCCCCCGTCACACCATAAATACAGATGGGCTCTGGCCCTTTATAGCTTGATGGCATTAGAGTACATTGTGCACCGGTGTCTACCAAAGCCTTATACTTCTGTGCGTCTGACGTGCCAGGCCATCGAATCCACACAGTCCAATAAACTCGATTGTCCCTTTCCTCCCCCTGGCTGGAGGCAGGGCCCCTCTAGTCCTGGTCAGAATCTTCATTTCTGTGTTTAAAGGACTGCCTGCTGGAAGTTGGAGCAGCAAACCTTTCAGAGAACTCCTTTTTCCCAATTGTTTTCCTTTGCAATTCACGTACCCGTGCCTCTAGGGTCGCAGTAGATTTTCCATCCCATTTTCTCATGTCCTCTCCATGGTCACGTAGGTAAAACCACAGGGTGGCGCGGTGTGTGTGCCCACCATATTGTCTTCCTTGCATAGATGAACGTTTACCCCTAATAGCTGAGACACTGGTTTGTACAGGTGGGGAGGAAAATAAACTCTCTTTAAGTTGGTGGATCTCTTCAGAAAGTTTCTCCAAGGTATTCTCTTTTAGCTGGTGGACACTAGTTCGTTCAGGTGAAGGGGAAGATAATCTTTCTTCAAGTTGGTGGATCTTTTCAGAAAGTTTCTCCAAAGCATTCTCTTTTAGCTGGTGGACACTGGTTCGTTCAGGTGAAGGGGAAGATAATCTTTCTTCAAGTTGGTGGATCTTTTCAGAAAGTTTCTCCAAAGCATTCTCTTTTAGCTGGTGGACACTGGTTCGTTCAGGTGAAGGGGAAGATAATCTTTCTTCAAGTTGGTGGATCTTTTCAGAAAGTTTCTCTAAAGCATTCTCTTTTAGCTGGTGGACACTGGTTCGTTCAGGTGGAGGGGAAGATAAATTCTCTTTAAGTTGGTGGACCTCTTCAGAGAGTTTCTCCACAGCTGAGACACAGGCCTTTAGGGAAGAGGAGAGATTTCCTTCGTACTGCCGGAGTATTTTAGTCACTTCATTCACTGTGGGATTCTCCTCCGTTTTCCAGGCTAGTATTGCCAATGAGCTGGCATATGATGATGGGGCACTCCGTACAAACTTCCGCCACATGGGTGGTGTACACTGGACTGCATCTGGATCTGTGGATGTTTGTGCGTCATCTAGGTCCTTATAAATTACTTCCCGTACGGCCAATTCCCTCAGGTACTGAATTCCCTTCTCCATGGTGGTCCATTTGCTTGGTAAACATACAAGTTCTTCCTTGAAGAGATACCTTTCCTTCACAGCTGACAGGAGACGCCTCCAGAGGCTGCGAGATTGTGCTCCATCTCCAATTGCTTTGTCAATGCATGCGTCCCTAGCAAGGGATCCCAGCCGCCTGGCTTCCTTGCCCTCCAATTCCACATAATTGGCTCCCGTGTCCCAGCACCGGAGCAGCCAGGTGACAAGCTGCTCGCCTATACAGCGACCAAAATCTTTTCGCACATCTCGTAGCTCACGCTGGTATAGAGTCCGGGTAATTACTGTTGATTTTCCGACATCCTCATCCTCATCTTCAGTCTCCTGCACCTTTGATGGCTGGTATGGAGTCCGGGTAGTTACTGTTGATTTTTCGCCATCCTCATCCTCATCTTCAGTCTCCTGCACCTTTGATGGCCCAGCCTCGTCTTCACTTCGCCCAGACTTAGCAGAAGACTGTCTGCGTTTTAAACGACCTGAGCCTCTATACCATTTTTTCACCTTGTCTACAGGGGCAACTTGCACTGCTACAGCTCGTTTCTCTGACCCAGCCACAGGGTCTGCCACAGGGGTTGGAATACCCTCTGCGGGGTCAACTTGCACTGCTACAGCTCGTTTCTCTGACCCAGACACAGGGTCTGCCACAGGGGTTGGGATACCCTCTGCGGGGTCAACTTGCACTGCTACAGCTCGTTTCTCTGACCCAGACACAGGGTCTGCCACAGGGGTTGGGATACCCTCTGCGGGGTCAACTTGCACTGCTACAGCTCGTTTCTCTGACCCAGCCACAGGAGTGGGAGCAGCTGCACGAGCTGGGGCAGCTGCAGGAGCTGGAGCGGCTGCAGGGGCTGGAGCTGGAGCGGCTGCAGGAGCCGGAACGGCTGCAGGAGCTGGAGCTGGAGCAGCTGCAGGAGCTGGAGCGGCTGCAGGAGCTGGAGCTGGAGTAGCTGCAGGAGCTGGAGCTGGAGCGGCTGCAGGAGCTGGAGCGGCTGCAGGAGCTGGAACTGGAACGGCTGCAGGAGCTGGAGCTGGAGTAGCTGCAGGAGCTGGAACTGGAGCGGCTGCAGGAGCTGGAGCGGCTGCAGGAGCTGGAGCTGGAGTAGCTGCAGGAGCTGGAGCTGGAGCGGCTGCAGGAGCTGGAACTGGAGCGGCTGCAGGAGCTGGAGCTGGAGTAGCTGCAGGAGCTGGAGCTAGGTTGCTAATAACATCAATTGCAGCTCGATAGGCACAAGCCAGACCCCAGCACGCCACAGTGATTTGTGTCACTTTGGAACTGCCAGAGTCATGACACCTTTTTTTCAAGCATTCTGCCAGCTTTTTAGGATTTTGCAGTTGTTCAGGGGTGAATGTCCAAAACACTGGAGGTGACCACTGCTCTAGAAACCTGCCCATATCCTCCCACACTCCCTGCCACTCGCAACTATCCCGCCTCAAGACAGATCTCCGGATGAGATTCCTAAGTAGTTGTTTAAC
Organism: Anser anser; assembly: GCF_964211835.1. Classification (NCBI taxonomy): domain Eukaryota; kingdom Metazoa; phylum Chordata; class Aves; order Anseriformes; family Anatidae; genus Anser; species Anser anser. Next base: position 4,497,435 of record NC_139722.1, read on the forward strand.
CCTCCACAAAATCTGAAGCGCATTCAGGAGACATAACAACAAGAGCAGGCTGGTCTGAGTATCCCAAGGATATTCAACATCTCGGAGAACCACCGTAACTAACTCGGGGGATAAGAGGGTGGTGGTGAAGGAGAAAGGGAGAGTGAACAGGTAGGGAAACATGTCTTCCCCTGTCCCCTTCACAGATTGGCTCCCTAACGAAAACAGGCAATAGGTGTAATTGCTAATAGTTTCCGAGATATGGGTTCCAAAGTATAGAGTCGACGTCAGTGCTGAGTACAAATACCAGGTTAAAGTCGTGACCAGATATTTCATCATTTCATAAGCCATTGCTACACCGCACAGTACCATAACAATCTTAAACCAGGGCCCGGAAAGGATAAACAGTGCAACAGGGAGCACATACAGAAAGTAACGCACCATAAAACTCAATTTGGAATACAGGTACAGCAGACTGGAGATTAAGGCAATCAACATCGTGACTAGCAACTATTAAGCAGGTCCAATACTTATACCAATTTTAGTTTAACACACTCTGGTCAGATTTGTCGATATCTCAACCCTTCGTGCCCCACGTTGGGCGCCAAAAAGACTGTTGTGGTTTAACCCGGCTGGCAGCTAAACACCACACAGCCGTTCGCTCACCCTCCCCCCTCCCTCTCTGGGATGGGGGGAGAGAAACGGGAAAGTGAAGCCTGTGAGTTGAGATAAAGACGGTTTATTAAGACAGGAAAATAATAATAACAATAATAATAATAATAGTGATAATGGTAATAGTATTAACAATAATAATGTGTAAGAAAACAAGTGATGCACAATGCAATTGCTCACCACCCGCTGACCGATGCCCAGCCTATTCCCGAGCAGCCGGCCCCCCCACCCCGGCCAGCCACCCCTATATATTGTTTAGCATGACGTCAGATGGTATGGAATACCCCTTTGGCCAGTTTGGGTCAGCTGTCCTGGGTCTGTCCCCTCCCAGCTCCTGCTGCACCCCCAGCCTGCTCGCTGGCAGGACAGAGCAAGAAGCCGAAAAGTCCTTGGCCTGGTGTAAACACTGCTCTGCAACAATTAAAACATCAGCATGTTATCAGCGCTCTTCTCATCCTAATCCAAAACATAGCACCCTACCAGCTACTATGAGCTACTTAACTCTGTCCTAACTGGAACCAGGACAGATATAAATATATAAAATGCTGTATTTATGCAATTTATATGTACATACATAAATATAGTTATATGAAATTATTTTTCTACATTTAAAAAGATTTTATTTATTTATTTATTTATTTATTTATTGAAAAGAAAACAGTTCCTCTCCAGGTTTTCCAGTGGATAAATAAATGCACATAAAACATAGATGGGTCCAGGGACTTTAGGACATTAATCTCGGTGAAGAAGAATAATTAAAATGTTCAACACACGCTATTGTATATGGATATTGTATATGTATATTGTATGTGCTATTGTATACAGACATATCCAAGACAGCTGCCCAAGACTTGTTTGCTTCATATGCATGTAGTCATATACTTAGGAGTCTTAGTTCTTATGTCTGTGACTGGGCTGCTGGGCTGTTCAACACATTCATTGTTGAGAGAACCATTCAATGAAATCACCCGAATCTTAAATCTCACCAAAAGAAAACTGAAGTGGAAAAAAAAAAAAAGGCATATATATTGAGAAAATCACAATGTACAGTTGCTCAGTGAAAAAGTCAAAAAAGTTTGCCTTACTAATATGCCAGGCCACTGATCAACTATTCTTACAGAAACTTTTTGTGCCCAAAGCTCTATGTCTTTGGCCAAATGTTCAGTGAAAGGGAATTCCCTTTGCCTTTTTTTGCAGAAACATGGTGAATTGGGAAGGAACATTGCATGAAACCTTTTTGTTCCTTTGGTTTATGACAGCATAAATCAAATTAAATAAAACTTTTTTTTATAAAATTTATTATTCTGTTTAATTTTATGTGAATATATATGCACATGTATAAAAGTAATATATATACTTACATTTTAGGTATCAAGTTATATATACACATAAATATGTGTGACTGTATGCATATTGGTTGTCCCAGTCCAGACTTTTGTAGACAGATATCAGTGTAGATATGTCTCACTGGAAATACTAAGGGACTAAAGGTCAGAAAGTTTAAATAATTCTGTTGCCCTTCCAGGGGATTCATCATTCCAGGTCAAGTTCAAGACTTACTGACTAAGTAGCTTAAGGGAAACCCACAGATCTGGAGCCTACCTTCCCTAAGGTTTTCAGTAAGGTAGGGTATTTGGGGGCTAGCTGGTATCTCATACCATTTGTCAGATGGCACTAAGGATACTGAACAAAACAGACTAAACCTAATTTTAAATCAAAATGAGATACTCATTGGCCACAGCTGTATTCTAAAGTGCTTTAAGGTTAACAATTTGACATTCTGTGATTTATAGTTTTTTTGTTTGTTTGTTTGTTGTTGTTGTTGTTGTTTTTTAAGTGTTGCAGCTGATTCTAATGTGGCCTTTGTATAGCAAGTTCGGTCTCTTTGTTTAACCAATCAGCTTTGGTCAGCTGTGCTTACACTGAATGATCCCCTTTCAACCAAGCTTTTCTGATATCCTCTCTGCTCACTACCTTGAGCATCTTACTCAAAATTCTCTGAGATTTTCTTCTGATTTTGTGGTTTGTTTTGGTGATTGGGATCATCCAGTGTAACTGAGAATTCCAAGGAGCTGTGGTTTTTTGTTGTTTTGTTGTTGTTGTTGTTTGTTTGTTTTTAAACTAGAAGGATGGACAATATAAAAAATAATAATAATAATAATAATAATAATAATAATAATAATAAAGAAAAACCTGCAGGATGCCTCTCCCAGTGAACCCTTGAGGAGAGATAACTGGAAATAATCATCCATTTAAAAAAAGATACAATGTTCTTTCGCATGCAAATTGCTAGAGCTCCAACTCCCATAGTTCATATCCCAATAGGAGGAAATACAGCAGAGCTGACAGATGTCATCAGTTGACTTAAATGACTGCATAAAAATTCACAACATAAGTCTTTTATCTACAAAACCTGCATGTTAAAAAAAAAAAAAAAAATGTGCCAGTGGTTATAGGCTGCTACTTTGACTGCTAAGCCTTTGTAACCTGCAATTCCATGGATAAACAGTTCTAAATTATGTGCCTTGTTAGACTTACTCAACAATATCAATAATTGTAATACAAAATGTTAAAGACATAGATTTTAAGAATAAAAATAGAAAAGAACCAAGAAAGAACTCTTGTGCATGCATGTTTTTTTATGAACCAATGTGCAACATTTTTATAGGCTGTACGTCTGAAAGGAGGTATATATAATGATGTTTAATGTGTAGTTGAGAGCAAAATTATTACAGTTTTATATATGGAGAAGTCATATAACAAAAGAGCAGTAGCTAGTGTTTGCCCTTATATGAGATGCAGTCATATAATAGAGAGCCTTAAAGCTAGGGTTTACTGTACTTTGGGAATTAATCACATAAACTATAAATTGGGTTCAACAGGCTGGCTGGGTAAATAGGCGCAGCTAATGAGGACACTATGAGATCTTATAAGAGCGCTGACTGCCCCAGGACAAAAGTGCCGAGCTGCACCTGATGGAAAACTAGAAGACATCAAAGCATAAAGGATTAGTGCTCTCACAGTGTTGAGAAATGGCCAGGGGGAGATTCACCAACTTATTACCCACATCCAAGCTAATCCTGTTATCTGCAAAATATGACTGTGTTCAGGAACTGCCACCACCTAAACTTGCAGGAGACTAATTCTGAGTTTACATGGACAAAAGTGTGGGGAATTTTCATCTAGGAAAGAATATAAGAGATGATAATTTTTAAGGGTTTCCTTTTGTATCAAATGCTTGAAGAAGGAAAAATATAAATTTAGGTCTTTAATGCTAATCTGTATCCTACACAGGCATCCCATGGGAGAAAATTTATTCTCTAAGAATACAGGGCAAAATTCACATAGAATTTATTCTCACTTGTTTAGTTGGAATGTAGTTACACTTTTCTAAAAGAAAATCAAAATACATTGAATGTAACTTTGCAGATAAGAGGGATTGATGGTCTCCTAATACCCCTGCCCAGGAAATCTTTTGTGCAGCAAATGTCTGCCTGATGTTTTCTCAGTGCAATAGAAGGTGAAAAATATCCCAAATGTCCCAAAATGTCCTTGCTGGCACACCACAAAATCTAACTTATTATCCAGCCTAAGGTATGTGAATAGGTTCACTTTTTTTTTTTTTTTTGAAAAGGTTCATAATTACCAATGTTAGAAATTCAATCTTTTTTTATACCAAAAGTCCATTGGTGCAGCCAGTATCTATAACAAATAATGAAGCTTATTTTTCACTTTGAATAAAACTGAATTATACCCACATTTTACCTCTTGGAGCAGATAATTCCAAACATTAAGGAAAAGATTTCCAACTTATATTCAATCAAAACACGGAATTTGCTCCTTCCTTTCAGGTGCTCTTCAACGCCAGGGATGGCTGCCTTTAGGGCAGAGTTTAGGCATAATTATCCAGGCAAGCCTGTGGCTAACTATTTATATGGCATTAAGAAACACCCCCTGGTGATTTTGGATGCAAGGATTTATCTAGATATCTAAAGGAGATGATTGATTTTGTAGGTTTTAATTTTTAGGGATGTAAGAATGCCAGAGTGTTAGGTGATGGAAAAGTATCACTGTAAGTATGGCATTGCTTGTAGGCTTCCCATGTCTTTCTGTTTTTCTCATTAATTTTATTTTTTATTTTATGTTTTTTGACAGCACCATACCTGAGTCAGGAGAATATTGCAATTAGTATCCTCCCATTAGCAATGAAAAATAAGCATCATTGTGTCACAGAGGTAGTGATTAGCCGATGTTAGTGACTCAAGAGTAAGGACCTGGGTAAGGTTTGTTTGGTGACTTCAGGACACATATGGAACAATACCCCTGACTTCCATATCAGTCTCTTTCCAATTGTGTCTTTTCTAGGCCTGGACTCCTCTGGATTTCTTATTTTTGCTTTTCTCCTATCATTGTCCAGTCCTGCAATAACCAGACTGTCTCACCATTAAACTTCTGGACTATGCATTAACTTTTACCCACACATTAATGAGTGCTCTTCTGCCTATATACATACACCTCTTGGCATCAAAAAATCGGAACAGATAAGGAGACCAAGGAGCATTCACTGGATAATTCTGTAGTTTCTTTCCTCTGTCAGGGTGAAGTTCTTTCATTTATATAAGAACTAATATAAATTGCAAATTTGCAATTTGCAATTGCAAACGGAGGTTTCTCAAGGACCACTTGATTTTACTGAGGTCTTTATCATTTTGGGGTGTGAAAATGTTTAGCAATTTTTGGAGGATACATAAACATTCCATTTCTAGATTTTATTTTTTTTTTCCCAGTAGACAATAGAAATCTTTCTTCTCAAGTTGTGAATTTTGCTTCAGGTAGCTTTTTCATTGAAGCTGGTTCTTTTATTATTATTTTTCTTAAAATATGTCAAAAAGTTTTTAACTGAAAAGGTGCCTTTTTTCTTTTTAAATAACCCCCCCCCCAAAAAAAAAAAGTTGGTGTAAAATGCTTTATTTGATCCAAACATATCCATAAAACCTTTCAATGTACTAAAGAATGCTTTGCAGCTTTTTTAACTTCCTAAGAAATTCAAAAATCCATTACAGCCATATGCCTAGCTAGGTGTTTCAGACATCAGAGTTTCTATCAAGGAAGTGTAGAACAGCTTCAGCTAAGACACAAACAAATCTAAAGAGTGGTTATAAAAACAGTCTAGAAAATGGGAGAATAAAGGAGAGTTCTATAGCCATGAAAAATGAAAATGAAGTAGATATACAGATCACTGATAATTATACAAAGTTCTGTGACTGCTTCTGGACTGAAAAATATTTATTTCTTATTGAAAACAAAAGAGAAATAGTGGAAGACAAAATAGAGTACATCCAAAATATGAAGAAAATCAAAAAATGTTTGGTATCATAGAATCATATAACAATAAAATCACAGAATCATACAATGGTTTGGGTTGGAAGGGACCTTAAAGAACATCCATTCCAACCCCCCCTGCCATGGGCAGGGACACCTCCCACCAGACCAGGTTGCTCAAGACCCCATCACTGGCCTTGAACACTTCCAAGAATGGGGCATCCACAGCATCTCTGGGCAGACAATGCTTCACCATCCTCAGAGTAAAGAATTTCTTTCTAATATCTAATCTAACTCTATCCCAACATTGACTGAGCTTCACCCAAAATGGCATAAAGCTGATGGCAATAAGTCCCTGATGATCACAGAGTTAATATGGTCATCCTTGTTTTATTAAATTTGTAAAGTATGTTTGTGCATTTATGAAAAGATTTTTCCTAGCAGAAGAAAAGGTAAAACTGTAAGCCATTCACTCTTCCCCTTTCATCTTCTTCCCTCTCCTTGGTACACATCAGAAAACACTGAAAAGACTTAGTATATATTCTTTGGATCGATAGGTTGTTCTGTTGTTTTCAGGTTTTGTACACACAAAAGGTTTTGTTGTTCTTGTTTTTACCTCTGTAGTTCAAGATGGACCACAAAAGGTGGTCATAGTGGAGTGCTCTTTCTCAGGCCAAAAAAAATTAGCCTAAAAATTTTCAAACCTCCCCTGTCATAGCTCCATGCCATTCCCTCGGGTCCTGTGACTGTCCCTAGACAGCAGAGTTCAGCACCTGCCCTGCTGCTCCCCTTCTGAGGAAGCTGCAGGCTACCGTGAGGCCTCCCCTCTGTCTCCTCTTCTCTGGGCTGAATAAACCAAGGGACTTCAACATCTCCTCACATATCTTGTACTCTAGACCCTTTACCAGATCCATAGCGCTCCTCTGGACACTCTCTAACAGTTTTATGTCCTTCTTATATTGTGGTGCCCCAAACTGCACACAGTACTTGAGATAAGGCCCCACCAGTAGAGTGGCCTCACCAGCAGAGTGGGACAATCCTTTCCCTCGACCAGCTAGCAGTGCCATGCCTGATGCACCCCCAGGATACCTTTGGCCATCCTGGCTGCCAGAGCACACTGTTGACTCAAATTCAATTTGTCATCAACTAGAATCCTCCCAATCCCTTTCCATGGGGCTGCTCACCACCCTCTCATCCCCCAGTCTGTACATATAGCCAGCGTTGCCCCATCCCAGGTGCAGAATCTGGCATTTGCTCTTGTTTAATTTAATATTTTTATATTACTACTACTGTTATGATTATTTGCGTTAGGTCCAGTGAGAACAGTTTATTCTCTATTAGGTGATATGCTTTCATATGATAAGGGTCACTACAATTTGAAAGAGCTAGTTAAAGTGAATATTGCCATCTTATTCATTTGTAGGGTGAGCTTGTGTGGAAAGAAATGAGAACTCAAATTCATGCAAAGTCATCTGTGGTAGACTCAATTACTTCAGTCACAGTTTCTTCAGTCACATACCAGCCTTTTTCTTCTATACTGTGCTTCTACACAGGATATTTTCATGCTGCAACCAGAAGATAGAGCTTTGTATAGACTTGAACTGCATGAATCTAGTTCCCAAGAAACAGTGATATATACGTAGCCTTTTGAGGTTCATGACAGTGTCTTTAGCACTGCTGAGTGAGGGTGATTAAAATGCAAGTCTTGGATTGCCGCCGTGCTAGCACCCCTAATTCACTGTTCACTCACATCGGTGTAAGACAATTGATACAAAAGTGAAGAGAAGACATCTGGATATTTTGTGCTCTTTTGCAGGAACATAAAATTGGAATAGTGACAAACTCATCAAACTAAGTAGTATTTTGCAAGGTACATTCAAAATCTTAGGATAGACTGAGGAGCGGAAAAGGCCCGAGGTGAGCCATGTCTTCTGAATCATCAATGTACTCTGGGCCTGCTTATGGCCATGTTTGGCTGGAAAGCACTAATTAGATTAGATATACTTGGCTAGAAGGCAGAAAGCTTAAAACATTAACTTTTTAAACAAGTGCATATATTTGGAATATAACATATTCTGCTTTTTAGAGGTATATCCTTGGTAAATATCTTTCCAGTGCGATATTTGCATTTCTCAAATGGAAATTTTTCCATTTCAGAGTTGAATCTTGATCTTGTACATGCACACAGTTTGCACGGTGCACTGCACAATGTTCAGAAAAGAGCATGGAAAACAAACAAACAAACAAACAAACATACTAATCTCTCTCATCTTTTTTTTTTTTTTTCAATTAGAAAATATGTAGAAATTTTTCACATTTTCTCCCATTATAAAAATATTGGAGAAGTGTTCATGGTTTTCATAGTTTCCCTCTTGTGTTCTTGCTTCTGCATTGGGGCACATGTGACCACTTCCTTAACATGCAGGGTCACAGAAAAATAAACAGTCAAAATTTGGGGAACAGTGCTTATCCAAAGTAGTTTTTATTTCCTGTTACACTTCTAAGGAAATGTCCTACAAGCACAAGGGAACTTGAGAATTGTTACTTGAGGAATATAGTCCAAAAATAATAACTATGATATCGGAGGCATTAGGAGTGCCTTATTCTGAGACTTAGGTTCAAGACCTTACTTTTCTATAAATTCCCCATTTTAAATGTGACCTTGAATGACCTGTCTGGGTAACCTCACAGAAGGATTTATGCAATGCAGCATCCAATTCTACACATTAAATTTTGATATCTACTACATGATTTCTATGATATTTTGTTCTGTACTGCAATACAAAGTTTGGAATTACATCATTAGATAAACTACAGTCTTTAAGTAGTTTCCAATGCCTGAAAATAAAATTCACAAATAAACGAAGTTTAGACTATTGATGGGGAATTATGATCTTGAGCTTCAATTTTCCTAGGAGATGGCTACCTAAGTCTCATCAACGGATTGTCTTTTTTTTTTTTTTCCCAGAAAATTTTAACTTCAAGGGATTTTCAGATGAAGCTCAGAAGTACATTCAAAGAGTAGATACAAGTAAGAAGAAGAACCTGCTCTCTTTAACAGCTTCATTACAGATACCAGGTTTTGTAAGAGTTTTTTCATGCAGCTCAAAAAATATCATAACTAACAATTGGGAAGTATTTTTTAACCTGTTCCATGTTATAGACATTGGGTGTGATTCCTCTGGCCTCTTTCAGGCATCTTTTGTAGGATGAAATGAATCACACTAGAAATACGAAAAGGAAATTTTTCCATTGCCTCTAAGGAGAAGGTCCTCGGTCAAAGTCAGATGAATCCCACTGCCACTGACTAGGACAATTAGACAGATCAGATCAATAGAACTGCCTATTTTGTGAATCCTGATCCAGTTTATACATGCACCTATAACCACCTCATCTAAGTGAACTGCCTTGGTTTGGGATGCAATTGTCTCTGTAGTCCATGGAGGCAGATCTACAACTTCTCATTGTATTTAGAGCTTAGGTGGGCCTCATTACCCTCTGGGAAACTCAATTCTGTGCATGTTGTACAGAAGACATTGAGAACACCTGGCAAAGAGAAAGTTGGTGTGGAACTCAGTTACCTTCACTTCTACCTAAATGAGGCTGTACTCCAAAAGCCCTTAAGCTGTAGACAGTGACAGAGTTTGCGTATTTTTCAGGACTGACTAATCTTAAACATGCTTAAATGCCTTCCTACTGCACTGAAAGTTCAGGATTACTTTAGTTACCCGTACACATCCGGAAATGTCTGCTTTAGCGATAGTCCTTGTAATCTAGGCTTATGCACAACAATGACTCTTACTGAAAATTCTTCGGCTACTTAAAACATTGGGCATAGCCAGGATGTGATCTGTCACCTAGAATGTGGTGTGAAAGTGATGCTATCTCCCTTTTAAACAAAAGGCTAGCAGTAAGGATCTAGCCTAAAGAAGTATGAAGCATTTCACAGTTCAGGGCTACATTGATTTACCAGTCCTTAAGAAATTCTAAAGTAAAAACCATGTGTTTCTTGGAGACTTTGGTATGAACTGTGGTCCCTTCTCAGCAGAATACTCTAAATACCAGCTTCATTCAGCCTTCCTGTTATCTTCTTATGATATACAGCTGAATTAATAATCTTAATATTATTAAAATATTAAATATAAAAACATTAAAATTAATATTAAAATAATAATAATTTTATTCCTTAAAGGGGATTAGATAAGTTGCATACCAAAACACCCAACAGTTCATACTGATTCCTTATACTCTTGGTAGAAGTGGTTCAGGCTGCATTGCCCTGTAAAAGTGCCTGTTCAATAAGAAGGAAGCATCACCATTAGGCAGACCAGATCTTTCTTTTCAGAAGTGGTACAGAGATTTTAGGTGGTTATTTAAGACATATTGAACCATCTCAGGTCAAATGTCTAAAATAGTGTCAAAGTTTGGACCTAAACCAAGTGACTGTATTCCACCCTTTGGCATTCATAGGCTTAAGTTTCAGCAAAGCAACAAGCAGGGAAATTGTACTGAAGTTCACTCCAGCTCTTAGTTAATCTATTCCCCACTTCCCATTTTCAAAATGTGAGTATTGACACACGGGTTGTGAGATTATATCTGTTGAGGATAATGAAGCATCCTTAGTCTGCGATGATGGTTATCAAAAGACTTAGAAAAGGAGTGGCCTCATTAAATTGCTGAACAAACTTACTCCTGACAGGGCTGTGAGATCAAGCCCTTAAGCCAAGATATCACAGAAGACTTGGCAAACAAATCAGATATGTTGTGTCTCAGAAATGATCCTGTTCTGCAATGGTTAGGGCTTCTCCTCCTTGCAGCACTGAAAAGCCTCCGTTAATTGGAACACAGACATCTTGGGCTAATTTATACTGGAGAAACAGGTAGGAAGAAGATGCCTTTTTCCCTGTCCTAGCTCTAGGCTGTGCTTTCTTTACAGTCCCTTGTACATTTAGCTTCCTAAAGCAATATGCATAGAGCTATGTGCACCTAGGGACCATGAGACAATTCAGGCTCACAAAAAAAAAAAAAAAAGAATAGGCTCAGGAACGTTCCTGAGGAAATATTGCTGTCTTACTCTTAAAATGATATGGAACCCTGAACTGTCACTGTTTGCATAGTGCTGTGTACATGCTCTTAATGAGTACTGAAGCCAGAAGGCTTTCCTATTATATTTGCATAGTTGGCATTACCTTTCCATGGTTCTAGGTGAAGTGCTAGTACAATACCCACAATTCCTTCAGCTTCCCTACCCGCTGCAGCTACAGCTATAGTAGCTGACAATGTAATACTCATTCAGCAGCTGATTATAATTAAAAATATCAGAATAATTAAAGTCCTCAGCTTGACAAGCAGAGCCATAACTTTGCCTTCAGACATTCCTCTCTAATTAGTTAATTAATCCTAATGCAAATTATAAGCAATAATTAGTCAGCCAAGCTTGACATAAAAGTCTGCTGACTTACAGCTAAAAGGCTTTCTGGTTGTTGGTTTGTAGCTTCTTAAGGTGTCTTTTGTCCACTCCATTTCTGTGTCTCTGGTCCTGTTAACTTGCTGCTGATATATAGATATGCAAATTAGTCTGCAGAGTGAGAAAATATAGCTATAAAAATTTACACTACCATAGGCACTATTTTATTTGCTTAATAAACTGGAAAGTCATGATGTGTAGAGAATATAAATAAAAATTGTCACATATGCATGCTGATCTAAAAATAAAAGTATGTTTTATACACATATGTATACTTAAAAACTTTCACAGTCTCAAGTTTAGCAAAACAAACTTGCCTATAGATGGTCTGAGTTGTTCTGGACAATGACACTGGATAAAATCCATTGTGATTCTAAGATTCAGCCAGACTCTGATCTCCCATATCATAAATGAAATCAAATTCTTTTGTACCAGGACAACTAGTATCTGATTCACATTTTTCTCTAGTTTTTAACAGATCAAAACCCTGTTAAAGTGAGATAATTTGAATTATCACCAGAAAAATCAAAAGTGTGAACATTGCATTTCACACAACAATGCAATAATATTGGTGTGTTGCATTCCACAAAAGTGTCGTGCCACCATATCACAGAAATACTCACAAATGATTAGGAACATTTGTGCGTGTTTATGTATATATTCTTTTAAAACACTTTGTCTGAAAACATTCTTATTTGCATAAAAAGAAGCTACAGTGCTTAAATAAAGAAGTGGAAAGCAACGATGAAGAAATGAGTCAAACAAATATTTTGTGCTGAGGATCTGTTTTCTAAGAGAGTGACAGTAAGTGCTTTTTTTTTTTTTTTTTTTGTAGTACTGTACTACAGTTTCATTCTAGCTTCTCAGGCCATTAAAGGTAAGTGGGATCACAGGACCATAAGACAGCTGCCTACCTATTGATCCAAACCTGCTTACCTGGCAACAGCTTAATCATGTCAAATATTGCACCTAAGAAGAATGAAACCCAGAAGCATGTGTTTAAGCTGCACTTTTCTGAGCCAATGCTGTTACATTCCCTGTGCTAGTAACAGTGCACTAAGAGAAGGAATAAAGAGGATGGAGTCAGGATAAAAACAGATTAACTTATCTGAATTCCCTTGTATTTGGAATGTTTTGATGAAATATAGGCTTCTAAGCATTATTAAATTAGCTTCACCAAAACTGTAGTCAAGATCTATTGTTTGTTAATCCACTTGCTATTCATCTCACCTGATTTTAACTGTCTGAGCTCTATGGAAATTAAAACCACAATAGATGTCCTCTAGAGTTAGGGACGGAAAGAGAATCATATTGTAGTCTGACCAGAATCACACCTGGGGGTACTGATCTTTTTCTACTGTCTACAGAGGAAAGATAAGGTGATGATAGCCTTGAATTAAGCCTCTCAGTTAAGTGCCTAAAGTTGAGTGAGAAAACCTGAGCCTTGTTTAATAGCCTTAGTGATCCAAAATGTGTGATGACGTTATCTATTTATAGTGGTCCCTTGCTTTCTGTCTAGATGTTAAGTAGAAGAAGCAAAATAGAACAGGAGGTATTATTCAGTAAAGCACACAATAGATTTCAGGAAAGCTCTTTTCAGGCAGTTTCCTCATGGAATTTGCAGGCTGTACAGAGAAACCCATATGATACAGGAATTAACAGGTTAATTGTCATGCATGTTAGAGGGAGTCTGGAAATTTGGTAATGGCAAAGTTAGTTTATGACAGCGTATCATATTCAGATGGCAAAAACATTGCAAATCTCAGGGGAGGAAAAACTCTATATATATAGGAAAGAAGGAGCATGCATTTCCATAACTGGAAAAATATCTCACAAACATATTGATAGCTTCCCCGAAGTTAGTGCCTACCCTAGACTTGAACCATTTGGGGGGAGATCAGTTAGGATTAAAGACTTCCATTTGTTTCACTACATTCTTTTTTGCTAAGATATATCAATTCAGGGGAAAAATAATAATTATAAAGGTTTTAAAATGATTATTATAGACTTGTAACTTTCTGGTTCTTGAAACTCTTGCTCTAGCCTGTACATTTCGTTTGTTTATTGACTGTTGCTTCTAAGGCTGAGATATCTATTTTGTCAGTCACTCAAAGATCCTTATAGAGAAGGAAGAAGAGAAGCACTTCTTGAGGCCGTTAGAGCTCTACTTTCTATCTTTCTATTGGCTGTATAGGGACTGTAGAATATGAAGCTTCTGATTCCTAGTACTCAAGTGCCGAAAAGTAGATGGCAAGATACTCAGTTTGAGAAACATCCACTGACAATCACTGCTTCAGTCCTTTTCTTCTTCTTCATTCACATCTTTCAGCAGGTCTCAGGAATCTTCAGGGATTAATGGAAAGAATTTCTGACCCTCAAGGAAGCTGAAGGATAATAATCTACATTTAACTGTTACATTTTTGTGTTCTGACACTTAGAGTGAAACTTGGAGAGGCTTTTCTTTTTTTTCTTTTTTTCTTTTCTTTTTTTTTCCTTCTCCTACTTGTCTTTCATTATGCAGCATTTTATATGGGTGAATTATTTTTCCAGTAATGAGAAGTGCAATGATTTTGGGTGCTAATGGAAAGTAGTAGGAAATTAATGAGAGATGAGAAACAAAGGTAGATTTTCTTTTTCTGTATGCCTGTGTATGAATGTCGTTACTCTGTGGTTTCAAGGGGAGAATAGATTAAGCACGTTGGAATGCACAACCCAAGAGGGATAGTTAATCCTGTTTTTGACAATCACAAATATAATATGTACAAATGAGAGGAAGCATTATGCATGCTTTTCCTCATTTTACATACAGCACAATATGTTATTTTCCAGCTAATTCCCATCTTCATTAAGTAAAACTGCTCTAAGTCTAACTTGCATGCTTTGGATCAGGGAAAGAATGAAGATGATGAAGCAATGATACTAAGTTTTATTTTTAAAATCTTTTAAGTTATAGTATTTTTATTAGTGGAGAAAAATATATGATAAAAAATGGGGCACTCAGGCCTAGTTTACTTTGCTGCTATTGACCAATTTATGGTGATTGTGAAGCTCAGCAGATCTAGCTGGCAAGTCCAACTAGTATAAATATCATCTCTTTTTGAGAAATTAGCAAATGAAGAAGATCCTTATGCTTCTCAAACACTTATCAAGACTGAAATCCTAGTTATATGTTGCTTATCTCCATCTTCCTATCCTTCTTGCCTGTGATTGGTCTCCACATAACCCATGCTTGCTTTCTTAAGAAAGCCAGACCCTATGTATGCCTATGTTCAGCAACACTTTTGTATGATAACCCTCAACAAGAAGTCTAGCTCTTCTTGGAGCCTCTGATTTGCAAAGAGTCAAATGAAACACCTCCATGTAATTTATGGTACTTACTGCTCCAGACTTTCTCTAAATCTTTGTGGGAGATCAATTTGCATCTTGGCCAAACCCAGAGTGTTGTAACCTCTCCTGGTAATGAAAACTACAAGTCAGAGAAATTGCAGACATTTCCAAAGAAGGAAAATTGTGACAGAATTTCTTCTCTTCATTCAAGTTGCGTCATGAATTTAACTGTTTAACTTTTGTTTAACAAGCAAATTAAAACTGTCAAAGTAAATATGATCTGATATTAAAGAAGACTGCAGTTATTTCAGGTTAGTTATTGTCAAGATTGAAGATTGGTACAAGATAGAGCAAGGTAGTTACTAAACATTAGCTGGAGACACATTTAACAGTAGGGTTCGCCAATGAAAAAAAGAAGTACTCTTTTTTTTTTTTTTTTTAACGACTAAGTACTAAACACGTCCTCATACGGCACTAAACAATTACACTATTCCATTATTGTTACTGTACTGAAAATTGGAGCACCATGAAGAACAAATTGATTTCCTCAAGAGTAAACAGAGCACAATCTTTTTCTAGATGTTGCAGTAATGTCAGGTAAAATTTGACCTGATTTGCAGTAGATATTGATAATGGGATTCATTATGATTACTTTTATTTTTTGTTAGCATCTGGTCTAAGTCAGTTTTCAAGTTTCCCTCTGCAGAGAGGTATTGGGATGGTCCACTCTTTACAGATGACTGTCTTACTCCACTGAGTAATAAGAAAGCTGAATCCCATGCTGTTTGTCAATGTTTCTGTGGTGAATGAGCTACACCAGGGAAGAAAACAGCTGAAATCAAGGAAATGCTTTCTAAAGTTATAGTAAAACAACATAAGAATATGTTCTCTAGATTATTTAAGAATATATAATTATATATAAGAATATATTTTAAAAGTAACTAGAGAGCAAAATTCATCTCCAAAGACTGGAATCAATGAATGCCTTTAGAGTAACTAGATTATAAGATCTTTTAGCTGAGCAACACATGTTCTCTTGCATTTAGAAAGTTCTTCTTTGTTGCCAGAAGACAACAGAAAAACTCATAATTCTAGATCATATTTCTGGATGTCGATGGGAAATTGGTAATGCAAACAAAGCATTTCATGTTCAATATTTATATTATAATTGCATTTATCTGTGAATTCTGTGACAGTTAGCTTGAAGACATCAGATTTAGACTTCAGAAAACTGAGTTAAACCAAAAGACAGATTCTGAATTTTTGAGATTCTCAACTAGTAATTCCAGTAAGGGATCAGACTAATGATTCACACTTTCAGTACGGTTCTAAATATCCCATATGTTGTGTTGAAACAACATTCCATTGTAAAAAAAAAAAAAAAAAAAAAAAAAGGCTAAAATCAAGTGTAAATTGAAACTAATATTGCAAAATTCCAAAGGTTTTCTTAAATTAAAAGTATAAATTATTATAATACATTCAGAAAGTTTTAAAGCTTAAAGTATGACCCTTTCTACAACTTGGATAGATTTCCAAGGTTCCCTACTGTTCCATGGAAGCCTGTATGGACTGAATATGTCAAACAGCCAGAGCTGGGACATCACTGTTTTTGATTTCAACTAATTTCATCAACTCTTTGAGGAAAGTGGTTAGATGGCTATTTGATAAATAACCTACCTACAAAACAACAACAACAACAAAAGGGGGATCAGTTGTGTTTAAAAGAAAGATAAATTCCTGATAAAAAGAGATGTGCCAAACTGTATGTTTCTGCCTAAGAAACATATGTTTCATAAGAAGTTCACCTTTCTGGAATGTACATCAGCCCACAGTTTTCACCCCACATGCCAACGAAAATGTTTCATTGTTAATTAGATATTGGGCTAAGTAGCTGTCTCAAGACCCAGCTTGGAAATCTGCATTCCTATAAGAACAAACCTGAAAGTATTGCAAAAGAAGATTGTTTCATAACCTCAGCGACAGCTGAAGTAATGGGGAGATATTGCATGTCTTTATCATTTTTCTCCTGTGGAGTACAAAAACTTAAAGTCTAAGCACCTCAGTCATATAGAAGATCTGATCATCAGAATCCACCCGTATAGAAAAGAAAATGCTATTCCTTGAGATATTATAACCAGGGTAAAAGATACTGTTGGCAAGATTAGATTTTAGATTTACAAATCTTCAGAGAAAACATTCACATGGGAGGTGGTTTTTCAAGTTCATTTTAAGATAAGTATGGAAAAAAAAAAAAAAAGAAATATTTAAATGAAATTCATATCAGCCCAGTGAATTCTACATTGAAATTGCCATTCTTTCTACATTACTTGTCAAAAGAGCCTAGAACACTGATTTAGACTCATATTCTTAATGTTTTTAAGTTAGATTAGATGAATTATATCAGATGTCATTGTGGGAATCTACTACAGACCACTTAGCCAGGATGACAACACCTATGAAATATTCTTTAAGGAATTAAGAGATACCTCTAGGACAGCTGCCCTTGTCCTTATGGTGACTTCAGCTTGCCAGACATTAACTGAAAATACCATAGAGCTGAAGCAAACAGGTCCAGGGATTCCTAAAATACATTGATGATAGCTTCTTGGTACAGGTACTAAGGAAGCTGACTAGGAAACATGCCCTCCTAGATCTGTTGTTTGTGAACAGACAGGGTCTCATGAGTGAAGTGGTGATTGGTGGCCATCTTGAATGTAGTGACTATGACGTAGTTGAGTTTTAAATATCTGGTAATAGGATGAAAACTTCCACCAAAACTTCAACTCTGGATTTGGGAAGAGCAGACTTCAGGCTGCTCTGGGAACTGGTTAGCAAGGTCCCCAGGAAAACTGCTTTTGAAAGAATTGGGGTCCATCATGCTAGTCAATTTTTAAGTATTACCTCTTAAGAGCAGAGGAACAGGCAATATTAAAATAACAGAAGTAAAGCAAGTGGGGCAGAAGTCAGCTTGGCTAAGCAGGGATCTTCTTCTAGACCTTAGAAAGAAAAAGAAAGTGTATGGCCACTGGAAGCGAGGTCGGGTGACATGGGAGGACTACAGAGACACCGTTCATTGTTGTAGGGAGAAAATACATGCAGCCAAGGCTCAGAATTGAAGCTGGCCAGTACCATGGGGGATAATGAAAAGGGCTTTTTTGAATATGTTAATTGCAAAAGGAAGACCAGAGAAAACATTGTTTCATTATTTGATGAAGATGGTCACCTCACAGGCAGGGACATAGACAAAGCAGAGATGTTAAATGCCTTCTTTGCCTTTGTCTTCAACACCATTTATGGACTCTGGGACCCCAGGTGCCCTGAGCTCGAGAACTGTGACTGCAATAAACTCCCAGCCAACCTTGAACTTATGTGGAATTTGCTGCTCCAGCTGGATTCACAGAATACTATGGGACCTGATGGGATTCAACCCAGGGTACTCAGAGATCTGGCTGATGTCAGTGTGAGACCTCTCTCAATTATTTTTCAATGGTCTTGAGAATCTGGAGAGGTCCTAGTTGACTAGAAATTGGTAAATTTTGTTCCAATTTTCAAGAAGGCCAAGAAAGAAGTCACTGGTAATTACAGGCCTGTCAGTCTCACTTCAGTGTCTTCTAAAATTTTGAAGATTATTCTGGGAGTTATTGAAAAGAATCTGAAGGACAATGTGGTCATTGGTCACTGCCAACACAGGTTTACAAGGGGAAGGTCCTGCTTAATTAACTTAATTTCCTTTTATGACAAGGTCACCCTTCTAGGTGACCAAGGGAAACCAGTTGATGTAATCTTCTTGGATTTCAGTAAAACTTCCAATACTGCTACTCACAGTATCCTTCAGAGAAAATGTCCAGGATACAGCTAGATAAATACACAATGCAATGGATAAACAATTGGATGATGGGACGGGCTCAAAGGGTTATAGAAAATGGGATTGTATCAGGTAACTAGTTACTAGGCCAGTAACTAGTGCAGTTCTACAGGGCTCCGTTTTAGGGCCTGTTCTCCTTATAATTTTCATAAATGACTTGGACTCAGAACTTGAAGTTATACTAAGTAAGCTTGAAGATGACACTCAATTTGAAGGAGCAGTTGACTCTGTTGAAGGTAGAGAGGCCTTGTAGAGAGATCTCAGCAAATTAGAGAGCTGGTCAATCGCCAACAATATGAAGTTTAAAATAGTAAGTGCTGGATTCTGCGTTTGGGAAGGGGCAACCCTGGATATACGTACAGACTAGGAGAGCAGCCCCACAGAGAGGGATCTGGGGGTTCTGGTTGAGAGCAAGTTGAATATGAGTCAACAATGTCCTGGCAGCCAGGAGGGCCAAGCGTATCCATCAGGCATGGCATTGCAGCTGGTCAAGGGAAGGGACTGTGCCACTCTGCTGTGTACTGGTAAGGCCTCACCTCAAGCACTGTGTGCAGTTTGGGGCACCACAATATAAGGACATAAAACTCTGAGTGTCCAACGGAGAGCTACAAAAATGGTGAAGAGTCTAGAGTGCAAGATGTATGACAAGCAGCTGAAGTCCCTTGGTTTGTTCAGCCTGGAGAAGAGGAGACAGAGGGGAGGCCTCATGGTGGCCTGCAGCTTCCTCATGAGGGGAGCGGAGGTGGTTTTACTCAGCTGGGCAGCCAAACTCCACCACAACTGCTCTCTCACTCCCCCCTCCTCAAAGGGAAAGGGGGGAAAATATGATGACAAGAGTTCAAGGGTTGAGGTAAGGACAGGGAGATCGCTTAACAATTATTGTCACAGGCAAAACCGACTCAGCATAGGGAGATTAATAAAATATATTACCTATTACTTACAAGCTAAAGCAGTGAGAATCAAATAAAAAAACTAAAAACACCTTCCCCCCCCCCCCGCCCCCCATCCACTCTTTTCCACCTCCTCCCCCTGAGCGGCCCAGGGGGTCAGAGGAATGGGAATTGCATCTCCGCTGCCCCCTCACGGTCACTCTGTGCCCCTGCTCCCCGTGGGGTCCCTCCCACGGGATGCCGTCCTTCCCGAACTGAGCCTGCCGGGGCTGCCCACAGGCAGCAGCTCTTCAAGAACTGCTCCCACACGGCTCCGTACCACGGGGTCCATCCCCCAGGAGCAAACTGCTCCAGCACGGGTCCCCCACGGGCGGCAGCACCCCCCAGACCCCCTGCTCCTGCGTGGGCTCCTCTCCACGGGCTGCAGCTCCGGCCCGGGGCCTGCTCCTGCGGGGGCTCTCCATGGGCCGCAGCCTCCTCCAGGCCACATCCACCTGCTCCACCGGGGGCTCCTCCACGGGCTGCAGCGTGGAGATCTGCTCCGTGTGGGACCCGTGGGCTGCAGGGGGACAGCCTGCTCCACCAGGGGCCTCTCCACAGGCCGCAGGGGAACTTGTGCTGCGTGCCTGGAGCACCTCCTGCTCTCCTGCTACAGCAACCTTGGGGTCTGCAGGGCTGGTTTTCATTCCTTGCTCTCCCTGCTGCTGTTGTGCAGCAAGTTTTTCTCCCTTTCTTAAATATGCTGTCCCAGAGGTGCAAACAACATTGCTTATTTACTCGGCTCTGGGCAGCAGCAGACCCCTTAGGAGATGGCTGAAACAGGCCCTTATCTAATATGGGGCAGCTTCTGGATTCTTCTCACAGAAGCCACCTGTGCAGCTCCCCTCTACCAGAACCTTGCCACAGAAACCCCATACAGGAGCGGAGGGGCAGGCACTGATCTCTGCTGTCTGGGGACAGCGATAGAACCTGAGAGAATGGCATGGAGCTGAAACAGGGGAGGGTCAGGCTGGATATAAGGAAAAGGTTCTTCACCGAGAAGGTGATGAGGCGTTGGAACAGGCTCCCCAGGGCAGTGGTCATGGCACCGAGCTGTCAGAGTTCAAGAAGGATTTGGACAATGCTCTCAGTCATAGGGCTTGGCTTTTGGGTGGTGCTGTATGGGGTCAGGAGTATTCTATGATCCTATGATTCTGTGAATTGCACTCCAGGGATCAAAACCCATGGATTGTTTATGGCATCATATTGATGCTGTGCTAGTTAATGTACTCTTTTTCTATTATTACTTTCTGTTGAAGGGACCAGCCCAATAAAGTCTATGTTATGACTACGATTTTCATAACTATGTAAGAAAGCTTGGAACCAATCCAATCTGAATATCTGTGTTCTGTGTATAACTCTGAAGATAACAGTTTCTATTTTTAAACTGAAATTAGAGCCTACTAGTAACCAGGTGCCACTGCTACATTAACACATTTAATAAGACACTTGTTTCTCCTGCCAGAAATCTTGCACCTTGTCAGATGGTTGGTCAGATCTAGAAAGGAAATAGGTTTTAAATTTGGTTTGAATGTGATTTAAGACAAACAAACAAACAAACATACACAAACACAGAGGGAAAAACTTGAAAAATTCCTGTAAATATGAGATGATGGAAGAGAGACAGACTCATATAGGGAAATAGTTTTATTTTAGTAACCCTCAGGGACTATAGTTAAACTTAGAACAAACTTTTATTTAATTATAAGCTTTTAAAAACGGAAACTCAGAGCATCTTGTCTCAAAAAAAAAAAAAGTAAATAAAAAGGGGGAGGGTGAAAGTGAGTATTTTTGAATATTTTGAGTTTACAAGGTCATTCCATTCTTTTCTTGTGTTTTTTGGGCAGGTTAGGATGAATTGAAGTCTGAAAGTTTCCACCACACATTTTATACTCAACAACTCAGCATTTTCAGAAGGAAAAAAGTATTTGCACTGGAAATTTTCCAGACAGCTTTCTCTTGAATTTTTAAGATCATTCTCCCATTCCTTGGGCTTCTGGACAGAAACCCTTAGCACAGTGTCATGATCCAAACTGCTCATGAGCCACTCTCCAATTCCAAACAATGTAACTGGAGAGCATTTCATAATCTAGCATTATTCCTGTGCTCATGCAGTATATACCTGTGGCTTTCTTGCAATGAGCTTGGTTACTCCCACTAAGTCGGAAAAGCCCCAGAGCAGTTTTGGAAGCTGTGAGCATTGCAGTGTAGCTGCTTTTTCAGCCCTGCTTGCTGACATAAGTCCACTGCACAGGTGGGAGCGTGAGGCTAAGGAGCATAGAATGCCATGAGCTTCCCTGATGTGTCGTAATTAAACACCTGTGCTAAATAGCTCTTTGCGGAGCCACTATGAAAATGTGTGGAGTGCTCAACAGTCCTGAACATTTTCCATCTCTCACTTGGGCAGGTGGTCTTACATTTGAACTTGAGTCTGTTATTAAAATAACATCAAAGAGGGAGACATGATTTTGAGACCTCTTGAAGGACTCTATCTTCTTTTGTTGCTGCTGTTATTTTTAATGTTAAGTAGTATTCCTGAACTTGTTTATTTAACATTCCTGGAGTATCTTTATATTCTGCATATATAGACATGCTTACAATTGGTAAAACTATACAGATGGTGATATGGATTAAAAGCCTAGAACAGTTGTATACCACAAAATGAGCTCATGTTAGCAAAGGGAAATTACTTAAATAAATGTGTCTGTGGGAAAAGAGACTAATCATAGAATTTCCAGTACTCTTAGAGCCTGTCTCTAGAGTCTTTTCATAAACATGGAGTTCTTCAGAACCTCATAACTCTCTACTGGGAACAAAGGTTATGTCTATACCAACAAACAAATCAAAGCCAGAACATGCTGTCAACCTCCGTTCCCTTATTATACAGAATATGTAATTGTTCACATGCTTTTTATATCACTTTGGTTTGCACAGGTTAGCACCCTCCTAGACTATGTCTAGGCATGGCCCAGGGGATTGTACATGCTAAGGACTGTTCCCAACAGGCAGTTTGAACACTGCTATCCTCTCTGTAGGGAAAGAGACTTTAGGCATGTGTCTGCAAGCCAGAGTGTTCCTTTAGCTGTAGAACTGAACTGACCTCTGACTGATCCATGACCTGTTTTATGTAATCATATGCACATAACCAAAGGTTCAAAAACAAACCTCCTGGCAAAACAGTGGTAATGAGCTTGGACCTGGTTCCTTCTGCCGAGGTGTATCACAGACAGCCAGGTGGCCATGAAGTGACTCATGATGGCTGAAGGCAGAAGATAGCAGTGAGTTGGGTCGCATGGCACAGGGAGGGACTGTGAACATCAGATCTGCCACAACATGAGACTTTGGTCTGGGAAGGCTCCTCTGGTCTGAATGCTACGGTGGAAGACAAAGAGAAGGCCTGGGGATCACCACTTTATTCTTCATACCAGGCTCTTTACCACTGCTATTGACGCAACCTTCAGTCACGTCAACTGGTTCATTCCTGTAGCCATAAGGACCATTATAATGGACAAAATAGCTGACAATTTTTATGTTGCTAGCTCTTAAAATTCCCTCAGCTACCCCCATTCTAAGCCTAGTATTTTATATTCGATGAAGTCAGAACCTGTGTTTTATTTCATCCTAAACATTTCTTCCAGAGAGGTCTTCAGATTTTTTATTTTTATTTTTTTCTGAAAAG
Source organism: Anser anser (assembly GCF_964211835.1). Classification (NCBI taxonomy): domain Eukaryota; kingdom Metazoa; phylum Chordata; class Aves; order Anseriformes; family Anatidae; genus Anser; species Anser anser. The sequence goes on from NC_139722.1 coordinate 4,520,675, forward strand.
AGGAAATTTGCTTAAAAGCAATGTGGAATGGGAGCATATGTGAGGTTCTTATTAGCTTTGAGATTATTCTAAATTCAGTCACAGGAAATATCCATTTTCTTGAAGAAGCAGCAGTTGTCATATTTTGATGCTGTGGTGTGCGTAATATCAATCTCATGTTTATTTATGCATGTAAAGATTTTATTATTTACATTTAAATATTTATAACATTTCTGCATAAGCAGCCAAAAAAGTTCATCTCTGCCCTTTAGGAGCTAAGCAATTTCATTTTACTAGGTAGACTTTTTTTCTATATAAATAATTGACGTGTTGATTTCTCCCTCTGTCTTTATACTATTTATATTATTTCTTAAATGCAAGAGAGTTATAGAGCTAACAGACAGACTGGTCTGTTTTTATTGCCTATCAAATCCAAACAGACTAATATATCACATGAAGTATCTGGAAAAGTAAGTGGTGATAAAACACTAAGAATAAATAGGAATGAATTCATTAGAATTCAGGTATGAAAGCCTATGCTAATTACCTTGCTATACTGAAAAATTGTTTTTTTCTTAGAAACAACTTTATGTAAAACTTTTTTTTTTTTTCCTGGGATTAGCTGTACTGTCAAGATATTTAGGAATAGGTATAATTGCTATGCTTTTTTTTTCCTTTGTAAAAATAAATAATTTTTTGTTTTTGTAAAAATAAAGTTTTCATACCACTTCATAAAGATGTGATGGTTATTTGAGTGGGTGAAATCAGAAGAGGTTTTCCTCTGTCAAGTAACTCAGACTAGTTTTGTCTGTTTCTGAGGGTGGGGGGAACATCTTCATCATTCCTGTCTTCCTTCTCCACTAGCTATTATGGACAAGTTAATACTGGCATTAAAATTTTGTCTTCATGACTCCTGCTGAAAAGAAAAAAAAAAAAAAAAAACACCTGTCATAACAATGAAGGCAACAAAATCAGTACGCACTGACATTTTAAAAAATAGAAATAGAAGGGGAAGGCAGATGCAAAATTTGTGGAGGAATAACTGAGTATGTAAGATTACCATAACACAGTGATTCAATGACAAATAGAGTTGGCATATATATATATATATGTATGTATATATATAAACTTCCATCAACAAACACAACAAACAGCGTAGTCCCAGACAAGGAGAAAATAAATTGGTCTTTAAGAGTTCAATACTGCCAGCAAACAGCCTGCCAGACATCATCATATGTATATTAGGTATTTTTGCCTGTTGCGTCCTTATGCAGGACTGTGGTCAAAGAAATAGAAAGAAGTTCTCTTGTTTCCATCAATTGTGTTTGCAATCCAAACAGGCAGAGAGATTAAAAGAAAACATAATTAGACAAGTTACTTATCCTAAAAGCCAGGTAGTGTCCAGGCTCTGGGCTCTAGATTATAGTTGTTCCCAGCTCCTGCTAACCCAGTGTTAAACTAAAGGAAATCATAACATTCTTTCTTCTTTTAGACATCATTCATATTTTATATTCTTTTGGCTGCTTCTCATACCTTTTCCTTTTGTGTATTTTTCCCACGTGGAAGCAAATGATGAGATTGTCTGTTCTTGCTACTGAGCTAGGAATATTGTCCTTAAAATCACACCCAGCACACCATAAAATTTACTTCATAAATTTCCCTTACAGATGTTCAGGAACCAGCGCCTAGGGGTAGGTTTCCATTGTTTCTCCTGTTTCTATTAAAATCATTTCACACAATTTCAGTTTGCTAATTTAATTTTTAAGGTTTCATTCTGATTCCTTACAGGTTTGTGAATAAATAATCTTCCTTTGCTTAATTTCAAAACCAGGAGATTGTGTGGAATTTCAAAAACTGCTCCAACATGAATGTTGCCAGTTTTGCAACCTGCAGAAGTAACCCAAGGGAAAAGAGAACAGAGGAAAAGAAAGGCAAAAGGCGTAATTAATGGTTTAAATTGTACCTCAGAAAGAAAATACAATGAAATAGCTTTATTAAGGGTGAAAGTCAAGCTGGAGAACTGGATCATTTCTGCCAAAATGTAGATGTTTCTGTTGTTTTTTCTAACTTCAGCTGTCCCTGATACACACATGCACACACATGAAAAAGTTAGTTTTGAAATTTACATCTATTTTGAAATTCAAAATAAATTATCTTCTTTATTATTGAGATTTACCTTAATTTAGGTATCAAGGAGTTATACAACTATATCTAAAGCAATGAGTCCAGACTTTTTACAAACTGGGGGGAGCAAGAATTTTCAGAGAGCGGTTCAGTCTCCTCTTAGAGTGAAAGAGGAGAAAAGCATCTGGATTTGAAGGCATGTCTTTTTTGAAGGCATATATTTTTCTCTGTTAACTATCAGGGGACGTTACTGTATCACCAAGTCCTGGTCTCAGATGATTACCTTGTAGACCTCAGATGGCAGGTGAGATAAATCTCATTTTCTGTGACTTGCACATACTGCAAATACTGCACAAAATGAAAACCCAATTTCTCCTGAATGTGGCAGAGGCTAGATTTTAAACGATTATTGTTAGTTAGCAGCAGATTTGAGAGCAGAGGAATTACAGGACTCCTGATATTTAATTTTTGAGCTGTCCTGTTCTTCCAAACTCTACTATTGGATTCAAATATAGATACTAACCAAACCATAAACTCACACAAAAATCTCTGAAGGATGTAGATGCATAGCTAGTGACTGCCATCATCATCAGTAAGTTTCTGTCTCCTAGAGTAAATTTAATCTACGAAAATATGCATTTTGGTGGAAGAAGGGGGATTGCAATGATTCAAGTCTTAAGCAAAAAAATGTAGTATACATGGAAGGCCTGGAAATATCAAAATAAGCTGTAGATACATTATTTAAGGAATTTAAGCGGTTTAACCCCATTGAAAGCACAAAAGGTTTAGTGCTGTTAAAAAAAAAAAAAATAGGTCCTCACCTTCCATTTACTGTACGCAACAGATGTCAACATTCATAATGCTGTTAGCCCCAAGGAAATGTCCTTATGAGTAGGTTCACTTGCAAGAATTGAGAGACTGATGTTGTAAATGGCTTGCATGAATACCGTGGGACCTGTGTCTAAAGAGAAAGGAGAAACATTCATTAGTTAAAAAATAGCTTGGCTTCTTTTTCGTCTTTTTCATCTCTTACCTCTGCTCTGCTACTGCTTTTGGTCTATATAATCAGCTAATGAGATTTCCACTTCTTCAGGCAATGAGGCAAGTTGTGCTTGAAGAAAAGTTGTGCCTAGATTTATTTGAATGCATTCATATACTATTAAGAAATATTTTAAAGAGTAGCGCATTTAAACAAATATTAAATTCACACAATTGTTAATCAGTGTGCCATCTGGAAACATTTGAAAGTTTAGACTCTTAATTGCCTGAATCTCATAAATGTTCAAAATTGTTGCATACTACAGGCTATAATGCATTTAGGACTTTTTTACTGTATAAATACATGTAATTAAAACCTGAGATAGGAACACTTTCCAGCAGCTGTTGTGAGAGCTGTAACCATCTTCCCTATTAATCTTTGGGGATTTGAAATATGTGTTGCTGAGCACCAGGGTCAACGACATGCCATTACATTTGAATCCCACCATTTGACAAAGCATTGCATTCTGTTTCTAAATTCTTTCATGTGACTGACAGCTACATCCATTTCTTCCTGAGGCCACTCTTTAAATTCCTTTGTACTTGTAGAAGCAAGTTTGCTGGCTCAAGAATTTTGTCTTAACTCTGCCTCTAAGACTTGTCAACGGCAAATTAGGACAAGAAATTCTAATTTATGTTTCAAAGGCACCTATGGTAGTAAGAGAAACTATTTTTATTTACGTTTTTTTCCTCAAAAGTGTCAAATCAAAGACTCTATAATTATTATATATTTTCAGGAGTTGTCATTATATTGACTTCAGGGGGCAAGTGGTAGGTGGGGTTAATCTGAGTAAAGTCAGTGAAATGCACAAAGGATTTCTGTTCATTGCACATGTTACTTAGAGAATTAACTACCTCAGTAAGAAAACAGAAATATTTAGGCTATCAGCTGCTCTAGTTCAAGATCTTTGAACACAGAGATAGAAGAAACTTCTCAGGTGGGGCAGCTTCTTCATGCCCTTAGGTCAGTTGAAGAGTGTTTCTTGACCAAGGAAATTAAGAGGATTTCAGTGATGGTACATCTACTGTTTTTCAGCAAACGTGTTCAAAAGTCATATATTAATGGTTTGTTTTAATAGCACCACTCTGTTTTCTTTCTTGGAAAATTCTCCAGGTCGATTTCCTGTGTTCTCCTGTTCTCACCATGAGTCACAGATGATCCCTACCTGGCATAGCCCAGCAACAGACAGCACTGATTTTATCTCTACATTAGTTTTCAAATTATGACTATCAACCACCAGCACCTTTTGCAGCCAGACAAGCATTTAGCAACTTACATGATACAGACTCCTTTGTGTTGTTTCCAGATACTAAAATATATTTGATTAGGATTTGGGGGAAAATTGGGATTTTTATTTTGTTTTTGATATTGTTTTGAAATATTCAAGAACTGTGATTATTATCCTAGGGGAGATATGCAGTTGTGGAGAGGAAAGAGTACTTCATGTGATCTTGAGACTGATGATGCATGTTGGTATACTTGGAATGGGTAATGATGAGGTTGGTAGCTGATGGGAATGATTCTCTCTTCAGGATATATATACATTTTAATTTTATTTTATTTTTATATGATTACCAGAGGATTCAAGAAACTAACTACAGAATATCATTGCCCAGAAACCTATTTCTACATGGATGTCCATCAGGACAAAGGAAAAGTATGTCTGGGAACAGAAACCCTGTTGGACAGGTGCATGATTATCAAAGCATAACTGTTAAATGAAAAAGGGAGAGTTTCTCATGCTACTTTTGGATAAGAATTAGCATGTTGTGAAGCTTTTTTTCTTTTTCTTTTGCCTGAGCTTATATCCAAAAAGTAATTCATTATCTGGAGCAAGTAAGATTCATTTTGTTACCCACATTCCATTTCCAAAATGTGATCTTCTCTAGAATTTTTCAGTGGTAGGTACCTTGAATAAAAAGCCCTCTGTCCTATGAGTATATGGAGAATAGGGCTAGATGTGGCAGCAGTGGACATGAAAATCAATAGCTGATACTGTCCCTTTTATCTTGGCAGCTCTGATGAGACCACTCCGCTTAATCTCTTTTCTACCCTCTTGCACATGTGAGGGATGGAGCAAAGAGCTCTTCTGTAAGAAGACCATGGGCAAATAAGGTTTTCCGAAATTATGATCCCACAGAATAACTGTAAACTGAGAGCTTCAGTATTTCCTCTTCATTATCACAGTCATTTGTGAAAAAGAGAAGGCCTGGAGGCTCTCTCTCTCTCTCTTCCTCTCTCTCTCTTCTTCTTCAGACTATCTACTGTTTAAGAAGCACATATTTTCTTGAGAAGAGGAATATTAAATATGGGAGGTTACCTGTAGAAAGTTCTGCCCCAGACATTGTTGGAAACATGCAAAAGAAGGAAAAAATAGAGCTTTAAATCAGTATTTTTGTGACACAGCTGACAGAGCATAATGCAAGTAGGACTTCCATACCTTTGGGTTATGAAATGAGAGACACGGGGCCTGAGCTATTAGTGTAAAAGAGAAATAAAAGTGCTGTTTTAGCACAAATGGAAAATTCCCACCACTTGACTCATGCAGTCTTTTGCAGGATGAAGAACCAAATCCATTTAAACAGCAGAGTTTTATTGTCCTTTAAATACAGATATATTGCAGTTATAATTGGCAGGGCTCTGGAATTCAGGATTCCCAGGTTTCTGTTTCAAGACATTAATTCAAGATCTATTTTCTTTGTGCTTATTATCAAGGAGTTGATTTTTTCTTTTCTTTCCTGAATTTGGAAGTATTAAAGTGCTCTAAATTCAAGGTCTGATCTATTGTCCAGTGTATGTTTTCTATTGCTCTAGAATTTGAAATAAAGGATGTTTGATCTTCCTTACTTTGGTTTTTGCACAAAAATATCTGTTTTTACTGATCTCTGCTACTACTTTCCTGTGTGACACTGGGCAACTCATTTCACCATTTTTTTTTATCAATTTTTTTCATTAATCTGCTGTTTTGTTCTTACATTTGTAAATTAACTGTATTAATTTCTGTGGTCCTTTTCAACTGTTAACACTTCGGTCCATTTATTTCTGTAAGAAAAAAAAAAAAGGATAATATTTCTACTAAATGCTCTGAAAAATGAAGACATAAGATAAATCAAGGAAGCATGAGAAAAATGCAGCATAATGAGTTACTGTGTATGCAGTGGGACAACTGAAGCTGGGCAAGTAATGGTTTTGTTTTTTTAGCGGAGTCCCCTCATGTCCAATAAGCTTATTCAAGCTCGTGAATGGCTGCAACATTCAGAGATTCCCTTTCTTCCATGTATTATCTGCTATCTATAATAACTGAGACTATATTGAGCCTGCTCTGTAAAGGAAGTACTAGCAATATCTCTTTCATCTACCTGGCCGCTTATTTTTTATGAAACTCAGAAGCTGTAACATCCTTGCAATCTGTACCCCATCTGTCGAATTTTGGCTGAAATTGTCCAACAGATGTTTTGCAATGCTACTGTTCCACCACAGTCCTCGCCCAACACGCTTGACTGACATGCAGGCCAGGAACCCAACACTATGGTATGCAAACAAGATAGCAAGATAAAGCTTTTAAAAACCCTCTTCATTCCTACTAATAAATCTACCCCTGGATATCAACATCTATATATTTCAAATGCAAGCATGTCTCCAAGATAGCCTCAGTCTTCCCTCTTGTGAAATCCTGCATGTCAAGCTCAGAATTTTCTGATAGTCTTTCTTTTGAGTTCTGCAAGATTTTGTGCTGCTCACAATGCAAATCTAGTGCTACAGACTATTCAGAGTGGATTATGCTACTCTAATGTTACAAATTATTTGGATTGGATTATTTAATTGGATCATTTTGGAATGAAGTATCATGGTGACTAAAATATCAGAACAAGATGCCTCTACATTGCAAAGTGATAGCTCTCTGGTTCTAATTTGACTCAGGGATAAAGTGGTTCCAAATTTTACAAAACAAAGACTTTACTGTTAAGATATCCCATTCATGGCAAAATAAGTAGCTTATGAGACATCCTAAAGGAGAACTGCAGGCCACTAGAGCCTTTGGGATTCTTGACACAGACATTAATAGGAGCCACCACATCCAGCACACTCAGTAGGAAAACTGTAAAATCATACTGTAATTTTTGAAGATGGATTAGACATAAAAAAAAAAAATAAAAAAAAAAATCTTTAGGTTCAATTGATCTTGCCTTGGATCAGAGTAATGGTACAGAAGATCTTTCAAAGTCTTTCAAAGCACGACTTTCTGTGATTTTTAGGAATGGTAGCTCACTATGTTTCTTCTCCCAGCACAGTAGTGATGCTGCAGTGTGAACCTTTAGTGCAAGTAGTATGCACAGATAATAAAGAGATCTTAAGATAGGCATAGTTATGGCATAGAAATATATTTATTATCCTTGTTTGGATATGACAGTGTAGACATTGGTAGGCCTGATCTTTGTTACTTTGCTTCTTACTGCTTCCCCCAGCATCTTTCTTCTAAAGCAAATACCAAAATTACCAATCCCCTTCTCCTGAACCTTTCTCACACACAGCCTACAGGATCTCTTGATTAAAACAACATAAGAGACACTTTTCCTCTCTAACAAACAGGCTGAAGAAAGGGTTAAAGGTCTTTTCTGCACCTGGAAAAAATTTTTCAACAGTAGCAGAGATGAGCAGTCAGACAGCAGCCTTTGATCTTTCCATGCTGTGTCCCAGCTTGTGCAGGAAAGTATTTCATGTGAAGCTGGAGAGAATCAGCCATCTGACTGTGAAAGGTTGGGTATGCCATGATAAAGAATATTTAGGAAAGATACATTCTGAGGCCTTGTTTCATCAGACAAGACTGTTGAAACCCCTTTTCTTTGTATATGAATCACAACTGGGCAGTCGCACAGTTTGAAACAGTCCTCCTTGCAAGGTCTGTCTTCCAAGGCCCTTCCTGCCTAACGTGTAGATGAACACAGAGAATCACTTTTCACAGTGTAAACCAGACAGTCCAAGATAGATCTGATTCTCAGTTTTCTTGTCAGAATCCAGGTCCAGATTTATCCTTTATGACTTAAGGTATGAGAGTTGTTGTTGGATCATTATCTAGTGAGTGAAGAAAGAGGTATCTCAGGAGAACGAGCCAGCTCAACTAAGATGTGTCACCTCATGAATGTGCTTGTGTCCTTTGCTGTATTGACTATAGATACATCCTAAACTGCCACAGACATCTCAATAACTAATATAAAGTTTTGTGGATCAACAAGCCTGTTGACCCAAAATGTGATCAGAAAGTAACAAGGTCAATAACATGTGGGAAGTTCATGGATAATAGGATCCAGCAACTCCTGATTCTGGCATTCGTTTTGTCCTGAAGAAACAGTGTAAATATTTCCCTTTCTTCCACGTAGCTGCTGAGCATGATTTCATGCACAAGGCTGTCGTGTATTGTACTGTTAAGTCAGGATATGTCTTGTAGTGAAAACAAGAGACACAAGGGCAAAGGATTCACTAGATAAAAGACATAAATGTTCATAACACAAAGGTGCTTAGAAATATGGACTAGGGCACATGGCCTCAATAACTTATTTTAAAGAATAATCCCAATTATAAAGCTTATGTTTGCCCATAAGCTAACCTGAGAATATCTTATATATATATATACATTATTTATTTATTCATTTTATTTATTTATTTGTTTGTTTGTTTGTTTGTTTGTTTACTTCTACTGTGAAGACAGGGAAACTGCCAAGGAACACCATGTAATATCCAAGTCTGGACAGCTGTGGAAAGAAGGTGCACAGATGGACTGTGTGTCTCTTGAGGCATCTTTTAGTGATGGTTCTGTGTAGCTCTTTAGGAAGACCCAGAAGTGAATTTGAAGTGGGATAAAACCAGGGGTTTCTGTGGCGTATAGTAGCTCCCAAGCTCAGGTAGTATATTTCATGGCCACGGAGTGACTAGTCTCACAGTTCTAACAGCTACCTGTTTCCTAGTAGGAATTTTTTAATTTTTAGACCTCCAGATCTCTTCCAATCCTGCCTGAAACTGGAAAATAAAATCACAAGGTAATGGAGAAAAAAGGCAATGAAAAATGAAAACATATCCATAGACAGAGATATCACAGATTTTCTTCTGTTGGTTTTATCTTCCTTAAAGAAAATATTCTGAAAATCATTTAGATAATAATTGGCCTCAAATTCCAGTCAAGGAGAAACAACCAAATATCATAGCAATAAGCCATACCAAAATGTTGCTTTGTGGTATGTACACACCACATTCATGCATATATACAGATATGTAAAACATGCATGCACACACACATTTGTTTACCAATACATATGCTCTCTAGAAGACCTGATTTCATCTCAACATTCTTTCAGTGCACCTTACAAAGTAAGAAGTCACTTCCAATTTTACTACATTAAACTTCCAATTTTACTACATTAACTCTAAGCTATTTGTAATTTCAGTATAATTTCCATAAAATGATGTCACTTAACCTGAATAATAGCTTCAGAATATTTCTGTTTGTTCTTGTGTGCAATGTAGGTGACCTGATTTTCTTCCAAGATGAGAGTGTAAGTATAAATAAGTCTATTGCACACAGTTTTCTAAGACATGGAAAAGGCAAACACTGTATCCATGCATTTTTGTGATATATAGAAAGTATGAGAGTATCAACACAATGTTTTTCATCAAGGTTTTTTACTTGTTTGCTTGTTTTTAGTTTGTCTTTGATAAACTAGGAGAGAAAAAAACCCTTACAAAGCAAAACATTACAGAGAAATCAGAATGCAACATTTATATCTCTATCACCATCTAACACCATCTACCCTACATGGCATCTGTAGGAGGTGGATCTGAGCAGGACTACACAAAGTCTTCTGCTTTATTACTTAATCACAGCAAGATCAACCATATCTAAGCTCTTTTGGCAGCTGCTTACCTACCTTGTTCTCAGAAACATCCAGGGATGCATATTCCACCACCTATTTCTCAGGCAATTTACTCCAGTGCTTCACTTTCCTTCATGTTTCTCCTAACATCTAGATGTTAGGAATACGCCACAGAAATATTTAGAGAAAAATAAGCAACAAAATAGAAACTAGAAGTTTGTTTTTGTTTTTGTTTTTTTCCACTTATGTTAATCAGGACTACTTTCTGTAATGCATTTCCTTTGATGTCTGTGCACTGGAAACAGATGTGTCATGGTTACATTTATTCACGGAATGGAGAGCACAGAAGAAGCAAAACTGAATTCTCTCATATGGGCCAAGGACAGTTTTTTGTAACATAAAAATAGCCCAACTTTTAAATTTAATATACATAATTGTTCTGTACTAGAAGCAAGTGTAAATATCCCTTTTCTTGTCCTGTAGGACTGAAGGATATTTGATTGTAAAGATTTTGGAATGTTTAGGACTCAATTAAGACTCAATTTTCGAACGTTTAGGACTCCTGTTTCAGGACTCAATTTTGCTTTCCAGGGGCTTGTACAGAGGAAGAAAGCCACATTCACAAGGGAGAAGAGGGAAGAGTTATAGGGCAGGGTAGAAAGGAATAGTGATGTACACATGGTCAGTGATGGAGCTTTTCAGTTTATCCTGTTGCATCACCACCTAAATACCCATATTTCTATCCATAAACATATGGATAAATCTGATGACCAGACACATAAATATGCAGTTTCACAGTAAATTAAGTGTGGGCACAGATATTGGTATGTTTATGTGTATAAACATGTATGTGATTTTGTATTTGTATACATAGAAAATGCGTTATGCTACTTTTGATGCCTGTCTGGTAAAACAACTCCGTGCAATTTTCAAACACCATTAAAGCAAATTTTGTTTCTTTTTATTTATTTATTTACTTATTTATTTTTAATTGGAAGCGTTTCACTTACATGAAGAGATTTCTGACAGACATTTGTTTCTTCCTTCCTTTCAGAGCTTACATAATTAATAACTACTGAAATTTTCTGTATGTGTTTGCATGGCATGATCTGGATGGAGCTGTGATCTGGATGGAGCATAAACATAGTTGATGGCTTACATAGCTGCCTGCCTGGTCTTCTTTCATAGTACGAGAAATCTCTGCAGCCCCCTGTTGTGGTACTGGCAGACCCAGGTTCCCTCATCTTTTCTCTTGCCCTTAGCCTGAGTGAAATATATCAGCAGCTAATTGCTCTCCTCTAGAGCTGAATACTCTGATTCTTGCTGAAGAAGCAGCATTAATTTTAACATCAATAATACTTTTCAAGACCTCTTGCCAAAGAATAATGAATATAACTGGGTCGAACTTCCCAAACTCCCATAATAGAAATCAGATACAAAGGTGAAATTAAAGGATCTCCCAGGCTCTTTCTCCAGCCATTGATCTTCTTTCCTTTTTTAAGGAAACAAATTATAGTAGTTTAAATAAAGGGAATCCTGACAACCATTTATTTTTGCTTTCCTTTCAGAGCTTTCACAGTTAATAAGCACTTAACATTTTCAAAATTAATTGCAGTGGAATTTTCTGCACTATTTAGAGAGCCTTGAAAAAAGGAGTTGTCAAACAGACCCAATATGTCTCAGACTCGACAACCATATGACTTAGCCTTGTGTTTTAGCCATACGGATGAGGAAGGCAACTGTGATTACTCCTCATGAAAGAGGGGGAAGTGAGACAAGATTGCTAATGTCAGCCTGGGCTGTCAAGTGTAACCAAGACTGTAGAATTGCTGAGCTGTGTACCCAAGAGTGTGTCAAGGCTGGATAAATTCCATAAAATAGGACAGTCTATCACGTGGTACTTAGCCAGCTAAAGAGTATGTGTGCCTACAACAGATGTGCCCTGTTAAAGATAGTACCCAAAAATGGTCAGGTGCCAGCATAACAAGTTTGTGAGCAGATCCTCCCAGCAGGAGCCAATTTCAGTGAAACAAGCTGGCAAGGCAGCATACTTGTCATGGATGCAAATGCCAGATCTGGCATCTGCAGGTTTATGGCACAGAGGGAGGGGAAAAGATCCAAGTTTCCACCACCAACTGGTGCCAGAGCTTCAAAGAAGAAATTTTTCAGATGTTTGGTCTGTAGAAAATGTTGACGCAATTATCTCAGTAAAAATAATAATAATAAATAAGTAAAATAAAATAAAATAAAATAAATTCAACAAGAACAAAATCCCAAGCAGTAGCTGCTCAGTAGTCTGGTGGTATCCTTTCCATGCCTGTTTAAAAATGTTAGTGTCCTAGCTCCTCTGAAGTCGTTTTCTTATCATGGCACCTCTGTATACAAGTATGAAAATAGTCAAAGCCCAGAAAATCCAGGAAAATGCACTGTTGTGAAAACGTGAGGGCCCATATAAGGCCATTTTTTCAGACTTTTCACTCACTAAAGATAACTGGGGCTTGTCTATATAAACACAGAAACCTGCTGTTACAGGGGTCATTTCTCATTATGATTTTTCTATGGGAGCCCAAACAATTGTTTTAAGTCTGGTGCTTTCCCAGAAGACAGATATAAAAGAAAATGATGGACAAATTTATATTGAGAACTTTCTGATTTAATGAATGCAGTTGTAATTTGGGAATAGAAGGAACACTAGAACATGTTTCAGCACTCAAGGAAACTGATTAAAGTCAAATTTTCAAGATTATCTCCTCCTTCCAAGGTTTTAAAATATCTTTTACAGTAAAATATTGCTGTTTACAACTTCTGTTCTATGCAATCTACCAGTATGACTAGAGAAAATTTGCACCTTGCACCCAGATGAAGCATCTCCCCCGAAGACTAAGGGGATGACTAATGGTTACCACCACCAGGGAGATGTTCTGCAGGTTTCGGAGTCACACCAGAGACAGATGGCTTGCAGTTTCACTTAGTCTTTTATTGATGGTAGGTGCAAACAGCCCGTAGAACGGCTTGCCAATATTACAGAATATTACAGAAGCAGTGCCAAACCAGCTGTTTTTTGCATTGCTTGGAACCAGAAATGTCTCTTTTTCTTGATTTCAGGAGAATGAATGGTGGCTTAATTTCCAGGAGAAAGTATAGTTTACTATAATCATTCAGTTTCTTTTCAAGGCAGCAATCTGTGATGTCTTTTCCTAGTGTCAACAGGTAGAAGCTGGCAATGGTCATCTGGGACTTCTTTTCCTCAGGAATCAGATTTACCGTGATGAGTTGGATCTCCTACAAGAGAATTCCACTCATGTTTTGCCAGTATGTTCCTCCTATAGTTTGGATCTAGGTTAGTGAACAAAAACCACCAGTAAGGAGGAAAAAAAAAAAAAGTATTAAAAGTATAAAAATAGAACACATTAATTGGAAACTTAAACGAAAGAAAGAAAAAGGAGAAAGAAGAGAAAACTCCTCTGGAGTTATACTGACTGAATTATTCTCTGATTAGACAGTTTTGAGTGTCAGCTGAAAAATTGGACAGGGGAGAACTGCTATAGTAAAGCCATACAGCATCCAAGATAAACAGACTGAGGCTATGGCTACAGATGGGTTAACCTGGCTTGAGAAAACAATTTCTTGGAAAAAAATAACAAGATTCTGGAATATGGAAACTCCTTACATCCTTTCCATCTTCCTCCACTGCATAATTCTTCATTTTTTGCTAGGCTAAGCTGAAGAAATTCTGAAAGATTTCATGAGAACATAGAAAATTCTGCAGATTCTTTCTATGGCTACAATTTCTTAATTAGCTGTAAGGGAAATTCTTATTAGTATCCCAGCATTTAAAGACATTCAAACTGAACTGAGGCAGAAGTTGTTTAAAAGGTTTAGATTTAATCTCAACTTTACTCTGAGATTTAGTATGACTACCTCTCTTCAGTTTTGTAGCTGCATACCTTGTTTGTCAGTTGTGTTGGAAGATACTGAAGGATATTGAAGTACCAGACAGCTGGAGTCATACTGTCTTTTAAATCTACTTGTTTTTAAGAAAAGCAGAATTTTGTAGGCCTACTCTCATTATTCTGATATGATAGTCTAGATGTTTTTCAACCATGAACATCACTAATTTGAAAATATTATCAGGTAATCACCGATTGTGAAAAAAACTACTGTGAAAATTGGTTGCTGCAAAAATAAAATAATTGAGCTTATACCTCAGGCCATGGAAACATGTTTTCTTCCCATCCAGATCCACCACTGGAAAGCATTGCCATGTCTATATCATAACACTGTTCTGGCTATAACCTGAAAAGAGCATCCAAGTACCTTAATCAGGGATGTGGAAAAACCAAGGGACCTGGAATGCATGTTAAGCCACTGAGCATAAAACACTGAGGCTTCAGAAAAAGTTAACACTAAATTTAGCCTGGGAAATTCTAATAACAGGACAAGGGATTCTCCTAGTTCCCATTGCACTAAATCCTTTAGTTACATTCTGACCTGTGGAGAGCTGTGAGTAAGAAGAGGTATAGGGACATCTCTGCAGCACCTAACTGAAGTATTCGTCTTCCTAAAGACAAGCACCTATAGGAAGTGTGTTTTACAATTTATTTCAACTAAAGGAGAAGTTATTAATCTGGTTAAACCGTTACCTAGAAATGTTTATTTCTAACCACTGGTTATTATGATTTTTTTTTTTAGATGATGAACATGAATATAGAGATTTACACTACAGACTGTAAACTCACATAAGCTGAATCCACCTAGACACCTAAGTCCAAAGAGTCCAAAAGATGTAAGTTGGACTACTCTGAGGTGCCAAAACCAAAATGATATGTCTTTGGCTCCATATATAAACACTGAAGAGAAAGAAGCCCTTTCGTAGCTGACTCAAAGCTCTTACATTGCACTTCATTTTTGAATCTTCCTTTGGAGTTTTATCTCTTGACTGGAGGCAGTTAGAAAAGGTATACTCCAGACAGCAGATTTACTTCAGGCACTATTTATTCTGTTCCTTTCCTTTCTTCACACCCCCTTAAAAGTATACCTTCATTGCAATTTTATTTTAAAGATTTGTGGTTCATGACAGGTGTGTGTGGTTTTGTTGTTTTGTTTTTAAATATATGTTGTTATCGATTTCCAAAGTTTGCAGACTGTGTCTGGAAAAAAAAAAAAAAAAAGGTGTTTCAGGGCCTCGTGTCAGTAACAGACAGATCAGTATTCAAAGTTGATCTGTTCAGTGCTTAAAGGTCAGGGGCAGATCTGGACTTTTGCATTTCCACAATAATGTAAACCTTCTTCAGAAAACTTCTGACTCACTAAAAAGTCTAACTAACACCTGAGGGGAAATCTGAAATGAATTGTATCAGGTAATAAATTCTTTGTAAAATCCCAAATCCCATCTTTTTTTTTTTTTGTTGGTTGTTGTTTGTTGTTTTTCATTTGCTTGTTTGTTTGTTAGTTTCTTCCATTCTGAAAGACAAATTACTAGGGAAAATTCAAGAAGTTTTACTTTACAAACAGTTGTGCTGGGAGTGTTTTCTTTTTGTTGTTTGGAATTTGTTTTGCTTTGTTTTGCTTTGTTTTTGTGGATATGGACTCTCAGGTGTCTTACCTGCCAAGGGATGTATTTGAGGTTTAACATTTGATAGAAAGCTCTGAAAGGCATCAGAAGTCGTAATATTTTGTTCGCCAGTGCCTAATAACATGTAACCCTTTTTTCATGACTGACTTTCTCAACAGTTTTTTCTGGTAAACCTTGAGGTTTTTCTTGAAAAAGTCAAGCAAGTCCATCTCCTTCAGGAAACATATTTTTTTTAACCTTTGTGGGTTTTGAGAAGTTTGAAAACTTGACCTAACATCACCCTGAAGAATTTTAATAAAATAAAATAAAGTCAAATTCTCAAACCAGTCATGGTGGTCCAGAATCTTAAGTCATTGTATTTGAATTTGAGTCTTACATTTATCATCATCACCATCACAATGTAGACCAAGAAAATAGAATGACATTCTTTTCTCCTAACTTTATGGATTGGCTTCAGATCCAGGTGTCTGAATATAATACTTTGATTCAGTTACCTAAATATATATGTTTAGGACCATCTGTGACTGTCTATGGTATCCAAGAAATCTGCTGGCAGATATGACACAGGACTTATATCTGGACTTATATCAAGCGGGATAGCCAAGGGCTTTTCAAATGGCATCAGAAATTTATGCTTTGGCTACTGATCCAAACCCCAGTCAACACAATCAAAGGAAAAAGATAAGTAGAAAGATATTTAGATACCTACATTTAGCTAGCTACATAACTCACTAGGCTTTAAAAAGAGTTTCATCTTTTTTTTTTTTCCTTCACTTGGGTGTTTATTACTGTCAAAATGTCCTAATATATCCAAGACGTGAAGCTGTCAGGTGAGACACATGATCATCATGCTTTTGTAGAGAAAGCCTGAGGTCAACTTGTGTACCTTGCACTACATGACAACATGTAGGTAACTGCCAACAAAATAAAACCAGGGACTTTTAAAAGATAGCTGATTTGATCTGATTTGGATTATACTTTAGGATGGGTGGAACCAGACTCTCAAATATCAGTTGCTTTCCTTTGAGTGCAAAGGGAGTCCAAATGACTATCTCAAGTGGCGATTGCCACATAGCAGAGACCTAAAATCAGACGTGAAGATTCACACCCTTAAGGTTGAATTTAAAAGCACAAGAACATTAAATAGGGAAAGTTTCACAGAAGCAAGATGGGCTGTGAAAGTATGCTGTGATTTCAGAGCAGATCTGAGCATGACTATCTGTCCTCTCCTCAAACTAATAGTGTCCCTATGTTTTCTTAAAGAATATTTCTTCCAAATGTTTTAATGTTTAAATTATGCTTTTTACTGCTTCATATCCAGAAGCCGAAAGATAACAAGCACTATTCTGTGGAGGGAGAATGGGCAGAGGTAGGAGCTGGGTTGCCTTGCAGGCAGGTGTCCTTTCTGCCTGGACCTACCAGACAAGCTCCCAGCACCCCTCCCTGCCCAGGTCCCCTGCCAATACACAGTGTGACTTTCTACCCCTCAGGGGCAAACCCATGGAGCAGGGATTTCAGCTATGACCTGAAGAAGAGGAAGGCTGGAGGGCTCTTACCAAAATCAAGATGCTCTCTTGTGTGCATTTAATTCTTCACAGAATCACAGAATGGTTTACGTTGGCAGGGGCCTTAAAGATCATCTTGTTCCAGCCTCCTGCCATAGGCAGGGACACCTCCCACTGGACCAGGCTGCACAAAGCCCCATCCAGCCTGGCCCTAAACGCCTCCAGGGATGGGGCATCCACAGCTTCTCTGGGCAACTTGTTCAATTGCCTCATCATCCTCTGATTAAAGAATTTCTTCTTAATAAATAATCTAAATCCACCCTCTTTCAGTTTAAAAACAGTTACCCCTTGTCCTATCACTATATGTCTTGTGAAAGGCAAATCCAAAACAGGTAAATGCCCAGTAAGTAATCAGCTCTAAAAATACAAACCTCCAGCCCAAAGTTTTCAACCATGAGACAAATTCCCACAGTGACAGTGCAAACAGATGAAATATTTTCCTTACATATGGGTCCTGAATACAAACAGTGGATGATAAGCAAATCCAAAGAATTCAAAGGGGTGAATGCTGAATGTCAAACCTGAGAGTATAAATAGAGACTGAATAATACAGGAAGAAGATATCTGTCCTATTTGCATGTAGACAAAACAATTCATCGTTTCATATTGTCACAGAGGAAAAGTTTGATGCAAGCCCACATCTCTTCTCTCTGTGCACATATGAAACCATTTTACACACATGCACTCACACATCTTTCTCTTCTTTGCAAACAAATTTCCTACAGAATATGAACAAGATTGTTCTTGTAGCGTAATTTCCAAAAGAAAAGAAAAAAAAAAAGAAAAAGAAGAAGAAGAAAAAAAGATATTTTACAAGTGTCTTTGTTACTTATGCTATTTAAACATTAATTTCAGTGGCACTAATTTCTCTGAAGCCCAATAGCAAACTTCTGAAGACCAAATTCTTGGCCTCGGTTGTGTCTGTCGCCTGTGGTGCCAGCTAGTGACAGAAATAACAGTGTTTTAGTGTCTGTGTCACCTGTCCTGCTAGCACTAAGAATAGACCAGCTCCATTTCTCTGTTGCTACTAAATCCCCATGAGCATATGACATAACCAAAGGAAATCTGACCCTTCAGCATTGTACTGCCAAAGAGACGTGCTACTGCATGGTTTGTAGGACCAGCATGTGCTCTCAGCCCAGTCCGGGTGATGCAACAGCAGCACCAAGTCTGGCTGACAGGCTGGGATATTCAGCATTGCAGGAGGCAGCAATTCCTATTTCTGCATGCATATCCTCTCACACACACAAGCACACACAAATCCAACCATGGCCACTTTGCTCATCCCATTGTATCCTTTTCAACAACATTTTCCTGTCCCTCCTCAGACTGAGTAGAAGTGGCTTCTCTGTCTCTTAGAAATACTTGACATGTAAACTGATGCCAAAATAATTAAAAGGTAGTTTAAAGCTTCTTTGGGGGTGGGAATCCCTATGCAGAATGAAGGCAAAATAATCAATTTTGGTCAAGATAATTTGCTGCTGACCTTCGCTATACTGAGTTTTGTGACTTGGAGACTCTGGTTCCATACAATGTCTATGACTACGTCAAAAAGTCTTTGTTCTGCATAGTCCAGAACAAGGAGACTAAGGAGAGCCAATTCTCCCCCCAGAAGCATCTATTAAGAATGTCTTCAGGTGCTGAAATTCCTTTGCAGCTGCCTTCCTTCTCTCATTGGGATTGGGCTCTGTCTACCATTAGTTTAATTACAGTAGTTATATATTGACAAGCCTTATCAGCAAAGACACATCCATACTGATGAAAAAATATCTGGTAAAGAATGAACAATTCCCTCTCCCCAAAGGAATGGCTGAATCAGCTAAAGGACTTTATTCTGTGTCTATTTTAATACTATGTCAACAAGTTTTTTTCTGCTTCTGCCATTTAGCTATTTTTTACCCTGCTGTACTAAACAACGCGCATACACTGGCAAAATTTCTTAAGGCAGAGAAAATTTTGGTTGGTTTAAATATACAACTTTAGATTTTTGTCACCAGATTAATTTATGACATAATTATTTGTCACTGATCATTAAAAGTAATATGCTCTTACTTTTAATAGAAATAATAGCAGCTAATGCCAAATTCATCTTTCTATTACAAATTGAAGGTTAAAATTTTAAGGTTGTTATAAATAGAATCTTGTAACAATCTCTATAATAATGCTGTGTCAATTTCAAATAAACAGCCCTTTTTAGATTGATTTAAATTATCTGGTGACAGCCTAATTAAACATAAATACATTTTTTTTTCCAATAGATTTCTACTAAAATCTCCTTAAAAATTGGCAGCCACATATAAAAACATAAAAAACAACATGTGAATTTGTAAATCTGGCCTGGTGTACTGAACATTGAAATATATTCTCTATTCTTTTTTTTCCACTACTGCACTTGTTGTGTTTAGCTATAGTAGACCCTGGGGAGACACAATTGTGAATATGGGCCTAGGTGATATGAAAATGGAAGTGAGTTTGAAATGTTATTATATTCCTTTTAATTTTAGAAGTGTTCATAAGTGTTGTGTCAATGACTTCATTACAGAGCCCATATTTAATTTTAAAAAGGCTGTTGTGATACTCTCCTGCATCTCTTTATAACAAAATAAATTACTTCCATGTTCAACATTTTTCAGCCTTCTGGTTTTGTTCTATTTCTGACCTGAAAATATTTGTCCTTTTTCTCTTATATTCAATCTAGTTGTTATATATATGTGTGTATATATATATATATATAATATACATATATATATATAAAGCAGAAGTTCAGTGAGGGATTGGCTTTTTTTTTTTTTTTTTTCATCTGAGCTGTCTTTCTAGAAAAGTTGAAGGGGAACTAAAGTAAAGAATAAAAACAATAATAATAATAATAATAATAATAATAATAAAAAAACATGCACAGTTTTTGCAATGTATTTTTACTGCAGGAAGACTGGAACTTGGGAAGGTAATAAATTTATGCCTATGTACCACAAACTTTATGTCATATTCTAAACACACAAATCATTACTAACTTTGGAAATTATCACATGATATTTTCCATAGCTACAGTTTACAGCTCTCCCTCTGAATATCAGTGGAAAATTGTCATTGGAAAGATGTCCCTCAGTATTTCTGGAAATTGTGAGCCTTTACAATACTACTGTGTGTTGACAGAGGTTTTTATGATCAACAAGGGAAAAGAAACTGATTTATGCCTTTTCTGTTCCATTCCACATGCACAAGCATAAGTGCCCATCCATCCTTGAATACAAACATTAAAAGAGCATTAAAAAAGTCACTGAAGTGAAGCACTCTGAAGCTAAGTAATGCTAGACCTGCCACCTGTGCAGATACACCTTCTTTTGTCATATGTGTTTTCTCATGCAAGCTTTAAGTCACTGATTGCTTTTTTTTTTTTTTTTGATTCCTTGCTTCAAGAATGGATCCTGCTCATTTAGTTAATCATTAATCAAGCTTTTATTTTAATGAAGTTATTCAAAATGAGAACCAAAGTCTGTACTGCATTTAAAGTAAAATACAAGAAATTTATCCCTAATATGTGTACTTGTGTCTGGTCTGAGTGTATATAGATGTTTGATTGTTTCTGTTCACCTTTAGCCTCTCTGGTGCAAAGAATCGAGATTCATATCCGCATGAACTGTCTACTGGTAATGTTTGTGTGCTGTTGTGTTTATTTTGCTGCTGTAAGCAGTGCACAAACCCTCTTCATTCTGCCATAGGAGGAGAGAATTCTTCTGACAGGTGGGAAGCCACCTTGATGACGTTATTTTTCTGTGCAATTGGTTTTCTCAATTGTGGTATGTCACCATGGGTCTTTTGGAAAATATATTTCTCCCTCTGAGCTGATTCCCTCTCTTTTCCTCAGGCAGGATCCAAGTTAACAAAGTTAACAAAGAAAAACTTGGATTATCTTTACCATCTAGAGAACAGTTGTTAAATACTATATCAAGCAGTTTGGAGAAGCAGAGACCAGAAAATGTGATCTTCCTCTTCTGGCTAAGACTCATACCCAATAAACCACAAGATGCATTTTTCAGGCCTGCTTTCTTTGTGGTCCTGTAAGTGGTTGCCCATGGCCTGTCTTTGGCAGAAAGGGTAGTGTTTCCTTCTATCCACACTGAATGGATTAGATATACCTGGTTAAAGCACACTGCAGGGTATGGGAAGAACTGGTTTAAATCTTTCTCAGGCTAAATCTTCAGTTGCTGAGCTTCCCAGGACAAGGCAGTAACCACGGGCCTATTATGTAAAAGATGAGTGTTGGCAGCTCCTCTTCTGGCAGGTGTGGAAGCACAGCCCTCACTATCCATGCCCAAAGGTTTGATTTAGAGATTTAATCCCAAAATAAAATTTCTTACCTAGGATACCTATTTCTCAGAATTCTCCAAAACCAAGGCATGGAATGTGTTTCAGACCAGCCACTTCTCTCAGCCTTTGCAATGAGCTGGCTCAGCCATTTTACCACTAAGAGGGCACCTGCTTAAGGCACTCAACTTTTCCCAAGTGTTTTGAAGTTAAGCAGAATTAGCTGTTGCCCTGCAGGGAATGTAGGCACCTCTGCACTTCTGTCTGCAAGATGAATTCTGCAAAGACTGACTTTAAGGTGCTCTGATGCTGAACGGTTTGGCCCCAAATCCCTTTTAGGATTTGGCATACACAGCCTATTCAAGACCATCTGAAGTCAAAAGAAAGCCCCTCATTGCATGACACAAGTTTGGAGACACACACTTGATAGCACCAAAGTCTTCCTTTTGTTTTGTTGTTGTTGTTGTTTTGTTTGTTTGTTTTCTCTGTGAAGGAGTCATTCTGTGTTATATCCATAGTTTGGGTGGTCTTGAGAGAAAACCATATAAAGCAGAAATTCACACATGAAGAATAGTCAGGTAGGGGTACCCAGAATGACTAAATCATTTTATTTATTTATTTATTTATTTGAAGAACAGTCTTGCAGAATGTTGGTTGGTGGGTCGGTAAAATATATTTCCCTATGTATACACAGAAGTGCTCCCAACCACCTGTGGCATAATTTGCCAGCAGAACTTTACTACCAGAGGTGATTTTTCATACAGAATATAATTGAGTAGTGGATATAAATATAAATAAACATTCCCTCTTTTTTTTTTTTTTTTTTTTCCAGCAGGGTGTTTTGGATCCTCAAAGCCTACAGTGGTTGGTTAAAGAAGTTCCTGGAGGAAAGAAATCATGGAGAGTTATTAATATAAAGTTAAAAACCTGGTTCAGCCCAGAGCCAAAATTCACTGAAGACTGGGAGAACACGTTGTTCTTACTATGTGTGAAACCCGTTGTTCTGCTGTTCTTAAGATATTCACCTCTAGTCATGGTCAGAGATGATCAGATGGGGATTAGTTAGATATGTCAAATCTTACATTCTTATAGTAAAATGGGCTCCAGCAACTTTAAGAAATTGAAATGCATTAAAAGATCATTAGGAAAAACAACAACAAAAATCATTGTGCGTCTTCCCTGTCTTCAGTCATGCTGTCATATTGAAATAAACAGCACTGAGACTATCATGATTCTGCCAGTCACTGACATTTATTTCTTGCACAAGAACAAGTGCAGATCTAGCAAAGGTAGAACAATTCTTTTAGATTCCCAGAACTTTACACACTACCCAGGAATATGAAAATAACACAAGTTTGTGACAAGTCTTTTTTTTTTTGCCTTTCCAGTTCCAAGATGAAGAAATGTACATTATCTGGTAACAAGAAAAAGTTATCTCTCACGGGAATGTGTTTTAAACAATTTAATTAATAGTTTCAACATCGGTACATTTTTGAAGAACAAAAATATTGCAAATTATGTTCCAGTTCATTACTTTGATGTTTGGAAAAATAAATTCAAAGAACTGAGAATGAAATAATAATAATAATAATAATAATTGTCAGACTATAATGAAACTGTTTTTCAAACAATCGGTTACCATCAGTCATCTGTAGACTGGGTCATCTTACTTCGTATACAGTGAGCAACGGTGCTGTGTGGTACAGGACAGAAATAATATAAAGATGACTGTGCACAAATAACTGATGTATTTCTCATTAACTTTTATGAGAAGAGAAAGAGAAGAGAGGATAAACAGTTCAAAAACTCTTCATCTTTATGCTCTGACTCTTCATTTTCATATGAGAAATGGGCTTCATCTGAAACAGCTGATACTGTAGTCTGATACAGGCAATTTAAAAAGAATTTAAGAAGTTTAAAAAGAAAGACGTCTAAAAAAGAATGATCTCTCACAAGTTGTTTTGTTTGTTTGTTTGTTTGTTTTTATATCAAAAATTGAGAAATGTGAAGAAAGGATTCTGTCCTAAGAAGGATCAACATTCCTTTTGTGCAGTCCATGGGAAAGCTCATACTTCTCTCCTTGATCCAAAAGATGCTGCAGTGTGACAAGTCTGATTAATAGATTCATATCAAAGGCCCAGAATGTGCATAGATTCATCCAGAATAAGAATTGAATATAGTTCTAAAAACAGTGTACCAAAGGGACTTGTAATGGCCTTGTTTGACTTCATGGGGATATACAATGAGATAACAAGTGCTTTACTATAGGTTGCTGGCTTAAATTTGACCCAGGATATAGATGATGAACTTTGTTTTCAACAAATATTGTTTGAAGACCTGGACTACATAAAATGACTTGCTAGACTCAATTCCTAACAAATAAATGGCACATCACACAACTGGTATGGACCGGCAGTCCCGATGACAATCTTTGTACAGGGAACACAGAAGATGAATGAAGAGTTTTGTGTGTGGATATTTTCACTGTACAGACAGTCCCTCCAGGTCAGGACTGGAAGGAAAGTTCACACATTTCATTTTTTCTGCCCTTTTCTGCTTATGTGTCACACACAATCCCAGCTCTGCTTTACAAGAAAGCAGAGGAATCTTCTTCCCTAAACAAGCACACCAAAGCAATGGAGCGTCACCATGAAAAGTTAGGAAAGGGTAAAAAATGAGACTGTGTCGTAAGGAGGATTTGTATTTTCTTTTTGTGCAGTCAGTGGAAAAGTTCCTATATCTATTCTTAATCCAAAAGACAAAGTAGTAAACTGCAATAGCTGGAATTCAATGTAAGAGCCAGAGGCATGTGAAACTCAGCTGTTTCCAACTGCACAAACCTGTGCAAACACAGCTTTCATTTTCCTTCCTCCTAAAATTCCCTGGTAGTTATCAGCTTCTAATTCTCCTAAATTTTCCCAGTAAAATTTAAAGAAACAAAACACTAGTTGGTTGTGTGATGGAACAAGAACTTTTGCATATTTTCTGCATGCGACTTCACTGTTGATTTCTGGTGAAGGCTCTGGAAATCTTTGGGCCACTGGTTAAGTGAGGTCTGGTCATGTAAGCCTGGATCTTATTAAGAAATTAAAAACTCTCTCCCCCCCACCTCCTTTTTCCATCATTCCCCCCCCCCCCCCTTTTTTTTTTTTTTTTACATTGGCAAACTTATTACATAATGGCCACTGACTTGTTTTTAGCCCATGCCATAAAGCATTGTCCCAGACAACTTCCTGTTCTGGAGTTGGATCAGAGCACTCTAGTATGCAATTTGGGTGCACCCTCTCACTTTTGGGGGGCAAGAGGATTTAGGTATGGATGGATGGCTCCAAATGGGTGTTTCAGTTCATTTCTCACTCCTTGTGCTGGCAATGGTGCTCATCAATCACATTCAAAATCTAATTAGGACGTTAATATTTTTTCAATTCTCAATTAAGGACATCATGTCATGGAATACACCCCAAGTTCTTCATCAAGCAACTCCTAAAACGGACAGAGATGGATGCTCCAGAGAACTGATACTCTGTTATTATTATTATATTTGTTATTATATCCTCCACCTCTCTTACCATCCCATGATTCCCATCTCTGCAATATGCATAGAAGGTGTCTAACAATTTTTTAGTATATCTCTAGCTTGAAGATCAAAATCATCGCTCTGAAATTCTGTTTATGTGTAAGGAACAGTGGAGTGGCCTTGAGTATTTATCTTTTTGGAAATTAAATGTGTCTATAAAACCTCAGAGAAATGCCACTGTGACTATCTCCAGTATCTTTTACCATTAATCCTCCCTTTCAAAGAACTGCAGGGAAAGAGGGAAGGCTGTTAATTGAAGCTCATCCACGTGCCAGTGAATTAATTGCTTTAGAGGGGCTAAAAATAATTTCAGCTGACTGTATCACCAACCCCATGTAATAGAATTCCAAAGTGTCTCAGTATTGTAGGCAGTGCTCTCCAAATGAGGGAAACATATTTGGTGTTAGTTTTGAGGGTGGCATGGCTTTGCCTGCACTGTTGTTTTGTACCTTCTCAATAAATAAATAAATAAAAATAAAAAGGTGTGCTTGAGCACATTATTAAACTTTGCAAACTGTTGTTTGCTAATGGTTAAGACTGAAAGTAATCACATAAATCTTTCTTTTCTTTTCTTTTCTTTTCTTTTCTTTTCTTTTCTTTTCTTTTCTTTTCTTTTCTTTTCTTTTCTTTTCTTTTCTTTTCTTTTCTTTTCTTTTCTTTTCTTTTCTTTTCTTTTCTTTTCTTTTCTTTTCTTTTCTTTTCTTTTCTTTTCTTCTCTTCTCTTCTCTTCTCTTCTCTTCTCTTCTCTTCTCTTCTCTTCTCTTCTCTTTTTCTTTTTTCTTTTTTCTTTTTTCTTTTCCTTTCCTTTCTTTTCTTAATTGATATATACTTCATTTTGCACTCCCATTGAACTTTGAATCCCATATGATAAATTTGCATTGCTCACCCCATCAGATGGCTGCCCTGAAAAGTAGAATAAAAGTCTGTGCTGAACCTCCTTGCAGATGTTGTGACTAAAAATGGGTTCAGAAACTCGTGAAGCGTGGATACTATTGCAGGTTGATGCTTTTTGTGCTCCCTGAACTTCTGTGTTTCCTCTTTGGGACTATGAAATGGCTAGATGGGCCAGATCAAATGTGAGTTGGAGAGAAGAATATGTAGTAAAATCACGTTCAGCTATTCCAAGAACAAAATGCAGGGTTCCAGGAGTCATTGGGAAACCAGTTTCTTCATAGCTGTTTCCCAGACCTTAAAGCTGTATTATTTATTTATTTATTTGTTTGTTTGTTTGTTTGTTTGTTTATTGGGGGCGGGGGGGGGGGTTATAGAGGGAAAAAGGAAACTCCTCCCTTTTTTTGTTCTTTCTGGCTGTTTTCCAGGTTTGCAATTACTCGCTACAGTATGTCAACTGCCCGGAGGTAATCCCTCAGCTGCCTTGTGCAGTGCTGCAAGGAACCAGGAAAGGACAGCTAAGTTCTCAGGAGCCAGTAGAGAAAGAAAGTCTGCCTGAGCCTACCTGAGTACATCACAGCTTCAAGTGCTTTTTCAGAACATGCACTGTCCATAAAGGTGTCCTTAGATGTCTCATACGATAGAGATTCCAGAGGTTACATCATAGGTACTCTCAATAAGAGCTAAAATAGCATGGAAGTTATTGCTTCAGCCAACCAACCTGAATTCAACCCAAAATTCCTATACAGTTTGTTTGTTTGTTTGTAATCCAAAATCTAAACTAGGGTCACCTTGACTTTGTTTCTATTTTAATCTCAAGTCAGCCAGTTTGATGATTATGCCTGCCAGACCTGAGAACATTTGTTCTGCAGTGTGGAAACATTTAAGACATTTAGATATCTAAATTCCACCCAATTTCTATATCCGCTCAAAAAGAATTGAAAGCCCAGGGAAAACAACCCAAATTTACTAATGTTCTGAGGCATACATGGATAATTCTAAAAGGGGTCTACATTTATTAATTTCTTGACTCTTATTGAATTACTTTTAAAAGATAAGAGGAGATAATTGGACAGCATGTCAGATACATTTGTATTTCAACTGTAGGTATTTTATTTTATTTTTTAATATTAACTATTCAGATACTAGATTAAAAGCTAGCTTTTTCAAATGCTTTTCAGTCCCTTGTGAACATAAAACACCCTTTTAATATATTTCTTCGGGATCAAGTGCTCTACAGAAGTAGGCATCTTCCTGAGGATCTTGCTTCTGGAAAAAATTTAGGTTGGAAAAGATCTTCACAAGTCATCTGGAATTAGTGGATGGAGTTCCTTTTACATCAGGTATCCTCAGATAAAAGGAATGGGATCCTCAGGTAAAGGTTAGGATGAAGCGAGTTTGCGGGATGAGTACAACATCAGTCAGCTTTAGCTTGATTACAAACATTAATTTCTATGTGTTGGCTTATCTGCTTTGCTATCTAATGCGTCAGATACCAGAACACCTCCCTACAGAGGATCAGGAGTCCACGTTCGGCGTCCTCTACTGACATAGATGTGCATCAGCTGCTTTACAGATATGGAAAATGAGGCACAGACCTGTGGCGAAAGCAAGCTGAAGAACCAGAAGGCCTTTGAGTTCCTACCCTGTGTCATGAGAACAGTGTCCTTGCCTCTGTTCTCAAAATGATGTATCAATAAATTAAATTCCAGAGACAGAAGGAAAAAGAAAAAAAAAAAAAAAAAAAGGAAAGAAAAGAAAAAAAAGGAATATGAAGGTAAATTTATTTTGCTTCTGGACAAATGATATCTGTATGGGTGGAATTGAAATATCTTCAAATAGCACAGAAAATATGCACCCATTCTTGGCACCTAGCTAAGCAACCCACTAAGAACCACGAATCCCCCAGTAGCTGAGTCCCAGAGCTCATGAGCATGGTGCATCTTCTGCAGGCTGTTTTAGTCAGCACTGCAAATTCCAAAATCTTCCTTCCCTCCCCCTCTCACAACTGCAATAATTTTCTCCACCAACTGCTCAAGTGAAAAAAAAAAAGACAATTGTTGTAAACCTGTATCAGAGATGCCAATCTATTTTTTTTTCCTTTCCTTTTTTTGGACATTGCATCTGTGGAGGAGGGAAGGGGGAGGACAGAGATTTACAGTGGCGGGGGCAGCCAAGGAGGGAAAGGAGGGGGACGAAGAAAAAATATTTCCTTTGGCAATTCTGTTTTGCTTTCGAAAGGGGACTACTTTCCTCACTCTTTATCCCTCCTGACAAGTACAGGCACTTTGGGCCCTAACTGGATGTGAACATTGTCAAAAGGAATTTGGGCTAAAGGGAGGCATCTGCAGTTCTGTTCCTATTGCGCTCGGTGCTGGAGCCACTTTTGCGAATGTGGCAGGGTGGCTGGTGGGCAGACACCAGTACAGATGGGAACTTCACATACTGTATGCATCATGACCAACTATAAAAACAGTCACAATGCATCAGTTGTTACCCGGCCAGTCTCCCCAGAACCTTCACTTTCAATTTCAATCTTGCTGACATCCACAGCTTACAGTGAGCTTTTATGTTTAAGCATCAGTACAGTACTAACACAGGAGAAAAAGGGCGGCTGAGCTACCACAGCAAAGAATTAAACCTCTGGATCTCTTTGGGAGGGTGGAGCAATTCAAGGGCAATTGTGTAACTGGACTCTATGCAAAAGAAGGGAAGAAGGGGGGGGGAAAAAAGCAATGGATGGGAATCGGGATTTTTATTTTTATTTTTATTTTTTTTTCTGTGAACACACAGCAAGTCAAGGAGGTTCTGAAAAGAAAAAAAGAAAAAAGAAAAAAAAAAGTACCAAGCAGGCACTCTCCCAAATTGTAATTTAATGCTTGGGATAATCCTATTGTGTCAGCTACTCACTGCCAAAGAACTGAGGATAAATATAACTTAAAAAAAAAAAAATTAAAGGGACGGCAATTTAAACAGCTTAATGTTTCTTCAAAGGCTAAGTGATGGAAAGCAACGCTGAAGTAAATTGACAACTTGGAATTAACTGGGTGCTGGCACAGCTCAGGTAAAGGTTTGATGGTAACATGAGCTTTCCAAAGTGTTTCCAAACTGAAGTATTATGAAAAGGTAAATTATGTTTTTTATTCATGACTGAAAGCATTTTATTTTAAAGCCGGCGCTGCCGATGCTGTCAAGGTGGAGATTCTAGCTTTATGTACAGTGCCTCTAGCCTTGCAATGTGAGTGAAGCAACATGACAGCTTGTAATAAGTAATTTTTATACAGTTGCATTTATCACTCAAGTAAGCTTGGCAATATTAAACACAGACCTTAAAATGCTGCAGAAGAGGAAGGACAGGGGCTGGAGGCCATATATATTGTGTGTGTGTGCCTGCATGCATGTGTGTGTTTGTAACTTTTTTTTTTTCTTTCTTTCTCCAGGCCCGTTCCTGTTAATGTGGCACTTTTTAAGATATGCACCGAAATGCTTCCAAATTGTTAATACATCACTAAAAGGTTACAAATGAAATGACCCCATTTAGCCCAAAGGATGTTATTTTAGGCATTAATGAATTAGACATTACTACCATTTTCAGGCAAAAATCAATTGCCTCAATTAACAAATTTGCACAAGTACAAATATTTACAAAATAAAGGCCCAGAAAGCACAGTCTTTGTTTCTCACTCCCTACCTTGTTTCTTCATTAACATCTACATTTCCATGAAAGTGTGCGGCACCCATTCTTTGAGCTTGTGATGGCCTATGTTTTTACAAAAAGAAAGGCAATTTTATTTTATGGGATGAAATGAGAAAAGAATTTCATTCCATTCACAGGATTTATGGGAACTCCAGTTAGAGTCTGAATCGAAAGGAACCAAAAATCTCCAAGCCAAATGGCAGGCTCTTAAACTTTCTGAAGCACAGCCCTGCCTTATGGTTTGATTTCCACTTCTGCTCCAGGTAGTTACAAAGCTAGGTGGGTGCCAATGAACTCAGTAATATAACACTTATATGATATCAAATTGAAAGCAACATAATAAAATAAAATAATAAATAAATAAAATAAAATAAAATAAAATAAAATAAAATAAAATAAAATAAAATAAAATAAAATAAAATAAAATAAAATAAAATAAAATAAAATAAAATAAAACAACATAAAATAAAATATAGACCACTTTGGTGTTATGCACATGATTCAGTTGAGAAAATTTTGCTTTTCCACTGGAAGGTATGTCTAACTCAAGCATCATAACTACTTCAGGCCCCTGCTTGTATGAAGAGATGAGGACTTGCAGGTGTGTATAGCTTAGTGTCTATCACACAGATGAAAGAAGTAGTTGTTTGTTTTGTCTATTCCATTTGCTTATTTGATACACTCCTTCTATCCGTCAATGATGTTAAATTAAATTCTTTACCATTAGTGATGGCAATCCATCTACTCATCTAAGCCTCACTGGTCCAAGACCTGTTGGGTACCAGCACAGTAATGGAATGTTGACTTCTTAACCTTTGCTGGTAAATGAGTCTCCAATTATTAGTAAGACCCTCTAGATTCTTCCTTCTAGATTCTTCCAGGTCTTCCATAAAATAAATCTCCATATCAAATTTGATTCCTAGTATCAAGGTTCATTTTGTATCATTTAATGATATTAACAAGATGATGAAAAATAAGCTTTTTGTTTGTTTGTTTTCAGAAAAGTATGATTAATATAGTTCTATTGCCATATTGTGCTGTTTATTTTATTTTCCTTTGACTGCAACTACCAGAAAATTACTGCATTTGAGTCAAAAAATATATTTTCTGAACAATATTGTGGACATGAGGGAAAAAAAAAAAGAATCTAGTTGTTGCTAGATGTTAAGCAAAATCTTCTAGTAATAGCAGCCTTCATTATTTCAGATATTTTAAAATAGATTAGACAAACACCTGCCAGAAATGACTAAGGTACATTTGATTTTTCTTGGAACAGCTGTGGGGTAAGCGACCTCAGTTGGTAATCCATGGTTTGATTTGGGCTTTCAGCAGAGGAGACTTCCAAAATCTCCAGACAGTTTCAGAAAATAAAGCTACTTTTGACATAATTTTGAAAAAGCTGGGGGGGTGGGGGGGAAGAACTTGAGGGTAAGGTTCATCTTATTAAAATAATTATCTACAGCACACATGATTACACTTTCCCTAATAATCCTGGGATCTCTTAATAGACAACAGAGTGAAACAAGCAGTTTTAAGGTACAGTTATCTGACTTATTAAAATGTTAAACTTTGGCCAGATTAATCCAATTTATTTATTTATTTATTTTTCCCTCTCCCTTCTTCTATCCTCTCAATTCCATCGGACCACATTTATTCCCTTGTAATGTAATGCCTGTCTGCTTGGTACAACAGTAATATAACCAATGCTGTTAATCCAATAGGCACACATGCTGACTGTATGCAAACCATCTAGTTGAGAGAGAAGGGATATTCTGAAGGTTTGGAGCTTAGAGTGGTCATAAATGTTTGCAGTTTGGCTGCTAAGAAGAGTGGAGAAATAAGCAGAGAATGATGACTCATTCACGATGATTCTTTAGGAAAAATGTAATATTTTCCTTAAATACTGTCTTAATCACTGTCAGAATTAAGCACAAGTGCTGACAATTTCTATGTAGGATCCTTTAATAAATACTAACTGAAATATAACTGCATAGGAACAACCTTAGCAATATATACTCATCTAAAATTTGGAAGTCTGATCTAATCAAGTCATTTAGGAACCTTCTGTTGTCAACAGAAAAGGACTGGTCCTTCCACGGAATGCCCTCCTGCTCTCAAAATTGTTTTATCTTTAACTTTCTCCTCTTGACTGTGCAGGGAACCTCTAGCATGGTTTGAATGCCCAGTATTTAGATGACTTAAAATGACTGTCACCAACGGTGTATAAGCTTCTACGTGACAATGAGTTGTTAATGCAGGGTTCATTGGCAAAGAAATATTATCACATTCCTGGTTTTCTTGAGGTAAATATTTTTAATATTTACTAACCAGTCTAAGGTATCATCTGAGAAGATAATTATTTTCAAGTGTATTCATTCATTCAATGAATTAAATTCAATGAATTGAATTCATTGCGTAAGTCATACTGCAAGTATATGAGGTCCTAAATTTGCAAAGGACTTTTTTTTTTTTTAGGACATTTTCAAATAATATTTCCCTCTTGGGAGAGTCTATCAGGAGCTCCACATGACGGTGTGTGTCTAGACTATGAAGATCCAGGCTTTAGAACAAGACCTTTAGAGCTGCATGGAACTTTTGATTGCTGTGTTTGGAAATGGTCGGAAAACAAGGAACATTTCCTGTTTTTCAGTGTCCTCAGGACATAAATATTACTGTTTTACCAAATTAAGATCACTGTAGGTAACACTAACTCCTTCCAAACTAAAATCTCAAGATGGAAGAGATGGGTGAAGGGAAAGCAAAATTAGGCAGGAAGATGCCATTTTCTGTTTATGTATTATTACCTTCTAATATTCTTGTAAGTCCAATAGTTATTAACTGAAAATGCCCCCCCCCCTTTTTTTTTTTCATGAAATTTTGATTAATGTACTTTTCTTCTGAATTGGCTGAAAAATTAGAGTGTCCTAGGTTCATTTTTCAGCCAATCCCTTTCAACATTGTTGCTTTAGGGTAATATTTGGTCTAGAATGTAAGAGAGAAAACAACATTGTTTTGAGTATCTTTTCAGTCTGATTTTTACGTCCCACATACGCTGATGTCATGGAATTTTCTGCAATAAAAGAACTCTTAAAAAAAAGAAAACTAATGCTGGTGGTCAATGCATTGTTCCACAATATCAACTGCTTCAACTAGTTTGTCATAAAAATCCATTGTTGTCCTATAGTCATTATTTTAAGGCCATCTCATTTCCTGTCTTCTGTTAAGGAAATATAAACATTAAGTGGACTGCTTTGCTTTTATTTCAAATTATATATAGCTTTGTAAAATTATATAAAGTATTCTTATTGTTCATGTGTACCTCTCCAATATCTCAAAATAATTTAGGTACCAATATGTCAAATAATTTTGTATTACTTAACTAGCTTATGCAGTTAGTATTTCAGATGAATTCACGTACCTGTCCTTGTGGAAGAGTTTACACAGCTGGGTGATGATGTCTGTGTAGACATCAAATTCAGTTCTTTAAATTAACAAACCCTAGCCATTGTAATAAATTAATGATGAAAAATTAGTTTTGGTAATTAGTGAGGTGCAGAAAAACTTGTACAATACTCACCTATACAGGATGGGAATGGTGTTCATCTGTTCACATTGTAGGTCTCTGTTGTAAAATTACGTACAGCAATAAAATTACCTACAAAACAGCTAGCTAAATATATTTTTCTGTATTCACAGAGCAAAAATGGCATATTTACAGCACAGTTTTCTTGATTAGAATTTATGGATTAGCTGTATTGAACCCAGACAATACGTTTTTCTCATCTTTCATTTACTAGGGGATTGAAAAGTGTTAGACTTTAGATAGGGCTGCAATATAGACCTCTACTTTTTCAAAGATTAATCCAAAGCAGTTGACATCTTAGCTTTACTAAATTTCTTGAATAAGGGTATTATACAGACAGAATTGTGGCAAAATAAATCATAAGAATTTAAATAACTTGCCTGAGAGGCAAGGATGAGGTCCCAAGGAACACAGAGGTGGCTTGATAATAGACTTGAAAGACACTAGTCTAGGCAGCTGAAACATCCCCACAGAGTGGGTTTCACTTGTCTAAACAAAGGTATCTAGTAACATTTTAGGTTCTTTGGGGTATCCTATGCAGCCACAGAAATATACATGCCTCTTGTCAATCCTGATCCATACTTGTTAGTCTGGTCTAGATGTCTTGAATGCAGTAACACTTCTCAGATGGTATTGGACATTTAGATAACACAATCATGGTCAGATAAGAGATAGTAAGTTTTTTATATAGGAACATTTTACCTAGACTCATAAAAGCACTTTCCTAGACTCGAGGAATACTCTTTGTAAATCACTTGTGCAGCTTATACATTCACATGTGTAAGTAGAATTACTGAGAGAACAAAGGAAGTTCCTGGACATTCTCATTGCATTACAAAGTTGGTCTTCCAAGAATAATATGCCTGAGAATAAAACAATAATTATAAAACCACAAATGAAATCAAAGCAATGCTGCTGGAAGCCTTAACCACAACAGGTTTACAAGGCATGTAAATATATCAGTTTTAATAGAGATGTAAAATATTACACTGCACCTTTTAAAATCTCACACTTCTGAAGCCAGTAGAGATGTGTTGGACTGAAAATGTGGATGGATAAACACTGAAACTGTATGAAGTGTTGTTCCTTTTCTTTTAAAGCTTTGTGAACACATGCAAGCTCAAATTAAGGAGAACAGATAACCAACTGCACGCCAGAGATGAGCAGGCTGCTTAAAGCTACCACATAATCGGTGAAGCTTTAAAAAGGGAAGAAAACAGCTTGGGGCCTTTTTTCCTTCTTCCTCCAAAATGTGACATCATTGTATATGACACAACACCTTGGAAGGAACCATATGGGAAAATGCAGACATGTTGCTAACTAAATGTGAGCTCTTTCGCAATGAAAAAATCTCATTGCTAGCCAAACCCTGGATGGTCTCATAAAAAGCACAGTTTGTAGAGTAGAACTGACAGTTCTACTTCAAGGACATTTTCCATTTTTAATGCTGTTTTTGTATGGTATATAGAAAGGCATACCAGCAACATAATGCTGTTTTGTTGTTGTTGTTTTTTTGTTTTGTTTTTTTCATGCAGATCTAATCAAAAAGGGTTGACTCAAACTCAACACCCTGAAATAGATATTTTGATGCAGGTTTTTGCTTGACTTTTTATAGGACTGATTTCTATATCTCTTAGCTTGTTAGTTAACGTTAGTTATTCCACACAATGTTGGTTTTAATGAATATATATGTTTTCGATCTTTTTCACAACGTCTTTTTTTGGTTGGTCTTTGAAGATCATTCTTTCACTTACTCTTTCTTTTTCTTAACATTGACTTTAATGTAGTTTTGGATTATAATCAGAGTTTTGCCACCATTCAGAGTAAGACCTAAAAGTTCTGTTTAAGTATTTTCATTACAGTAATTATTATCAGTAGCAGTAGCAGTAACAGTAATAGTAGCAGTAATCATAGAGGTAATAGTAGTGCTATTTTGGTGTCTTCCATGTAAATGGCTTCCTAGAAGCTTTAACACTGATTGCACATAATGCCAGAGACAAAATTTCATACTGCCTGTATGTTGTCTTCAATTCCACAAAACATTCTCTGACACAAATTACATGACTTATAGTTTGTCAGATTATAGTCAGCTAGTGGGAGAAATTGGAAGAAAGCAAAGGCAAAGAAATAGATATGGAAGAGACTCATGCCCCTTAACTAAAGAAGATGCCATTATGAAAATATTCTGTCTCTCACCCTGTCTGCTCTTGTACTCAGATATTTAACAGAAGATTCCAGTCTTTTTTTTTGTTGTTGTTGTCTCTTTTTTCTTTTTTTAGATAAAGTAATATAGTAAATTTTAGAGATGATATGTATGGTGGAATTAAAAACAAGTGCATCAAATGTTAAAATTCTGGTAATACTGTAAAAACTTAATAGAATACACTGTAAATGTCTTATTGATTTTTTTTTTTTTCTGGACTACTTAGAATCTTTAATGATTATTTCTGAGGGTATGAACCACTACAGGGCCATGACTAAAATCTCTTAGCTTTATCAGTGGGTCTTAATGACAAATGTCCACATCTCTTTAAACAGCAAAAGTTTCTAAAGATGTTTTAGGTGGCTTCACCAAAAGAGGAGATCCTGACAACTTCAGATTGTGAGTGTTACTAAGTGAGAAAACAGTAAAATTAAAATGATGAAGCTGCCTGAACATGTACGTGTATGTGCATTAAAAATTATGAGAACTGTAGTTAAAAGTTAAAAGAACTTCCCATGGAGAACAGCATTTGCATTTCAGTGAGTACTAATAGGATAGGAATCAAAAATTTCTCAGAGTTCCATTATGAGATATTCCCCCTCCTCTTTAGTTCCTAAACTGGAAAGAGATTGGACCCCAACTGAGCAAACATTCACATTCAGTTTGGCTGAAATACAATAGAAGCCCATATATATTGTTGGAACTACTTAGATAAAATTAGACATTTGATTTTTTTCCCAACATTAGAGGCTAAAATCTATACTTAATTTTAATGATCCATCTCATGAAAATGACTCACGAAAGCACTTAATCAAGTGTTTGATTTTCATTTAAATCTGTGATTAAATTCCACAGAAATTAGTAAAATTTAAGTGTGCCTTTAGGAATTAAGTATGAGCTTAAATGTATTCTTTAGGTATGTTGTGTATGATATTCAATGATGGTCTTTGATGGTTTCAGATCTGGATGAAAGATATTGTTATCTTACTCTACAATTTAATCATGAACCTGGACACAAAAGAAAAAAAGATCAACTACAAACTTAAAAAACAGAGTGTGTGTGTTCTATCCAAATGTGAAATGATGGGCCCAGCTTACTGGGGTTTCGGTATAACTTTTTTTTTTTTTTTGATCTACTTATTTAAACTTTTCCATGCAAACCTACTTAGCTATACACTCCCCCCTGTAAGCTTGATGTGTTCAAACTAACAGAGCTTCAGCAACAGTAGGCCAACTACTTCTCTGGGGTAAATGCATTGCCTGGGGGGATCTATTTGATTCATAATGGCTATAGCTGTATTATAGTGAACGCTGCGGTGTTATTTATGTTACATCTGAAAGTTCATTGAAATTATTTAGATTCAAATCCCTCAAAGGATGTATAAGTACTACACAGGTTAGATTTATGTGGCCAAGTCCAGGTAAGCAATTCACAAACTCTACCTTAAAATATAGGTCCCTAAACTTTCACCAGTCATTTTCTTTAGATGCTCAGAGACCTTGTTAAGAGCCTGTACAAGGAAGCTACTCTGTAAACTATACAGTTTTAGAGGGGTTTAGCTTCAAAGGGTAGGTAAGTAGCAGATTTACATCCCCTATGTTTTGGGTTAGCAATCCAGCTCACCAGTTAAAGTAAGGAAATGGAAAACCTCACTTGTAAACTTTACTTGGTCAAAAGGAGCTTAAACTCATTTTTCACATTTCCTAGAAGTGTGTCATTATCTATAGGCCCTCTTAGGCACTCATTCCATGCACTGTGGGGATGGAAAAAAATCAATAAGTTGTAAAAAGGGAACAAAAAAGAATAATAAGAAATTAGGGATTTTCTGTCCCATTTATTACACTTGATAATATGCAGAAATGAGTTCAAAACCTCTTGGGCCAGGAATTTAGTCTCCACAGAAAAAAAAAAAAAAAAAACTAATCTTCTGTTTAGGTAAATAAAATAGTTATAATATGAGAGAAAACAATGACTATTTGAACTAACAATAATTGGGAAATTCTATGAAAATTGAAATATAAGGATAGAACACTTAACTAAAATGGTTACTAAGAAAAATGATAAAAAGAAAAAGTCAAAATGTTTACTCTAGAAAATTTTGAAATAAAATATAGCTATAAAATTTATATCACAATTAAATGCCCATACCTTAAAATGAAATTGGAAATCAAGTTTTAGAATTCAATTATTAGTATTCTTCCTTCCCTGCCGTATCTCCTATGGACAAGCAAATATTTCTAAAAGCAGTATTTTGTGATCTTAACCCTGAGGCTTTCTGAGTTGGTAAAATATTAAGTTCTCCAGTTTCCATTGGTATATCCAGCTGCAAGATGAAATCTGAAAGACTAATCTACCCCCTATTAGGAACGTCATTACCATCACAACATAATGTTAGATGTGCGAACAGAAATTAGGATTGCACTGGGCTTAATGGTTGACAGTCATTACCTGAAAGAGTTCAGAAATGAAAAGACAAGAAAAGTGTTAGAATGAAAATTAGAGATAAGGAGCAGTGAAATCATTCAGCTGCTATTACTTCATTTTGAATATGTCAGGCACAGTATGTTTGCAAAGAACATAGCAGAAAGATATCCATAATATATTGTCAGATGATGAGTCTTTGAAAAGAAAGAATTTCTAAAATGAAAGTTGAAACTGGGATTCCTATATCTGTACTCCAACATTTGTTAAAATGGTCTGCATCTCATAGGAGCATAGGACTCCTGCCCACAGATCAGCAGCCCTAGTCACCTGTTCTGGCAGTATATTGCACCATCTAACACATTTTATGAACAGGTCATGCACTTAAATATAGGATTTTCTACCTCTTTTATGGAGGAGGAGATGTTCTAGAATTACTTTCTACTGCTAGTTAGAAGACTAATTTTCATTCCCAGTCTATGTATATTCAGGCAGCTAAGAATTAAACACATAATTTTTCACATTAAAAAAAAAAAATAAGGCTGTTGAAAGGCTGTTTTCAGAGAAAAAAAAAATACAGACTGACATAAGAATCTGAAGCCTCGGGGTTATACTTTCAAAATAGTTAAATGCATACCGCTTCTGAAGAGTTAGGGACATGTTACATGCTGAAGAAAAGTGACGTGCATTTTGGTGAGTTTTGGGCTCGTGTTTACAGTAACTTAGGAATTTCTGCATTGTGTTCTATTGCATAATGCAGATGTGATTTTGCACATTTCCAGATGTGCTAAGTACAGATAAAAATAACCATGTTATATCACTGCCCACACTCTACCCAAAAGGGTGGAGGGCAAAATCAGTGTAAAAAATGTTTAGGTACCTTTAGGTGTGACTGAGCCTTTGTTAATACACTCTGGTTGCGTGCAAGCCTTGCTACAAGTCCACCACTTGGGGAAAAGGTGACCTCTTTATTCTGAGTTTCCACAGAAAGTACTCAGTACAATCCACATGCTTGGCAAATAACTGTTTTTATTATTGTTGTTAGAGTATTAGTACAACATGCTACCTCAAAACATAAATTGGAATCTTAAGTATTTTAGGCTAACAGGAAAATATTCACACATGCCTTTTGAAAATCCAGATATTCTTGACTTCTAGCTTTTGCTTCCACCTTTTTTCCATGCAAACAGCTGCCAAGCAAAATAGCAGAATGTGTTACATGAATTAATCCCAACTGCTTGTCTTTTAGAGGGTTAATGTTACCTTATTTTTTCTTCCTTGCTTTTACCCCGTGCTGACTAAAAAGAACACCCAGGTTCAATGAGTGACAAATCATTACAGACCGTACAGTGTAATTAAAAAGCACAGCCATTGATCAGCTATGAGCTAAACCTGAGACAAAAAAGTGAGAGACCCAGAATAGCTGGCAAAACTTCTCATTGAATCTGTCTGAAATGGAAGATGTTCTCCCTGGAGGCATGGAGCGTGGCCCATTGTGCATTTCCATTAGAGATACATACTGACTCAGAGCATGCCATTGATGTTGGCCTATTTATGAAAGGCTGTTGAAAGAGGTTTCAGAGTTAATTGAAAAGAGCTGTTTCTGAAGTAAAGTAACTTCAAACAACGCAGCTCTGAAATGTGTTTTAATGGACTGGAAATCAGTGAATTTTCCATGTAGCATATGAAATAAAAATTGATAGCATGAACAGAAAGCTGTGTTGCTATTTGGTGAGATTTCTATTATTATTGCCGTTGTTGTTATTATTATTATTATTTCTACAGTTGCTCAGTGGACAAGTGATGAAACTGCTCCACTCTTGATGACTAGAGGGTTATCTTCTAGGATCTGTCCAAATTTTCATTAAATGTCTTTATTTCTCACATTTATAATACAATCTCTCTGCAGAAACTCTGTCAGATGTATACCATTGTAAATAAAAAAGAAAGGTCTTTCAGCTGTCACGTAGACATAGGTTCCAAGGCCCTCTTTTACCAAGGTATGTTGTGCTTAAAATCTGTTTATTCTTAATGGTATTTCCATTTTAAAATTAAAGCATATGCCTAAATTCATGCATGTGTTTATTCAGGCATGTGTTTGGTCTCTGCCCTGAGCTGAGGTCTTGCACATAAGTTTGTATTTAAGTTCATGCTTAAATAAAAAGCCTTTTCAGCAAAACATGCACCTGAATTTCATAAATAGTAGCTGAGTATATGCTTAAATCTCAGTTTGTGATTAAATACCTTTCTCAGCTGAAAACAACATACTTTTTCAGAGTTTTTAATTTATTTTTCAAAGCTTGGTGATGTTCAATAAAAATAGGAATGACTGAGCTGAATGTATTACCTCTTTTCAAATCTTTTGCAGGAATTTAGAGTAAGCAAGAAAGAAGGTAACTCATTGCTCTTCGATGAAGTGAATTTAGACAACTACATGGTATTTGGTTAGAAAGGAAGATCAGAGAGATCCTTCCTCAGGCTGATTAATACCTAACATCTTGAGAAAGCTCATAAACCCCAGGGAACTGCAGAGGAAAGGTGAGAGTAAAGTAACCCAGCTCTCACTAAACCACAAGCAATAAACAAAGAACTTCTGACATACAGCTTGAATGATAATGAGTATTTTACACCTCCATTCTACTCTTAATGCTCCAAGCAATTCACAAGTTCTGTTGAAAACCTCCCATGTTCCACTAAATGTTATGACCTCACAGACATAAATTAACTTAATCTCAAAACTCATTTGAATTAAGCAAGAGCTATTGTCCCCATTTTAAACAATGAATGAAGTACAAGGATAATAATGAGTTGGATAGTAATGAATTGGATAGTAAATAGTAACAGTAATAGCAATAGTAATAGTAATAGTAAAATAATAGGATAATAATAGTAATACAGTAGGATAATAATGATAGTAATACAAACCCTACCAAAACCAGAAGAAATATTTAAGTCACAGCCTTCCACAGTACTACCTTCATTCATCATATCTTCTGATAGTTCCATAGTTCCAACTTTCTCAAAGGTTCACCTCCCAAAGTCAACACTTTATCTAAAAAAAAGTCCAAATTGATTTTTAGTCTTTAACATTATCTTTAAATATTAAGTCTGCTGGGTAAAGAAAAAAAAAAAAAAAAAGAAAAAGAAAAAAAAACCTTCAGTTCCTTCAGTTCTAAATAAATAGAAAGCTCATTTTTTTAGGGCTGTCATGACATTTTGGCATCTGCACTGATTTTTGAGCATTTATGGCTGACAATAATGGTTTAACATGCTTATTTTATCTTTGAAGTTACTGTGGCTAGTAGTTACATACACACATTAAGAATGTGCTACTTGTTCTACAGAAGTGAGTGCAAGCCATTAAAAAAGGAAACTGATGAAGGCTAAGGTTACAGTATGAATTTAAGGACAATGTAAATCCTTACTTAGGTATATATATATGTATATATATAAACAGTATGAATTTTCTGAGGCATTAAATATTCAACAGAGAGATTTAATATTTCTGACACTCCAACAACAGCTGTACATGGAACAGAGAGAATTAGGCACTGAAGCTAGGGTCACTAACAGCTTATATGCAGAGCATCTGGAGACCTATTTCAGACAACAGAAAAAGGACATACTAGAGGGGAGTAAGGGAGTAGGGGAAGAAAAAGAAAAAAAAAAAAAAAAAGGACAGTATGACTTTCTGTGCACAAGACACATATTTTTGAATTAGTATTAAATCCCACTGGGAAAGTAGGATTCAGAGCCTAAGAGCTTATCTTCATGTGTTGACAAATGTATTCATCTGAGAAAAGGGACAGTTGGTCTCAGTCCACATCTAGATGTGGAGCTTGGACCTTCCCTTCCCCTCTTCAGGAGGAGTATTTTAACCACCTGATAGAAAGATGGCATTGTTTCTTGGCCTTTCAGTCAAAAGCAGCTGATGAGCAACTAAAAATTCATATCCCTTGGGTCCAGAATGTGAGGAATAAAGGGGCTTAACTCTAACGTTTGGGAGTGGAAGGGTAGTTACTGTATTCCAGCTCTTACTCCTGGAGCATTTGGGGTTTGCCAAAACCCAAACATGCCAAATATACAGTTTTAGTCTAATTGTCAAGTGAAAGCATGTTTTGCTGTTTTTTTTTTGTTTGTTTGTTTGTTTGTTTTTCCCTGTATAGACTATAAAGGATGATGAAGATGAGAAGTTCACATGTAAAGTTTTTTAGTGTAGACTCCTAGCATTTGATTCAGTTTATTCATAGACACTTACTGCCATTTCAGATGCCCCCAGTATCCTGCTTGTTCTCCAGCTGCAGAGAGTAATGCAGACAGGATGTAAAATGTGTCTATATATACATTAGGCTTAATTATCCTTCAGAAGACTCAGGCTCCCTTCTTCTACAGTTTGTTTTCTATTTTACATATACTTTCATATTCATAAAACAGGTACAGGTTCTCCTCTTCCTGCTCTCAGGCCAATAAGTTGTGTTATGGATGCTCCAAGGATGCATGCTCAAAACTTTATAAGTGGAGACAGACAAGAAACTTTCACTTTTTTGAGG
The DNA here is from genome assembly GCF_964211835.1 of Anser anser. Taxonomy (NCBI): domain Eukaryota; kingdom Metazoa; phylum Chordata; class Aves; order Anseriformes; family Anatidae; genus Anser; species Anser anser. The sequence goes on from NC_139722.1 coordinate 4,563,051, forward strand.
CATGCTCAGATATTACAACATACACCACCTGCTACTTCAATTTAACATAATGCAAACAAATATGATCACAAATAACAGCTGAAATCTTTAGAGCTGTCTGTTTCTCCACATTTAGACAGGAGAGCAGGTCCCAAGCTATGTCAAAAGTCTTAGGCAAAGACCCACATCCACAGTGGCAAAGCATTAGACATAACACATTTTTAACTGAAACTGGGTGTCTGAGGATTCTTTTTCCTAAGCAATGTATATAGAGTTTTCCTAAGTTGCTGTCTTTAGCTCAGGATCATTAATGATATTTGAGGATCTCCCATGCTCTCAAGATGCTCAATATCTGATATTCAGCTTCCATAGGTTCTGAAGAAGTATTGATTATATCCCTCTTAAAAGTAGGTCTTCACTTTAAGAGGTTGTCTGTCACTGTTAATACTACTATACTATTCTGTAATAACTTTTGCAAACACAGCAATTGGTTTATCTTAATTATGACCTAGACACAATTGAGGAAAAAATATAAGAGTCACCATCTTTGAGAAATAACATTGGTCACACACTTTGTAAATATTTGATGATAGACTAAGGTCTTGGGTATGTCACCACATAAGCTCCCAAACAGTTCAGGGCAATGACAGTCTCAAGGTTAGAAACCAAAATGGCCAGTTTTATAAGGTTCTCATCAAGGTATTGCAGCATTGTTCACGAGGAAGGTGATAGCAATCTGAAATGAACTATACTTTCTCAGAGTTTAACTTTGGGGAAAAAAAAAAAAAATCAGACAATGTCACCTAGTCATTTAACTGAATCAGAAATTAATTCCCTAGGGTCAGCTGAGATCGAAATATAAACCTGACCATAATCAGCATAACAATGTTAGCTGAAATTATACCTCTGAATGATAGCACCTAATAGAAGTGTAGGGCAAAGTTTCCCTAAAGAGATATTAGAAAAATGTGCTGCCTTTTCTGTAGCCCTTGATATTGGGCAAGATGCTGTTTGCATATTTCAAAGTGAACTGTAAGACCATCTGATTTTCATACAAGTACCAGTCTATAACCTTCAGAGTTCCTTGCCTTTCTTGAGTAAATCAAAAATATTAGCAAAACAACAATTTTAAATATATAAAAACATAATCAAGTCTGCACTGTTATTCCTTTGTATGGAAATGTATGCTATGTTTGTCTTTAATGGCAGTAGGCTTATTAAAAGACGGCAGAGAGAACGTTGATGTTTTGCCATATTTGTACAAATATCTGGCTATTCTATGTTCTCTTGGAGCTTCTGGCTGTAGTCAAAAACAGCACTGGGAGAAACCCATGACTTTCTGACTCCTTTGGAGGCTAGCAGCATACCTGAGGGCATCACAGGTAACATTTGACCTACATTTAGAAAAACATAATTGAGGAATTGAATATTTGATGAAGTGGCATAATATGCAAGTGGCATTCCACCTTTGCTTCTTCTTTTATTTAATAAAAATATTAAAGAAAATAATGCTACACAATATCAAATTAATTGCAATAATTTTGGTAAATAAATTGTATGAGATAGTTGCAGTCCAGGACTCAGGAGAATCTTCATCAGTGGTTCAAATACTGAATTTTATTTTTTCCATAAATTCTATGGATGATATTTTTCACCAAAGAAATAGGAAAGAAAAAAAAAAAAGTTCACATTTAATTTCAAACACCTTGGGAAAATTAACTAAAGAGTTTTTCTTGACTATGATTAAATTGTAAACTTTGGGGTACAGATTTCAAAGCCTGTACTGGCAGCTAGCAATGGTGAGCATCTATGATTTTATTTTTTCTTCAGATGTTACTGTATTATAAGCATAGCACTTATAAATAAATAAATTTGTAAATAAATATATTAATATGTAAATTTATAAATAAAGTACAGATAAATGTTATAATGCTGCATTATAAATACAATTTGTTTGAAGTAATATTTAAGACCGGTTAAAAATATGTATTTAGTTTCTGGAGATTTTATATTAGGGCATAAAGTCATGATTTTTTCAATATCATATCATGTTCCATCTGTTTTCTGAATAAAGGAAAAAAAAAACGCATGCAAAGCACAAATCTCTGTTGGGAGAAATAAAAATAAAGCTTTGTTTACACATTGCTCAGGAGGACTTATTAGTATGCCTTTGCTAAAATGCTCATTTCCAAAAAGCTCAGGGATGTTCCATGCAGGTAAACCTCTGAGCCTCTGAGGCACATCAGTCTGGCTCAGAACTAGAGCTCTGTAGAGTCCTCCTTCCTTTGAGGCACAAGACTGTGAGGAGTTTTAGTTCTGACCTTCCTCTGCCAGATATTCCCAGCTCTGTAGTACTTCATGTGTTTCACTTGAGATTAACCATCCTCTGATAGTGCCTGCCTTTCCCTGTTGACAAGAGAGATTGATAAGGTGATTCGTTTAGGCTAGACTCAATTGTTTTGCATAGACATATTTAAATCAGGTGTTTGGATCACTAAATTCATATCTGTTGAATGTTATGATGTGGTGAAATCATATTAATTTCACATTTGTACAAAGGGAAAATTTATTCTCCAGAAAATGGTAAGAGCAGCCTGATCTAATCAACCCTGTTTTGACCAGGTAGGACTAGATAACCCTCAGAAATCCTTTCCAACCAAAATTATTTTTGTGTGTGCTAAATGAGTTTGTTTAACCCTGAATATCACCCTTTTGACTCTCTTGCTTTGTGTATACTGTTGGATGGACATATTCCCACCTGGAGTACTGCATCCAGGTTTGGAGCCCCCAGCACAAGAAAGATGTGGACCTGTCTGTTAGAACAAGTCCAGAGGAGGTCTACAAAGTTGATCACAAGGCTGGAGCACCTCTCCTGTGAAGAAAGGTTGCGAGAGCTGGGGATGTTCAGCCTGGATAACAGAAGGATCCAGGGACACATCATTGCAGACTTTTGATACTTAGAGGGGTCATATAAAAAGGATGGAAAGGGACTCTACTCAGGTAGATAATGCTAATGGTCTTAAACTAAAATAAGATAGATTTAGATTGGACATTAGGAAAAAATCTTAACTATAAGGGTAGTGAAGCACTGGAACAGGTTGCCCAGAGAGGTTGTGGATGCCCCATCCCTGGAGGCGTTCAAGGACAGGTTGGATGGGGCCTTGGCCAACTTGATTCAGCGGGTGGCATCCCTGCCTATGACAGGGGAGGTTGAAACTAGATGACCTTTAAGGTCCCTTCCAACCTGAGCCATTCTATGATTCTGTGATTAAAATGGAACCTTACATATGAACATCAGAACTTTCTAATTTGATGTCAGCGATCACTCACATCAGCAATATGATTTTTGAAAAACAGAAATGTTGTAAACTGAGGAACATATCTGACCATGGGAAGAAAACAGATTTTCAATACAAACTACAAATTAAGTGAAGTAAATCAAAGCAAAAATGTTTCTGTTATTGCAAATAAATGATAGTTAATTTTCACTGAATTTGTGGAAAAAAAAAAAATATTTTCAAGACTACTTTCTAAAGAAGATGAAATATATATAAAGAAAAGTAATATATATATATAAATCAGCTTCATAAATAATATTTGCTCTTCAATGTATATATATGCCTTTGTGGATTAATCCACTGGACCACTTTATGTTATACAAACATAAATACTAATAAGAGTGTTTTTTGTCTCTAGCTAATTATAGTTTCATTGAGTTGTTGAATTTCTGTGAAATTATCCATCACATCATCCTCTAGCCCAAAGGGTTAATCACGATTACTTTCAGAACAACTGCCAAGTTTTTCAGTGCTTCTGTTTCAAAGAGGGAAGCAGGATATAATTCTCTTTCTCCATCCATCAAGCAAAATCATTTTGAAGTCAGAGCAAGAAAGTTAGCTAAATTAAATAAGGACAATATGTTAAATGTAGCATTCCTCCTTGCAAGATGACTTTTAGAAACATACTCTAACTACCATTTTCTTTTATCTGTGACATAAAGATTCACAAAGAACAGAAGTTCAGGCACAGTTAACAACAGTCAGATTTTGCTCTCTCTCTTTTTTTTTTTTTTATTTTAAAACTGATAACTGTCTTCATAGAAAGCTTCTATATATAACTAGTGAGAAAAGACCAATTAAGGAGAAATAGAAGGTTCACATCTGGTGTAAATTGGTCTAATTCCATTTATCTTGCCAGAAATCACTTATCTTCTTCATGTAGTTTAATCTATTTCTAGAACTAATGCAAAATCAAAGTGTATTTAAGATTCTTGAGAGCTCAGGTATATCTCATTTGCAGTTCAGAGACAGAATTATTAGGAGAAATGAAACTAGCAAAGTATTATAGAAAATAAGGTCTATATTTTCATCTAAGGTAATATCCAAATGTAGAGTAAATTTTCAGGGAATTAAATATATATATATTCATACAAAATTGTCATATCTGTCTATTCCAAGAAAAGGTTTCACATGAGCACCTCTGAGACATACAGACGAGAGAATGTACAACTCGTAATCCAATTATACAGGGAACTCAAGTTCACATTGGATTTCTTGGCTTCAGTGCTCTCAGTGACATGGTCAAACAACAATGTGCAGTCTTTGACCTGCATGATGAATTGGAAGTTGAATGAAAGCCAAGTTGGGTATTTTTAAAAGTGTAACAAGCTTGTTTAAACTTATTCATAACTCCTTCAAATAAGAATGGTACTATTACCAGGATGAAAGGGATTGCCATGTAACTTATGACTTTGCATCAGGCTTCCTGAGCTTCAACAAGTCACCTCTCTTACCTTTCATGGGTGTCCCAAAGTCAAACTGAAACACTGATTCTGAATCCTAAGAGGTATTGAGCCTGAAAGCACTTTATACTCCTTTAGGAACAGAAGACATTTTCTGCAGTACAAGAAATCCTGAATTTCTGATTTGCCCACTCACCTCCAGAACTTCACAGAACTACAGAAATAGAAGGAGAGGTCATGTATAGCAGATCCATATCATAGACCTTTTATCAACTTATTGAATTCCACCATAGAAACAGGATGATTTTTTTTTTTCATACTTTTCCTTCCAGAAGTTCCAGATTTTTTTCTCTCCAATGGTTAGGAACTTTCTTCTTGTGATCAATATACATTGAGGGTAGCTCATACCAATTTGTTTTGGGCCAACATAGAGTAATATCTTATGCCCTGTCCCTGCAGCATAATTCACCTCTTCATTTGTGATATTTGGGGCTTGACTCACTTCACAACCTTCAGTTACCTAGTATCATCTGAGATGTCCTCGGGTGTCTGAAATATTTACAGTGGACTGACAGTTGGATTTATCAGAGAGCCATGTTGAACCAAGCTGTAGGCAGTTTAGGATATGCTGAGGCATTACAGAAGTACTGGCTTTTTATGTGTAAGAAACTGAATAAAGCACCTAAGGGCTCACCAACTGAATTTCTGTCTGGCATCAACTGATTTTATTGACTGGGAGCCTTGATCTGCCCATATTTTGCCATGAAGTGCCATCTGAAGTGTTCTGAGGAATTCATGATATCTGTCAAATATGAAACTATCCTGTGACAGATGTTATTTTGGAGATACTCTTCTGGAGGTATAGCAACCAAGGAAAGGAAGATTTTCAGCACCTAAAATGACACAAGTTTTGATAATTAAATCTTGCACTAAATCTCCATTGACCATGAACTTACTTCTTGAAGACCATGAACTAACCATGAATTTAGTTCTTCTTTATGGTCACTGTGGATTTCTGAAAGTACTGAAATGCCATTAGGCTTCTTGAGCCATTCAGAGCTACCTTCCTAACTGCCAAAGTTTTCTTCTGTTTGCCATGAGGCTGGTGAAGTTTTATTCTCTCCTGACTACAGTGTTACAGATCTTACATGGGGTCATGCCACATCTACAAGGAACCATTCTTTCATCCATAGCTAATGCAGAGAAAAAGTTGATTCCTGGGAAAATAAATAAATAAATAAATAAATAAATAATAATAATAATAATAATAATTTTCCAAAGCCTAGAGTGAACTGAATGTTCTAGATGCTTAAGCATGGCCTATCCTGCTACATCTGAGATAACAAAGCAGCCTGTTTCAGGCATGTGTTTCTTTGTTCTAAAAGAACTTGACAATCTTGAAGGACATTTTCAAGAACAAGAAGACCTTCATTACAAACTAAAAATGCTAGTAGGCAGGAGATGCGTTTTCTGGAGGAGGTAAATGGCACCTTTGTAATATTTCCTGACAATCTGACCTTCAATTGAAAAGGACTCAAATTCATATTTAGGGAAAGCTATTAACAAAAAAAAAAAAAAGCCAACCTTACATGTTGTTCAGAGTAATAAAAAATAGCATCTAGCTCCTATGGAATATTTTTTTGGTATTTCATCTGAAAACTTTTTACTGAAACAACCATTGCATTCTCTCTGATTTACAAAAGTAGAATTTAAACAAGTGTGGGAAAAGGAGAGGTAAGGAAACATGAGATGAACAAGGATATTCAGTTAATAAGCAGCAGAGCTAGGATTAGAAATGGAGTCCCCCAGCTTAGAGTTGACTAAGAATGTTACTAAAATTGCTGAAAAGAATTGTATATATTTGAACAATTGCAGTGGTTTTATTTCAGGCATGAATTTTAACACAGAAACGGGTTTGTCTGCCAAGGGAAAATCCTTAAAAATAAGATGGAGAAGGAGTTCACAGTGAACTAGTTACTCATCTTTATTCCCCCCTGGTTATGTCTATGTAAAGAAACTCAAGAAGTTATGATTACATGATAAATCTTTGAGACCCCCACACTCACAGTCTGCTGTTCATGCAATGACATGGTCACTGGGTTGGGCCCAATGCTGCTTTACCATTACCATTACGGATTGATTTTTTTTTTTTCCTGCAAAGCAAAGTAATCACAACCACTGCTCCATTGGACTGAGGTCTAATGTGTGTCTTGGGAAGCTTAATCAAAATAATTTGTGCTTCACGTGAAATAACAGAGTTCATATATAAGAAAATACTCCAAATCACTTTATCATTTTGATAAATGTGTTTATCAAAACCAATGTACATTTCTGTATAGGCAGTGCCAGATCATCCAAGGGTCAGGTTTTTCAGGTGTAGGATAGCTTCTGTATATTTCAAGTTTATTGTCTTCTCAGGACAGATTGGTTGGAACAAGATCCACAGCCAGATCAGCAAGGCTAAGTTCAGAACAGAAATATTAAATTCTTTCATCCCTGTTTAAGACACTAGGGCTTGCAGATCTCTTCAGAGCCACAGTTTCATTTGGTCCCTGCCAAAAGGGAAGTTCATAGTCTGGATTTCTATGATCACCATTCTGATTATTCAACTACTCAACAGCAAGATTTACATTTAGCTTCTGTTTGGTGATTGCATTTTGTCATGCCACTATCCAGCATGGGTCTAACTCACAAAGACAACTTATTGCAGCTTAAAATCATGGGATTTAACCCACAATAAAATCATAATTCAGCTCTGTATTTTACAGAGCTGGAACTTAAAACACAGCAACTGCCTATCACATACCACTCTCTCATATTTCCCTCAGTGTAATCAATTTCAACCTCTGCCATACTGGTTGCTGTAGCAGTAGTCACTTTTTGTCATTTTCTATAAAGTGCAAATGCTACAGGCCCTTCAGACACTGTCTGCTCTACACACATGGTGAACCCACCTTTAAAAATGTTCCTCATAAATCTTTTCTGTCACCTCTGTTTTGCTAACATTAAATTGAAAAAAGGGGGGAAGGGGAGGAAAAAGATCCTTTGAAAAGCTATTCTGGGTTTTGCTTTATAACAATTTATATTTTTTCACTTTATTTTATTTTTAACCATAAGCTATCTTTATTTTTTTTATATTTTCTTTTTTTTACATTGAAAACCCAAGATATTATTTCCTGGAGGTTTACACTGGAAACCTCAGATTGTCAGTTCATTTAATGTCACTTTACTTCATGCTTCATGCCAGTTTTAAGGCTCAGCAAGAATTGACAATGCAATCCTTTCACAGCATCAGCTGACTGCATTTTCTTTGACAGCAAGATTTCAAATCAAGGATTTAATAAACTAGTAGCTCTCCCAGTTAGCAGGGAAATGTTCTTTACATTCCACCACTTAGAGAACATCAAACAAACCTCAGCTCTGAAGCAAAGATTATAGCTAAACCAGAAACACAGTTTATTTGCATGTGCAGGATTGCAAGAGTTTAACTGTAAGAGAGGGAAAAGATGAAGAAAAGTAATTTTGCTTAAAGTAAATGTAAATGTGCATACGTCAATAAAAAGACTACACATAAGAAAGAGAGAAAGAGAAAGAGAGAGAGAAAGAGAGAAAGAGAGAAAGAGAGAAAGAGAAAAAGAGAAAAAGAGAGAGAAAGAGAGAGAGAAAGAGAAAGAGAGAAAGGAAAAGAAATTGCAAATGACGCAGATTGGTTAAACCGCTCATTTATGAACATGTTAAGTAGGTAAAAGTCTGCTTCATGAAGCTTGCATGCTGAGTTAGCTGGGAAAAGATATTACAGTCTCTCAGGTGGGTGGCATTGACTGCAGACCCTTCACTACTGAGATTAACACTAAATTCCACTGAACTGCAATCCTTTATGCCTTTTTCTACTCACTGACTGACCTATCTGGTGTTCCAGCTCCTCACATCACACTTCAGAGTTTGGCCCAGTGTTCACACACCCGGAGGGGAGGAAATGTAAAAAAGCTCCACCTGTGAAGCCTAAAGGGACCTTTAACGTATTCAATGAAAAACGTCTCGACTGTGTGCCTTTTCCTCCCTGCAGGGACATGCAGTTGCAGCTCGTCTAAGAAATGTGAATGAAAAAAGAGGACAAGTGATGGAGAAGAGCAGAAATTCTTTCTGCTAATCCTCAGCCGTACTTCTGAGCTTCTGGTGTGACTTCAACATTTATGACATAATGATACAGACGTGCACACCTCCACCTGTTGCAGCTGAATTGAGTAGGTGCCCAAGGCTGTGCTATAAAACATACAGTACTGGGGCATCTGGGGAAAGGGCTTTTATAGGATATATTTATTTGTACCCTTGTTTCAGGAACTATGCCGTAGCCAGAGGTGTTTTTAAATTCCTGTGTTGGGTTCACAGATCAAACATATTGCCACTAAAAAGTACTGGAAGGCAGAATATAGCTGAGATGTGCTTCAGGTCTTTCTTCCCTAAGCCCTTATTATCTATCTCTTGTGGAGGAACTGCTAACACTAACTTGTGCACTGCAGTAGCTTTTTCCTCTTTCGGCTCCCAGTCAGATAGTCAAATCTGAAGAAGGATGGTGTGAACGCCTTTCAGCAAGAAAATTTTACTCCTCACACCACCACCTCATAGACTCATAGAATAGTTGAGGTTGGCAGAGACCTCTGGAGATCATCTAAGCCAACCTCTCTGCTCACCCCCCTCCATTTCTACTCCATCTTGCAACTTATACAAGTTGTGTTCACACACCTTTGCTTAGAAGAAATACATTTCTTGAAAGCAAACACCTCAATTGATGTTACTTAACTGAACCTACAGGCCTATCCACATAACAATGCTCACAAAATTAATCTGAATTAGCTTTTTTAAGTGGATTAATTAAACTACTTTAAACTCCTAGGTGGACACCCTTGTTCAAAATTAAAGAGGCTTAATTCAATTTAGCTGAATTAACTCTCAAAGTAAATTAAGCCAAATTAAATTATGGCCATTCCAGTCCACACTGGGATTTAAATTCATATGTTAAGGGCTCTAGTTATGTTAATTGAGCAAACAACTGTAATAAGTTCTTGCCACCTCCCAGATTTTTATTACCAGTCGTTACCAGAGCTTACTAGGCCTACTGTCAGGATCAGCAGAACAGAAGTATTGTACTTTGAACAGCACAGAAATACTGTATGACTGGACTTTGTACCACAGTGCACAGTTAGGTACCTTTGAAATGTTTCTTCACTAATAACTTACCTAATACACCAGACTGTAAATAGAAGTGGCCAAGATAGCTGGACACATTCTACCAGCTCAATTAAAATGGAGATTGTATCTGACAGGGGAGTTGGATGGAGAATCAGAGTGGTAGCATCTTCCCTTTTTCACAAAATTAACCCAGAAGAACCTCTGAACATCTCAGTACATCTCCTCAGAGAGTTCTTATGTACTAGAACACTGAGAGAAAGAGACAGAAATATTTTACCCTGACAGAAATATTTATCTTTTGTTTTCATGAGTTTGCTTCTCTTTAGGGATGTTTCTTTACAATGTCCATACAACAGTAATCCTAATCAAATCAGTGCCCGTTAAGAACAGAGATTAAATGTAATCAAAGTAAACATTGATTAACTGATTTGTTTTACATGATCTATAATACAAATTCCAAATCCACTTCTTATTATTATTATTTTCATGATCAGGAAGGATACTTATCTATCTTATTCCCTGTCTTCATAGAATTCTCCTCTGCCATGTCTAGATCATTTTTGTCTTTGCATACATGATTCAGAGAAGCTCTTTCCAGATTCAAAGCCATCCATCTCCACTTGTCTGCAGTAAGAGTAGTTTATCCAGCTTCTCTCCTACCTTCACCAAAGACAGAATGAACATAAGCAGCCAGCAACATACCTAACCAGTACATTATACTTACCAGAAAATTACACTGGTTTGGAATGTGTGGGAGTTGTAAGAAATGGGAGAAAGCCACAATAGCTATTGTCACAACAAATTTATATCAAATTAATGGTCACCGTTTTAGTTTTAATCACCTCATTCATATTTTACTTTTCATAGACCAGGTTACATTTAATTTTGAATGGGTCTTACTTTGGTAATGGAACAAGAGGTTACAGAAGTTCATTTTCAGAGTGGGATTAGCTCAATTTTTTCTTTACCATCAAAAAGTGATTCCAAATCATTCCTAGGACAATGGGTCCAGATCAGTACCTCCAGAAATCTGTTTACTCCATCCTAAAATAAATATCCATGACATCTAGGAGACAGACATGTACTTTGACATAGAATATACCTAAACAAACAGTTTATGTTAGACTTTTAATTTCTCCTTGGTTAATACCACATATGAGCCTATCTGGAGTGAATGAACTGATATGAGAGTTCACACTGTGTTTGTATTCCAAACAATTACTACAAAAAAAAAAAATAGCAAAGGAAAAATAAAAACTCTTGCAGCTTGGGATCTCCACTACTATACTGTAGTAGGACACAGGAGACATTCTTCATAATGATCAAAATGATCAACAGGTGTTTTTTGGTTTTTTGTTTGTTTGTTTGTTTGTTTGTTTTAATATATATGTATACAACTGGGCCTCTTCTGTGTTAGCAAACCACCTACACAACATCTGAAGAGCACTCTTTTAACAAGATTTGGTTAGCATGCATAACATAAGCTGGAAACATCACCAACAGAAGTGTAATTCAAATGTTATGTGGTTGCAGGTCATTAAATATCGTGTAGCATTGTTTCTATTTCTTGTCTGAATAATACGTTTATGCAACCAACATATCTCAAAGGGCAGACTTTGCAATGAGATCATTTCAAAATTCACCACCCCTGAGTATTAGACCGTTATGAAAGTCACTTCTGCTGTTTGTCCCAATAAATGTTCAAGAAGTTGGGTTCTTATGACAAAAAAAAAAAAAGTGTGGGGGGGAAGGGAGTGAAGAGGAAATGACTGCACTTAGGCTGAAATTGTCTTTGGATTTCTTAATATTTTGAAGGGAGAAAGGAAGGAATTTTTTATTGCTAAACATTTACCCAAAGGCATAGAAAGTAAAGGCAAAAACAAAACCCAGTTAGGCAGAAGCATAATTCCATTGCCAGCCAAGTTCTTGTAAGTTTTTATTTCCTTCAGTAGAATATGTAAAACATTACAAATTATGAATTTTCGAGGAAAGAAATAAATATTCATTTTTTCCTATGTAGTAAATTGGAACAGTTTTCTCCCTGTCTCTGGACTGAGCTTCATTATACCATAGTTGACTTAAGGAGTGATCCAAAACCCATTTATGTCTTCAGGAACAAGATTTGCATTTCCTAATTTTAGACAGGTGAAAGGTAGACACCCAATCTAAGGTAGTCACCCTAGGCTCCTGCCAGAGTCAACGGAGTGTAACCTTCTGAGGCAGACTCATTCTATTTATATTAGGATTCATATATCATCTTAAGAGGATCTTGTTGCTCTTCCCTGGCTATAAATGGAACTGTGGGTGACGGATTCAGGTTTAAGCCACTATCTTGCAGATATTTAACTTAGGACACTTGCATTTCACACCAGGAAGTTATTTTTTACTTCTCAGAGCACTAGACCTGATCTTAAATAACTCCAGTAACTCCAATTACTCTTTGAAAGGCACTTCAAATGAGGAAACAGCCCTAGTCCTTATATTGAAATGTTTTGCTGTCAAAATCACATCTGTTTTTAAGTAGAACATATTCTAGGGCCAAGAATCAAGTTTAATTTCCAGAATATGTTTCTGTCTTTGTCTACCCTCACTTTGTTGTCTCCATTCTCTCACCCTCCAGCACAGGATCTCCTACTTTCTCCTACATCTATGTGTTTGGGCAAGCTGTTACATGTGCTGATTGGCCAGCAGGCTGCTTTCTCCTCGAAATAAGCAAAGTGATTTAAACTCTCTTTCCCATGGTGAGGGCACTGTTGGTTATCTTTCATTTCCCTAGCTGCCAGCTTCCACAAAACCTGTCAGAACATCATGTCTTTGAGACATCTATCCTCTCAGACAAATGTGGTTGAAATTGGCAAATGTGATTGAAAATTTTTTAGGGGAGGAAGAAGAGGAGGAGACTTATTGACAGACAGGACATTTTCCTTTAAAATTAGACTAAAAATATGTTTCCTTACCAATAAGAAATATGATAAAATATCTAGTATAGTCATAGTCATAGAGGCAGGAAATACATTTATTTTGGTATAGTTCCTCTTTTTGCACACCTGGTGTAAGTTATACCAGTCAAAATACAATGTTAGAAAGAATTTATTTTTTCTGGGTGTCCTTTTCTAGCCCAGTTGTTCTGGTCCCTTCGTCTGCCCTAGCCTGTGGACACTTATCGTGACGTATTTACTATTTAGCCACTGGGCTTCTTTTTTTTTTTTTTTTTCTTCTCCCCCTGGGAATGCCTTAGTTTGTTATGCCCTGAAACACAAAGCATTAACAGCCTTTTAGAGAGTGCCAACACATGGTGGAGGTAGCTACCTGTTCTGTTTTCCATAAAATGGGTGTTAATAGGCTCTAGAGGGGTCCCTCAGTAAAGAAACGGAGGAGTTCAAGCATTTATTGACTGACTTGTATCTTGTAGAAATATTCGAAGTGGAACACAGGAGATGTGGAGAAAAGCCACACAAATAAGAAGCTACTAATGAAGTGTTTTTACAGTTGGAGTTCGATGTGTGAGCTTGTAAAAGCTGATTAACTATTATTGTGTTTTCATCTAACTGGTTTGATAATTTGTTGGTTAAATGGCTCAGTTGAACAACCAGTGAGTGTCCTTGGAAACATGCTGGTGCAAGAGTTAAAGCCTCAGATCCACATGGAGAGGGTAAGTTTATGTTGTGGATCCATGATACAGTTCTCTTTTAATAGGTGAGAGGAAGAAGTGACAGAAAAATTATATTTTATTCTTACAGGGTTCTCCTTCAGTCTATTTCAGTCATTATAATTTAAAAAATCTTTATATTTTTTTCATAATAAAGTTGACTAACAAGTTGATTCGCTTTTTTCTTTTTCTTTCTTTCTGTTTTGATTTCTTCTTTCTCACCTTTTTTTTCTCTCTATTTCTTTCCTTCTCTCTTTCTTTTTCTTCCACCTTTATTAAAGGACTCTGTTTAGAAGAAAATATTCTAGGCTTGATTAACAATTAACTCAAAATGGTTAACTATCACATCAGAGCAGCAACAATATAATTGAGGAGACTTGAAAAAGCAGGTTGGAAAAACTGCAGACCTCACTTTCCAAAAGCAAATCATTGGAAATACACAGTAGGGGATGGATAGGAGAAGGAGATGTGGAAGACTTTAATTCTTCTTCTTTTGTGGCCCATTCCTCCCCCCTCCCAATAAATAAATAAATAAATAAATCTTTATTTATTCATGGAATACATTCACACTTCTGAATTTAAATATAGCTAATTTAAGATTGTGAATCTTGGCTAGCATAAGAACTGGGAACTTTATGGCCTTACAGTAGCTGTATCTCTGAACCAACAGGTCCTGCAAATTCTACTGGTTTTGATCTGATGATGGTTGTGACTGTCAGTAAAACTCAGTTAGATCTTGATGATAAATGCTTGCTATGTTTAAAGTCCTGGTGAATAACAAGTCTGCATGTTGGGTATTCCCAAAAGAACTCAACAGGTGGGTAGAATGTAAAACAAATTAAAAAATTAAATTAAAATTTTAATTAAAATTAAAACAAATTTAATATAACAGACTTTTAAAATAGACTTTTAAAAATACTCTCAAAAATGTGTATTTTAAAAGGTTGGGGTTCTTTATAGGAAAAAAATGTTTATACATTTTAGAAAAAAAAAAAAAAAAACTTCCCATGATGATGATTGATTCAGAAAATGCTTTTGGGTTCTACTGGGGGGTGCAGCTTTAGGTTTTTATATCTTCCTCCAAGATGATTTGGATTCCCCAGTCACTTTGTGTCTCTCTTGGTGCTCTAAGATATAGGACTCCAGGACATACCCGCTGCCCTTTATTTCAAGAGAAGAGCCAGCACAGCACAGGTCATGCATTCTGACCGTGAAAGCATTCAAAAGCACATGAAATACTACAACACTGTTCCTCAAAATTTGTTGCTTGTCATGCTGCTTTGGCCTAAAATTCTAAATTGTCAGCATTTTGTTTGTTTGTTTGTTTGTTTGTTTCATTTTCTAGTGAAATCTACCAAGAAAAAAAGTCTCTGGAAAAGTCACACAGCCACAGATATGAGAAACATGTTAGTTTACTTTTTCAAATGTAGTACATTAAAAGCGGTTGTGGGTCTTCCATAGAGGAAGAAGGAAGAAGGTTCACAGTCAGATCTTAAGTTTTGATTTACTTTTATTTTTTTTTCCAAGCAACCATATTGAAAAAGAAAGTTAAAAAAAAAAATGAAAACAACAGAATAATTAAACAATTTAGTTTAGAATAAACCTCTAGAGGTCTGTAGTTCAACCTCTTACTCAAAGTAGAACTTTATTGTTAAAACAGGTTTCTCAAGGTCTTGAACATAATGGTTTGAAGTATCTCCAAGGATTAAGATTCCACAACCTCTCTGGTCCAAAGTTCTAATGTCTTATAAATGTCATCGTGATTATTATTATTTTTTTTTAATATATGTAATTGTAATTTCCCTTATTGTAACTTCTTCTTTTTGTCTTTTCTTTGTGTATCTCAGATGAAAGCTGGCTCTGCCATCTTTTCAAACTCCCATTAGATAGCTGAAGACAGCAATTCAATTCCCTCTTGCTCTTCTACTCCCGAGGTGGAACAGACCTAGTACCTTCAGCCTCTCCTTGCACAAAATATGCTTTATTTTCCAACTACCCTAAAGATCTCTACTGGACACACTCCAGTTTGATGATATAGAGCTTCCCGTAAGCCATACAGAGGGGAATAATCACTTCATTCAATCTGCTGCTCCATTTTTGCTAATGTAACCCAGTATGAAGTTGGCCTTCATTACTACAAGAGTACAATGCTGACTCATCTTCGGCTTGTTGTCCACCAAATCCCAGCATCCCTTTCTATAGAACTGCTACCTAGCCAGTAAATTTCCGGCCCATGCAATTTCTTGAAATCTTTCTGTCCCAGGTGAAGACTTTTTTTTTTTTTCTGTCTTTGTTAAATTTCATGAAGTTCTTGACAGCTTAATTCCTTCTCAATGTCAGCTGTACTCTCCAGCACTCATATCCATACTGAAGAATCACATTCATTTCTGGTGTACAAGAATTGGGGAAAAAAAAAATATATATATATATATATATATATATATATATATATCAAGAGTGAAAGAAGCCAGGAAAGAGAAAATTTAAATATATATATGTTTTGAGGCCAAGAGAAAATGCATCAAAATGTGAGACAACTGAGACAGTAGAGAAAGACATAACAAAACTGATTGTAATTTAAATAAAGACAAATTGTAATCAAAAAGCAGTCATGAATTTTGAGCACTGAAATAAGCTACCAAGATGACTGATGGAGTCTCCAGTTTTTGATGTCTTCAGATTAAGTCCAAATGTCTCTCAATGTAAACTGTTTTAGCCAAACAC
Source organism: Anser anser (assembly GCF_964211835.1). NCBI lineage: Eukaryota > Metazoa > Chordata > Aves > Anseriformes > Anatidae > Anser > Anser anser. Next base: position 4,579,334 of record NC_139722.1, read on the forward strand.
AAATTACTGTTCTTGACACAAGAAGAAGCAGATGAAATGTAATGGACTGTAGTATGCAGGATGAGAAAGTGAATTATCTAATGGAGTCTCCCAGGTTAAAGCTTTTGAATTTATGAATAATGTCTGGGACAAAATTGTTGCTGAAATGATACAGATGTCTATAATGATCTCTGCTCATCCTGTTGTGTAGCTACTTTTCTTGCCAACTGTAACCACATAATGTTTCCAGAAAAATGGGTACTGATGCACATATCATTCCAGGAATTTTTTGGTCCAGCAGGACTGATAATGTACACATTGAATTAAATTCAATAATAAAGATGTGTATACTTGCAGAGTAGATAGGTATCATATTTGCACCTTGCATCTATTTTTCTTTTCTGTGTACACATATGGCATATAAAACTTCTGCAATAAAACAAAATTTAAAAATTAAAAAATACTAATAATAAAAAAAAAGAACTCATAAATGACCATTTATTTCAACCAGTAATTCGTATATACTACTGTATGTACTGTGTATGTACTACTTTGTGTACTCTGTGCCAGAAGCTGGAAGGGACACCCATTCTCCATGAGCATTCTGCCCAATTTATGACCACCATTTCCTATCCTCTTACCATGCATTTCTGAGAAGAGCCTGACCTGCTAGGACCAACAGGTCCTTCTCAGCATGGCTGTTCCCCAGCCAGCCAGACTGCAGCCTGAACTCAGAAGACTTAAGACTTACCCTTTTTGAATTTAATGAGATTCTTGGGGGACTGTTCCTCAGTTTGTCTAGTGACCTTTTTATGGCAACCCTGCCCATCATCTGCACTCCTCAGTTTGGTGTTAAGAAACACATTTGATAATTTTCTGTTCTCTTCAGATCATAGAGATCCTCAGATAGGCCCCTGAGCAAAAAGCCTCCAGGTAGATTATGAACCATTAAGCTCCACATTCTGAGCCTCACTTATCCAGTTTCTCTCCCACCTAATTATCCACCCATGATATGGACCAGAACCATACATCAACTTATAAGGAATTCTCACATCAAACTCTGTATGTAGTCTCTTACCTGAAAAATAAGTGTACAGGAAAGAAAAATAATAGTCTTTTTATAGCTCTTAAAATAAATTTGCCTTTCCCTTTCAAGGTGCAAAGGCTTTTTCTTAAGACATATCTACATAAAACATTATTCCCATTGCAAACACAATCTATTTTAGAGTTTGAATGCATTGTTCTGATATATGTGGACTGAGATCCTGACATCCCTTCCCAGTCCAAAGATTTCACTCAGTATTACCACAGACCCTTCAAAATGATTGGAATGTAATTATGGAATTATTGCCCCTATAATATTGTACTATACAAGAGAAATTCATCACCCACAAAATAGAGAGGAGCCAGCCACTCATGCCATGTGTTTTTGTGAGGGTTATAAGCTATGTTGTAAATATAATGAGACATGCAAAATCTTCAATGATTCCTTCTTTTACAGAGTTTTATTTAAAAAAAAAAAAAAAAGGAAAAGAAGAAAAGAAAAAAAAAAAAAGCTCCTGAAATGTGCACCACCACCAGACAATCAAGAGTGAGAAGGAGAAAAAGAGAGAGAAAAAAAAAAAATGCTGGCTCCATGTGGGGCCTTTTTGCTTACAGCTATGAGACAGTACTGCACTTTCTCCTAATAACCTTGACCTGCTTTTCCTGGCTCAGCAGTAGCATCTGTGTCACATCGGCTTAGCATCTGTTTATCAATCTAACAGCACAAACCTGATTCCTGCTCCTATTCTCTTTAGTGTTCACAATATTAAAATAACTGAATTTAACCAGCAGAATTCTGGTTAAGAGACTTAAAGAAGGAAAGAGCTCTGTGGAAAAAAAAAGGGAAAAAAAAAAAACAGGGAAGAGGGAAAACATATGTAAGAGCTGTTATTCTCAACAGATTTATAGGAAAACAATTGTATTGAATAATCACTACTAAAATCTCTTGTGCAGAATACAGGCTTTCAAAACAAAGAAATTAGGAATTACCTCAGACTTTTGGGTGGATCTTAAGAAAAGACAAGGCAGTACAATAAGATAATAAACTGCAATCTGCCTGCAGTCCAAAAAATCTCTGCCTCCAGGAAAAATAAATAAATAAATAAATAATACCGGTGAATAGGATTTAGTACAGATTTTGAATAAGCAGGGTGGATGATACTGGGAACGCCCCAGGCTTATGCCTGTGCTTTACTTTTCCCATTTTACTACCTCTGCTATCTTCTTTCCAGTTCAGAAATGGCTTTGAGTACAAGGATAGTCCTGAGTTTGAGGCACTGTTTCATATTTGATGCTGGCCTGAGAAGATGCAGACTATGCCCATGCACTTCAGCCATTTGGAAGCCCCATGTTACAGGACAGCTTCTGCTGCTTGGAGAGGTGTCATTTATGTCCAAAGTAGTCACCTAATGCAAAGCAGTTCTTGACTCCAGAGATATTTCAGAAGAAGGGAGAACTGTCAGCTAGGGAGTTCAATTGTACAAAGTAGGCATGGCAGACCAAAACTGAAGTGTCAATGTTCTAAGGTGATTATTTGTTGTTTGTTACTGTTTGTTATCGTCATGTTCATATCCAAATGAAATCAGAGCCCCATCATGTTGTGCACACACAGCATAGCATTTAGCCTCTAATTTCCATCTACACAGAAACTAAGACAAAGGGAAAAAGAGGATAAAAAGAAGTGTAGAACAACAACATATATAAACACTGTATTTATCCTTCCTTTAAAATGTATTCATGGAGAGTTTGGACTATATCCACTATCATGCAAGTCAAGCTGCTCCACCAGATTTTGTTTTTACACTCATTATTTTGTGACTGTAAGTAAGGGGGAAAAATAGATGGAAAAAAGGGACTCATTGCAGTTATACAAAGTACCAGCTATCAAAACCATATGACTAGATCTCAGTGTGAGGTAAATACTTGATTTACGGGCTAATTCACTGCTAGGGCCACCTCCAGTGAACTTAGATTAGTCAAGAGATGGGTTTGAAAGAGAAAACATATGTAAACAATTGCTGAACCTCCAAAGAAGGTTTCTTCCACAGGAAAGCAAAGGATAAAATGATTTGGACTGTAGATCTGTGAAGAAGCAGAGAGCTAATGCCAAATTTGATCCAACTTGCAGTTATTACAGAGCAATTCCTAATGTAGTAATGCACATGATTTGACTATGATATGAACCTGAAATCCAAACCTTTTTTTTTTTTTTTCTTTTAAACAGCTTCTTGCTCTCTCCATGTTACTTCACCTTATCTCTGAGAGCAATGCCAGAACCTCAGCCAATGTCACTGAGGTTGCAAGGGTTCACCTGTTTTTCACACAGGAAAGCTTTATGTCCCAGGGTTACTCAGAATCTTTCTCTAGTTGATTTTTTCAAAGGCTGGGCCTATTTTGCTTTTGTCCAGACTTCATTTTAGGATCCCTCATGCCTCAGGCTGATGGTAAGAAGTGCAAGTGGTGACCTACACTTTGGTTTTGAGATATGGTTTTTATGGAAGTTTGTTCTCTGTCACTATATGAATACACCACTATGTAAAATAAGACGTAGTTTTAAGAGCAAAATAGCTAAGTTCAAGATTAGAGCTAATTTTTATCCAGCAGGCTTTTTGGAGCAGCCAAGAGGCAGTCAAAGAGGCAACAGGGAAATCAACCAGGAGAAGATGTGATAAAGGCACACTTAATATATATGAAACTTTATTCCACAGTAAACAAATTCAAAGAGTTTGGAAAAAGTATGTTACAGTATAAAAAGCTTTATTCAAAACAAACAAACAAACAAAAAACTATACAAGGAATATAGATAAAGAGTAAACTGTTTTCACTGAGTAGCAACACTGCAATATAACTGAAATTTAGGAAAGTTGTCATAAATAATGTATTAAAGTCACTGTTTATAACCTGTTTAAGATGAAAAGAATGAATAAGAGAAGATAATTTAGGAACATAACAATGGCTTACTATACTGATGATGTTACTACTTATAAGTGCATAGGGAGATGAGATTCAAACAACTGTCCCATCTGCCCATTACTCTCTATCTCCACCAACAGCTTACCAAATCCTTAGCTAATTTAAATCTATTTTGACAAAGCAAGAGGAGAAAGCAAGAAGAGAAAGATTGTCTCCACATGGCTGTGAAGCCAGCCACAGAAAATATCTCCAGGTCAAGCCAAATTCGGCAGATATTGATTGAACAGCTAAACAAGATGAAGAATAACAAAGATCGGGTACTGGGATAGCTCTATGAGAGGATGATGTCCTGGTGAAGAAGCACAGATATTGCCATGGGGCTATGTGAAAAGTGGGACCATGGTCTTTGAGGTATAGGCTTGTAGGGTATGAGTTTCTTTGGTTCTGTTCCATTTAGAACAGTCTGTTTTGATATTACTAAAAGTTTAGAAATTTGAGATCTTAACTAGCTATTGATCATGCAAATGTGTTGTCTGCATATGTACATCTGCTGTCTTATAAAGTCTGGCTGAGGTATTTGAGAAAGCAGGAGATGTCACAGATCACTGAATAAAACAGTCTGAGTTACTCCCTAAGCAACTATCCATAATGAAAAAAAAAATAAAAAACAGAAGAAAATATCTTTTTAATGGGGGACTACAATTTGGGAGACATATGCAGCCAGCAGTAAACTTCTCTTCAAATTTAAGAAAAATATAAAGATGAATTAATTATGGGCTGGCAGTTGGTGGTAGCCTAAGGACCAACTGTTATTATCAGATTGCAATCCATACAGACTGAGGACAGGACAAACCAATAACAAATACTTTTGACTCTCTACAATAACTCACTTCTCAAAACTGAGAAATTAAAATGAATCTTAATAAACAGGAAAAAAATGATCAAGAAAATAAAAATGAACATTGGGAAATATTTTTAAGAGAAGTTCATGAAGCTATGAGTTCAGCTTTGGATAGAATTAAAACTTTGTTCAAAGGCAAAGGAAACACACTAATTAGAAATAAGAATGCAACATGTGACAACGGGACAGAAAAAGACCTTAGCACATACAGCAATATAAATTAAACATTATAAAGTGTAGAAAATTGATAAGGGAAGCTAAAGACATCAAAGAAAATCTCATGGTTAGTAGGATTAATGACAATGAACTTAATTTTTAGGAATAATTAGGAACAAACTAAAACCTACAAATAGCACAAGGCATTTAGTAATGGAAACCGCAAAACTGTTTAAACCATACAGCGTAGGGTCAGGTCTCCATACATTTCTGTTTATCTAATAGGGCTTGAACAATTTGCATTCTCAAAGAACTTATACACTGAGGTGTGCTCTATATCCTGTAATTTTAAAAGTCATTATTAAATTAGTCTTATGGAAACTTTTCTAGTATTTTTTCTAGGGTCAACTTCAAAGTAATCAGTCTACTCCTTCTTGTCAGTTCATTTATATCTTTTTAAAATATACTGATATGACACCAGGATGTTTTCCTTTTCTGGAATTTCTTTGTTATGCCAAGATTATTAAAAATTAGCATCAGTGATTGACTGTGTGATTCTGTAGCGAGTTTACAAGACCATTTGATAGACTGTGTAGGTAACCTAATATATCTGAAGGCATATGATATTAGTACCACATATTTTAATACACACACACACATGCACACACACACAAACACACACACACACAAAAAAAGCCCATTCTGAACTCTAAATTCCCTCACAAGAAAACAAGCACTCAGTGGAGAAAAAAATAGACAATAAGTCTTTAAAAGGGTAGGAACAGGCAGTGAATAAAAGTTTCAGCTGAATTTCTCTGGGAAAAAATTAACTACTCAATAATTTCATGGTCTGAAAACAAATAAAAATCAATGCTGCCATTAAAATATCCAACATGGGTAGAATGGCACATAATGATAAAGTCAAGCAACCAGTCGGAGTAACCTGAATATCTTGATAAAACCAGTTCAACAAAGGATGTGTCTTAATACCATTGCAGAAAAATACGGACAAGTAATGAGTTCCTATCTACCAAGTGTTGTCTATATCCTGGGAAGTAGTGACTGTGAAAAGGACCTAGCATGACGATGAAGCAGGACAAAGTGCTTTGACAAAATGCTAAGGCAAACAGAAATTATTGGGTACCCTACAGGGAGAAGGGGTTGAATGTAACAGTCTGTGAAATACCAGAGCCTGGTCTGGGTGAACTAATGGTCCCTTCTGGCCTCATCTGTGAATGTTGATAAGACTTATTTCATCTGAATGGATTTGTGTATTCCCTGCTAGACGTTCTCGGTTATTGCTGAATGCAATGAAATATATAGTGTTTCTTAGCTACACAGGTTTTCTAAGCTAGAAGGGACCGTTATAAACAGGCCTCATGTGTAATGGGGCTATACTAGCTATCTTGTAGTCTGTGGTCCAAAATATGTTTCTGTACCCAGTAAGAAAAACATGAATATGCCATTCAGGAAATCTGTACATTAGCTTGGGTTGCTAAGCAAATAAATTAATCAGAATTTCATAAATGAAGATTAAATAACTCAAAACATGCTTTCTTTCTACTCCTGCTATTGTGGGCAACTACTAAATCTCTGCTTATAGGATATACTAACCCTATACATAATTTAAATTATTCCACTGCTTCACAACAGTCTTTTATCAAGTAGTTCTTGTGTCAAAGCAAAACATTTTCACAGAATCACAGAATCGAAGGGGTTGGAAGGGACCTCGAAAGATCTTCAGGTCCAAGCCCCCTGCCAAAGCACATTCCTTAGAGCAGGCTGCCCAGGTAGGCGTCCAGATGTGCCTTGAATATCTCCAGAGAGGGAGACTCCACAACCTCCCTAGGCAGCCTGTCCCAGTGCTCTGTCACCCTCACCGTGAAGAAGTTCTTTTGCATGCTGGTGCAGAACTTCCTGTGCTCTATCTTGTGGCCATTACCCCTTGTCCTATCCCCACAAACCACTGAAAAGAGGTTGGCCAAATCCCTGTGTCTCCCACACCTCAGGTATTTATACACATTGATGAGATCCCCTCTCAGTCTTCTCTTCTCCAGGCTGAACAGACCCAGGTCTCGCAGCCTTTCCTCATAGGGAAGATGCTCCAGGCCCCATATCATCTTTGTGGCCCTCCGCTGGACTCTTTCCAGGAGTTCCCTGTCTTTTTTGTACCGGGGAGCCCAGAACTGGACACAGTATTCCAGATGAGGCCTGACCAGGGTGGAGTAGAGGGGGAGGATCACCTCCCTTGACCTGCTGGCCACGGTCCTTTTAATGCACACCAGGATCCCATTGGCCCTCTTGGCCACGAGGGCACACTGCCAGCTCATGGTCAACCTGTCGTCCACCAGGACCCCCAGGTCCTTCTCCTCAGAGCTCCTCTCCAGCAGGTCGTCCCCCAGCCTGTACTGATACATCCGGTTGTTCCTTCCCAGGTGCAGGACTCTACACTTGCTCTTATTAAACCTCATTTGGTTTATTACTGCCCATCTCTCCAGCCGGTCCAGGTCTCGCTGAATGGCAGCACTACCTTCTGGTGTGTCAGCCACTCCTCCCAACTTTATGTCGTCGGCGTACTTGCTGAGGGCAGACACTATTCCCTCATCAAGGTCGTCGATGAAGATGTTGAGCAAAACTGGACCCAGCACTGACCCCTGGGGAATGCCGCTAGTCACAGGTCTCCAGCCGGACTCTGCGCCACCGATCACCACCGTCTGAGCTCAGCCAGTCAGCCAGTTCTCAACCCACCTAACTGTCCACTCCTCTATCCCACACTTTCTCAGCTTTGCTATCAGGATGTCATGGGAACAGTATCGAAAGCCTTGCTAAAGTCAAGGTAGATGACATCCACTGATCTACCCCTATCTACCCAGCTGGTGATGCCATCATAGAAGGCAACGAGGTTGGTCGAGCACGACTTCCCCTTGGTAAATCCATGCTGACTACTCCTCATAACATAAATAACTCTCTTCCAATTGCTTGGAGATGACATCCAGAACGAGCTGTTCCAACACCTTTCCAGGGACAGAGGTGAGACTGACTGGCCTGTAGTTTCCCGGATCCTCCTTCTTGCCCTTCTTGAAGACCAGAGTGACATTGGCTATCCTCCAATCTTCAGGCATCTCTCCTGTCCTCCAGGACCTTTCAAAGATGATAGAGAGCAGTTCAGCGATCACCTCTGCCAGCTCCCTTAGCACACGTGGATGCATCCCATCGGGACCCATGGATTTGTGTGCGTTGAGCCCACTCAGGCGCTCCCCAACTAACCTCGGGTCAACCACAGGGGAGCCCTCCATTTCCCAGCACCTTTCTCCCCCCACCAGGGTCGAGGAGTCCCAGGGGGGAGTCCTTAAAGCAAAGACTGAAGCAAAGAAAGCATTCAGTATCTCCGCCTTCTCGGCATCTCTCATTACCAGGACACGCCCCTCGTTCAGCAAGGGACTTACATTATCCCTAGTCTTCCTTTTACTGTTTACATACTTAAAAAAACCCTTCCTATTATCTTTTATCTCTTTTGCAAGCCCCATCTCTAGGTGGGCTTTAGCCTTCCTCGTTGTGTCCCTGCAGGCCCTGACAACACTTCTATACTCTTCCCAAGAGGACAGGCCCTTTTTCCACATTTCATAGACCTTCCTCTTCCTTTTGATCTTATCGATTAGCTCCTTGCTCATCCACGCAGGTTTCCTGCCCCCCTTCCCCGATTTCCTACTCTTAGGGATGCACCGATCCTGAGCTTGGAAGAAGTGCTGTTTAAATGTAGCCCAGCTCTCACAAGCACTCTTGCCTTCTAGCAACCTAGCCCAGGAGATACTTCCAAGCAGGTCCCGGAAGAGGTCAAAGTTGGCTCTTCGAAAGTCCAGGGTAGCAATCCTGCTTTTAGCCTTACTTCTTCCACCAAGTTCCATCTTGAACTCCACCATCTTATGGTCGCTGCATCCCAAGCTGCCCCCAACCTTCACATCCCTAATAAGCCCATCCCTGCTGGTAAGGAGAAGGTCCAGAAGCACCCCCCCACCTCGTTGGCTCCTCTACCACCTGCGTCAGAAAATTGACTTCAACGCATTGTAGGAACCGTTTGGACTGCTCGTGCCTGGCCGAGTTGCTTACCCAACAGATGTCTGGATAATTGAAGTCCCCCATGAGAACCAGTGCCCGTGATCGTGAGGCTACTACCAGCTGTTTTTAGAAGGCCTCATCGACCACGTCCTCCTGATCTGGTGACCTGTACTACACCCCCACAACATATTATTTTGCATAATATGAACATTTTAATTTAAATTTTATCTATTTATTTATTTATTACTAAAAATGTTAGAATGGGATCTTATCTAACTGTTTTAGTCTTAGGCCTTTAGCTGTTTTTTAGCTTATTCCAATGAAATTTAAGTGATTTTTGAACTTTCTCATCAGCATCCGCATTCTCCATATCACCTACAGTCAAAGGATACTTTCGAGTACTTGTATAGGAAGACCGTTTTTTTGTTTGTTTGTTTGTTTTTTTGTTTTGTTTTGTTATGTTATGTCCCAGTGGTCATTTGGCATCACCTGACTTTCTCATCATAGAGTCACAGCCACACACATGCACGTGAAAGGAAAAGAACCACTTATGAAAACTGAAAGGCACAGATTTGTCGGGATTGTATTGTTTTCTGAGCTGGCATCACCATATTTCGTCTAGGCTAATACAATAAATACAGACAGCAAAAAATTAAGTTCCAAGGACAGCTTCAGTGTTAGAATACTGTCTTTTCCAGTCTAATTTGCCTCTGGTCCAAGAATAAGATGGTTTTATAAATGAGTTGGAGGGTTTTGTTTGTTTGTGTTTTTCCTTTTTTTTTTTTTTTAATCTATGTTTGAATGGTCTCAAATGCATCATGTCACCAAGGACCTGACCTACTCATGGCATAAATGAAAGTAACCCCAAGGCCACTTTAATTTACACCATTATGTTTGTACGACAAGGAACTTGTTCTGGTGACAAAGACAGTGTGGGTTGTAAGAAAGTCCCAGACAGGGTTATTTTACTTACACTCTTGACACCAGAGTGGCTTATACAGCAACTACTGAGCTTGCTCTTCACCATCTGGAGATTTACCCACACAGAAGAAATTCTCAAGGGGACCGTTAAGCTGGTTTTCCAACTGCAAAACAGCCTGAGCAAGGACCAACATCTGGCTAAGTTAACCTGTCAGGGGTCTATGTTCAGTGTGCATGATAAACATGGCTCACAGTTATTCTTAGTTTAGTTTCCTCTGTCACTTGAGATTATAAGGAAAAAAATAAATAAAAATATAAAAAGCAGCAGATAGGCAAAAGGAAAGCAGAAATGATGTGGTAAAAAATTGCAAGAATTTTCAAAAATTTTAAGTTTGAAATGACATCACCTTCCTTAGTAATAAATAACATTTTATAAATGAACTATGGTTTTGTTCTAGAGCCATTAATTAATGCTCATGGTGACATTAATAACAACTCTCACTGGCAAAGTGCAGCACATTGTAAATATTGTGAATTACTCTTAGAATTTTCATACCTGAGATTGTCATTAGTTCCTGCCCAAGCTCAACCAATCTGCCATCCTTTCTTGCATTTACGCACATTCTCATCAACTGCAAAGAATACTTCATCTTCTTTTGCAGAACCATCCAACCTTAGTTATCCTAAATCCAAATCACAAGCAGCACTGACTTAAGAATCCCATCATTTTTAAATTTTTTATTCTCCACATCTCCATATGATCTATAGCAGATGTACTTTTATTTTACCTGTAGTCTATAATACTTGTGGATCAGTGCATAATGCACCCAGCCTGGACATCTTATACTTTATTCATTAGCGATATATTTCTAAGTCCCAAAGCTTAATCCAAGTTTTAGTTTACACATTGCCTATTTCTATTTTTTGACACCTGGTACCTTCCCAGCCGTCCATTCATTCTCCTCCATACCTTTGGTTGGCATAAGACTGTCAGCATCTCATTTCTCATCCATGAACCTGCTGCACTGCCTTTTTCCTAGTCCTTCTGTCTGACCCCTTTAAATCCATCTTCATTAAGATTATTTCTACAACGTAATATCCAAAAAGTGGAAATGCTGAAGTATCAACTTGACTTTACTTTGTACCTTGAAGTTTAATTTCAACAACCTTACTAGTCTTCCAACACTAAAAAGTTCCTAAATGTTTATAATATCCCGTGCTATCAGTATCTTCTCTTATAACTTTGATAGTATGATTAGATAGGTTTGTATATTTTTATAATTATTGCTGGGTTTTGTTATTTCTAATATAAATATATTTTCTAATATTTCTAATACGAGTAACATATACAGAAATAGTTTTTGTCCTGTTTTTGCCTTTAAGAACCCCATACTTGGGAAATACCTGTGCTCTTGTATTCCCTTTAATGGGGTATTTATTCCTCTGAGACACTGGTCAGCTAGGAGAATATTTATGTGGTAATAAAAAACTTTAACAGAGGGTTGTTTGGATCTAATAGTCTCAGGTATTTCAACACATCTCTGCTTGTCATGTGTCATGCTGAATTACATCGTGGCCTGCATGTGACAGCAGCCTATAACGTGACCCATGTAATATAGTTTGAAATGTAATGTAATGGGAGGGGGGCTTAAGGGAAATATCCCTTGTTCGTGCTGGATAAAAGCTGTGGATTCAGAAAGAAAGCAACTTCAAACTGTCAAGAAACTGGAAAAGATTAAATGACAGCTCAGCTGCAAGCCTACAAAGAAATCTGCAGTAATAGATTAAATGACACCTGTAACACATGGCATTAATATTAATAACTTCCATTAATATTTTTCAGTTTTACAGCACAGTTCATTTTTTGTCTAAGTCATCATATCACTGCTAAATGCTAATTTGTCAATCCAGACTAGGCAAATTATAAATGGTTTACAATTAAATACAAATACAGAAAGGTAAATAAACTTTCACAGAGGATAAATGGCTGGCTGGGATATAGGGACAAAGCCACAGGGAGAAACCAGGTGTCCTGATTCTCAGTACTGAGCTTTAAAAACCTTTTGGTAACATCTATTTTCTGCAGTCATGCACTCATACCAATGTTTCCTGCTTCTGGCTACAGAAAAGACTTGGTCTTTTACTGGATAATATGGATGTATCTGGTAGAAAAAGAATGTTAGAGAGATTTCCATTTGAGGTAATAGAATGAAAAAGTCCTGTTTTTACAGAGGATGTGATTCTCTAGGGAAATTATGCTATTTGTCTAGCTGAGGAAAAAAGGAAAAAAAAAAAAAACAAACCTGTTTTTTGCTGGCAGGGATTGTAAAATTTCACCCTTCAGCAATTTGGTGAAAACTGATAGTTCTGGACACTTCTCAGCCTGGGTAACACAGCAAAAGACTGTGTCATGTGAACTGGCAGATGCAAAGAGAGAAAAAAATATATAGCACCTTAAAACTCTGCACCAGACTGTCCATCTCTGATATCTGCTCTGCAGTCCTCCTTGCTTGCACAGGGTTGGTATAAACAGGAGAGAACCACGCTCATTTTTGCCAGCTGAGAATTCATCATGTGATAAAGCAGATCATTGAGAAGCACTGGTGAAGGGGTTGCTCTTTAAAGGGATTCTTTGAGCATAGGGGTTCACTCAGAGGCACACCCCAAGCTGTGCCATGATCGTGGTTCTTCTTTCCTGCATGAACAGGAATTAAAACACAGATCAGACCAACCAGATCAGATTTAATTTTTGGAGCTGCATATAGAAGTGGGACCATGACACCCCTCCACAGGAGAGGGAAACAGGCCAAGCCACAGAGGAGAAATGGTGAAAAATTCTAACACAGGACAAAATGTGCTTGCTGTATTTTGCACAAGTCAACACTGGAAAATAAGTTCAATTTTAAATACCAGGAAAAAAAATACAGAGGAATGTTTGACACTAGGAAAGACAGTTGCACTTAGATCCAGAGGCTTTAAGTGAACAATTCATTTTGATCAAATCTTCTTCTCTTTGAATGTCATACCGAATTAAAAGATTGATGTACCTAATATCTAATTATTACATCATAATTACTACATAATCCCATATATTATTTTCTAAACAGAGCAGGCAATTTGAATTGCTAAAATAAAATGAAAATGAGCATTACAGTGTCTATGCTAGTATTATTATTGTTGTGTTGTGTTGCAATTGTTTCACTTCAATTTAAATTTCAGGAAGTCCTGGGTATGAAGCAAGAAAAAATTTCAAAGTTTTTTTCCTGCAGAGTAGAAATGCGTGTCTCTCAATTTTGGACAGTCCACACCTTAACCTAATTTAAGGCCATTGTATCAGACAGGGAGTAACTATTCCAAAAATCAGCAGTGACTTGCCAGGGTTTGAACAAATCTGCGCTCAATGTTTTGCTCACTATCAAGCTCATCTCAATGTGTGCCCCAAGAGAAAATGTTGCTTTTGAATGAATACTTGAATGTTCTTTTCAGTACTTTTTGGTCAATAATTAGGGAAACCTTGCCATAGAGAATTTAGTAGAAAGCTTTGAAAGTACCTGGGTACAACACCTGTAGGCATCTTGTGCAACCTGAGATGCCCCAGGGTACCCAGGATGGCCACACAGGGCTGGCACATGTGTCCCGGGATCTATAGGAGAACAAAGCCCACCTGGTGTGGATGCTGGAAGCTAGGTGGAAAACCTGGGGTATCTCCAATGGCACTGAAGACTTAAGTTTAGTAAAATAAGTTGAGCTCCCTGTTTCTCTTCATTCACTATAAAGAGAACTGGAGAAGACTGGTTCCAATATAGACAATTATAGATCTATTCAGTCATGTAGGCCTCTTGTGCCATCTGAGACATCACAGGTTTTCCCCCTGGCCTCCAGCTGTCGCTCCAGAAGGCTTCTGGTTTCCATCAGTCCTATGTCCTATCTGTCAGTGCTGTGCAGACGTCTTAGATATCCTGAAGTACCTCAAATGGCATGAGAAGCCAATGTTAAGGCAACTGAATTCTGCTACTATAATAGAATTCAGCTTCACATTTAGACAAAACTCCAGATTTAGTTATTAAACACAGGCTTCTAGTGATGTTTGAGGTGCTTCAGCATTCCTGAGACATCTGCACAACACTGGCAGATGTAACACAAGTCTTACAGGAGACCCACAAGGTCTGGAGCAGAAATTGGAGACCAAATGGAAAATCTTACAATGCTGGAAGCAGCACAATGTGCATAGGGAAGTAAATCTTGTCTAGCTGACTATCCAGATGATCAGGACGAGATGTTTACACCAAGAGAAGCTTGCTAGTTGCCCAAGCTCTGTTGGCTGTATGGATTAGATCTCCCTTGATTTAATGGGAACTTCAGCACACAGCTTACATGGTAGCACTACCTCTATGTATGCAATTCTGAAACTGAATTCTACCCCAGTGTTTGTATGATGAATCTTACCCTTGTTTAGAGGAAGGAATGAGAATCTCTTTTTAATAAGGAACAAATTATTTATTTACTTACTTATTTGTTTATTTCCTGAAGAAGAATTCATCCTAAAGTTTCCACTATTTTCACTGGTCTCTCAAGTACTCATACATAAATAAAATGGAGATATTTGCCCAGTTCTGATCTGACAAGGACTTTTTCCTAAGTCCTCTGTTATGGGTTCACATAGTAAAGCTTTAAATGAGCTAGTAAAACCTTTGCCAGCAATGTAAGTCTACTATTTTGGAGCTATTTTTCCCAGTGGATTCTGAATATCATACTTTACGCTGCTGTAGTTAATGTTGACACCTGAGTCAAAGTGAGGTAGTTCTTCAGTGTATCTACAAAAAACTGGAGGTGTTGCTTTGAGAGAAGGAGTGTGAAAAGTAACCTAGACATACTCTATAGTATGTCCAGTATGTCCAGTAAAAGGTTATTCTCCCTGGGAGTTAAGGAAATGTCATATTCTGATGAACATTAATGCTTTTCAAAGTATTCTGTCTGTCCGTAATAGGCAAGATGTCTGTGCTTATACTTTTATAAAGGATAAATGAGACAGATTTGAGATTAATTTAACTTTCTAATCAAATCATTAATCTGATGAAGTGTGGAGATTTGGGGGTTCTGTTTTGTTTTGTTTTGTTTTTTAATTCAGACAAGGTCGACTATGACATCCAAGGCATTCCCTTCTTAGCCCTAAATTCATCCTTTGTCCTCTTTACCTTGTCATAATATTTGGAGGTGGGACCCGATGATCTCTTGAGGTCCCTTCCAACCCCTACAATTCTGTGATTCTGTGATTCTGTGATAATATTACACGATGAACATCAGGAGGAAATACAGCTTGTGCTGGAGAGACCCAGACATGACTGGCCATGAAGGTTGATGGGATTTGTAGGCAAACTGTTTAAATGGGAAATTTGGTCTCAAGGAACTGATCTTTCAGAAGGCCCATGTCTAATTACCCACCACAAGTGTCATTCTGCACATATGTAGCCAATGAAATTTCACTACTGAATAAAAGAGTCACTTTGAAATCCTGTCTACCCTGCTTTTTTCTTTCTTCACGGCATGTAAGGAGTAATGCAATAGCCAAGTGATACAACAATAACAACAATAACTCCAGCAAGCTATGCTTTATTCCATTGCAGTGCAGCCTATGAGGGCAATCTTTTCTTTCTTTTAATAAAGATTTTATTGTACAAATTTAACAGAATTATGCCCTAATTATAGCTTTTTTTTTTTTTTTTTTTTTTTTTTTTTGCCATTGGGTGGAAATACAGCAGATGAAGCTGTTTGAGACAGCATGGTTTGTACAGCTGTATTAAAAGCTTCCAACTACTGTCTTTATGGTTGTTGACAAGTCAGGGCCAGACACGCACGCATTTTCTGAGTGCCTTTGAGGATGGCATGGATTATAGTTGTATTTTTCTAGAGCTGCTCAAATTACTTGCTGAAAAATAATGTCCAGCTGTACTTTTGGAACTGTTGTCTATAACCCAACTAGAATAAATGGATCCCTAAAGACAGGAAGTGACATTGCACAAATTTAGGACCTAAAATTTGCTTGTCTATAACTTGTCTACATTTCCTTTGGAATCAGCAAAGGAAAACAAATACTTTCTGAGGGGGTTCATTTCTCCCTGAAAGAGATGTGTAGCAGTAGGCCACAAAACGGAGTCTAAAAAGATCCTTATTTTTCTCCATCAATTTTAAAGGGAGCTTGGGGTGAGTACTTCACAGACAGAAATCTAATTTGTAAACACATACGTTTAGGTGAGATTAAACCTACAAAAAAAGAACTTAAGTCTTTTGGGATATAAACTAAAGCTGAACAAATACTGTGGTAAGATTTACGTATTCCTTAGTAACCAAGATAAAAAAAAGAGTCTCTTGACCTTATTAACTCATGCACCTTGTTCCTCCCCAAGTAAGAGATGAGTTGTTCATTCCTGTCCTGTTGTAATCAGTGTATGCATAGTTATACTCACATAGATCAGATTACAAACTGGCAGAGTGGGAAGCTAGATTTGGAGTCACTTTAGCCTTGTGATATTTTGAGTGCCAAGTGTGAAACAGGTGCTTGATTTTCATAAAATCAAGATCACACATGAAAACCCACACCAAAGCAAATAAAGCAAAGTTGCTATCCACAGCCAGTGACATCTAAAGCAACTGGTTTTCAAATATAGATTTTTGAAAGTTATAGCTTATATTATCATCTCATATCACTAGCATAAATCCAGAATCATTTGAATAGTTCCATTAACAAAGAAAGTCTTGGCTCTTTGACCATTGGCAGATGCAATAGACCAGGTTCAGGTGACTGATAAGTTTCTATAAAGTTTTAAATATTCAAATGTTTTATCTTAAATTCTACTCCATGGCTTAATATATAATTTACATTGAACAAATATTTTTTCTTTCTCTCTTTTACTAGATTGGCCAACAATAGAAATTTGCACATTGTCTTCAACAAATGCTTGTAACACCTAAACATCATTGTAGAACTAAACAATCTGGAAGAAATCCTAAGAGGAACAAAATTCCAATTAGAAATTCTCAAGTGTTTTTCATTTTCTTCTTAGTTGTGGCTCGTATAATAGAAACAAGAGGTGGATAAGATCAGCTAGTTAATATTAGTTCCCAGTTTTGCCTGCACATTCCTTCTTGTTTACTGAAGTGTGTCCAGTTCCCTGACAAGGCTATTGACCCTAGCAAGAAGTTTAAAGTGACAAAGTTTATAAAACTCTCTAGCATGAATCATTTACTCTTTGCAAGAAGTTTTTGTTGTTCCTGTTGTTACAACTGATATATTGCCAAATGATTGTCAATGTTTTGTTTTGTTTTGTTTTTCTTTCTTTATTTATTTATTTACTTTCACCTGCCTACTCAGAAGAATTGAATAAACTCATTGCTTCATGAAAAGAGATGTTCACCTATTCCTTGTGCAGACCAATTAGAGGAAAGTTGTTCTTTTGGTATTGAATTTATTCTGTAAGGATATGACTTGACTTCCTATCTTTGCCTTATAATTTCTGTGTGGTTTAGTTAAAACATTTACTTTTCTTGCATTTTTGATTTTTCATATTTATGGTGAGAAAATAATAGTTCTTTTCCTCATGAGGGGTTTTGTAGCTCATTATTGTTTGATAGAAGTCTTCTGGGGATGTTTTGAGTAGAATCATTCATCTCTTGAGGCCAAAATGACCTCCCCAGATCCCTCTTGGCCCAATTTTCTAAGCCTCTGTGATTGCCTAGATGATGCAGTAATAGGGAGCATATGATGACCTCGACAGATATTTTTAAATGACTCAACCAATAGAGCATCTGTGGTTACCTCTGGGAGACTCTTTCACAAATGATCTAACAGACACTTAAGAAGTTTGTCTAGATACCCAGCCTCGTTTTCCCTTTGCTCAATTTCATCTCATTGCCCCTAGTTATGAATCTGTGAACCACCCTCAACAATTCTTCTCCCTCCTCGCTGCACACATCCTTCAAATGCTCACAGAACTGCGAACATCTCACAACGCAGTTGGGGACAGCAGGGGAGAAGACTGGATGAGCACCTCTTTCATGCCCCTAAGCACTCAGGAAGAGAGCACACTGCCTGCAGAGATGCCCATGTGGATTGTCTATATTAGAGCAATGAGCACCTGAGGAGAAACCCACCTGGTGAGTGAGCTTGCTTTCATTTATTTTTTAAATATCATCAAATAATGTTTGCCTTACAATCTTAATTCAAGCACTTAATTAAAGCCAACAGAGGATACTAAAGTGAAGAGAAAAATTAGAGCAACAACTTTTTAATTGTGCTGTAGGCATTTTATCTCTTACTTTCTCTAAAAATGAAACGTCTTCTCTAAATACACAGTTAGAAAAGACGATGGCACAGTGCTACAATGGGCTAGAGTTTGCTAAGTGCTTAGCGAGCAAGTACTGGAGGTTGTCTGCTCAAATTCATGACCTAAATAGCATGGTCATCCCTTTCCAGGATTCACCTCAGAGTCACTCTTTAACAATCCATTCCCCTAGTCAGAGAAAAGAAGAAGAGGGAAAGAAAGGACAGGAAGTAGCTTAATCTGCAGGAATGTCTACCAAACAGAAAAACTGTCTAGTCATGTTGAAGTGTTACTCATCCAATGCTACAGCAAGTGGCCACCTGCCTTGAAATACTGGGAGAAATGAAGTCTTCTGGAACAGCACAGATACTGCCTCTTGACAGTAAAGAGCTGAACCTACAATGACCGCTTTATTCCTGCAGCATTACCAGATGCATAGCAGAAAAAAAAAAAAAAAAAGCCATCATTTTTACAGATATCAGGTGATTTTAGACTATTTGCAATGAAAAGAGAGATATTGACTTGGAGATCATCAGGCTTTAAATGTAGGTCCTATCAGAGTCTGTTGGAAATAGCTTAATGCAGACCCCTTTGCAAAAGAAAGGGGATATTTTCATCAATCCACATAAAAATATGAACAGGTTTACTTCCCTTCTGAGTGCAGTGTCTCCTGAGACTTTATCATCTCTGTTTTCTTAAAGCCACCCTATGTCAATCTTCAAAAGGATCCAGAAGATCCTTTTAGGAAATGTCTGGCTTAGAAATACTATGATCTGTACTGAACCTTATTCAGGAGAACATATTTATCGTAATCTGTGGAATTTGCCAGGGTAACTCTCAGTGGATTGTGTCATTAATTGCATCAAAAAAGCACATTAAAGAACAAAGGTCCTGGGAAAATAAACCTTAAAATGCACCACCTTCCTCATGGAATCATAGAATGTCTTGGGTTCGAAGAGACCTTAAAGATCATCCCCTGCTGCCATTGGCAGGGACATCGTACACTAGACCCATTTTGCTCAAAGCCCCATACGGTCTTATCTTGAGCACCTCCAGGGATGGGGTATCCACAACTTCTCTGGGCAACCTGTGCCTGTGCCTCACCACCCTCTGAGTGAAGAATTTCTTCCTAATATCTAACCTAAATCTCCCCTCTTTTAGTTTAAAGGCATTGCCTCTTGTCTTTTCACTATCTACCCATGTAAAAAGTCAGTCTCCACTTTTTTTTATAAGCCTCTTTTAAGTATTAAAAGTCTGCAATGAGGTGTCCCTGGAGCCTTCAGTTATCCAGGCTGAACATCCTCAGCTGTCTCAGCCTTCCTCCATAGGAGAGGTGCTCTAGCCCCTTGATCATCTTTGTGGTTTCCTCTAGACCCACTCTAACAGAACCACATCCTTCTTGTGCTAGGGGCCCCAGACCTCGATGCAGTGCTCCAAGTGGTGTCTCACAAGGGCAAAGCAGAGGGGCACAATCACCTCCCTCGATATGCTGGCCACTCCTCTGTTGATACAACTCAGGATGCAGTTGGTCTTCTGGGCTGCAAACCTACACTGCTGGCTCACGTCAAGCAGAACCTGCAAGTCCAGCAGACTTTTTGTCCAGCAGAACCTGCAAGTCCTTCTCTGCAGAGCTGTTCTCAATGACATGTTCAGCCTGTCTGTATTTGTGTCTGGGATTACTCTGACCCAGGTGCACCACCTTGCACTTTGACTTGTTGAACCTCAATAGGTTCACATGGGCCCACTTTTCTAGCTTGTCCAGGTCCCTTTGGATAGTATCCCTTCCTTCTGTTGTATCATCTGCTCCTGGTGTTGTCTGCAGCCTTTCTGAGGGTGCACTCAATTCCACTGTCTATGTCATTGATAAAGATACTAAACAACACCTGTCCCAAGACAGATCCCTGAGGGACACCTCTCGTCACTGTCCTCCACCTGGACATAGAGCCATTAGCCACCACTCCCTGAGTGCAGCCATCCAGCCAATCCCTTATCCACTGAATAGTCCACCCAGCAAATCCATCTCTCTCCAATTTTGAAATCAGGATGCCATGTGGGACCGTGTCAAAGGCCTTGCAGAAATCCAGGTAGATGACATCAGTCAGTCTTCCTTTGTCAACTGATGCAGTCATTCCATCAGAGAAGGCCACCAGATTGGTTAGGCATGATTTGCCTTTGGTGAAGTCATGCTTGTTGTCTTAGATCACCTTCTTGTCCTGCATGTGCCTTGACATTGCTTCCAGGAAGTTTTTTCCCATGATCTTCCCAGGCACAGAGGTGAGGCTCACCACTTTGTAGTTCCCCGGGTCCTCCTTTCTACCCTTTTTTAAAATGGGAGTGGTGTTTTCCTTTCTCCAGTCACCAGGGACTTCACCTGACTGCCAGGACTTTTCAAATATGGTGGAGAGTGGTTTGGTAACTATATCAGCCAGTTCCCTCAGGCCCCTGGGATGAAAGTCATCAGGCCCCACAGACTTGTACCTGTTCAGCTTCATCAGGTGGTCTCTAACCTGCTCTTTGCTTACAGTGGGAGGGACTTTGCTCCCCTTTGCTGTCTTCTGAAAATCTGGTAGACCTCAGTTGCAATATTCCATTTGTATGATTCATCCCACCAATCATAATTGGTGTCTACAGCTCTTGAGTGCACTGTGGTTTCCAGCTCCTCCTGCTTCTTTCCCATGCTGCATGCATTGGTGCAGAGGCACTTCAGCTGGGCTATTGGCTTCATAACCTTTCAAAGGAGCCCTCCCTAATTGCTTTGAGACAACTCATAGGTATTTCCCTGTTGCTGTCAAAAGTGTTGGTGTTCCCTAGTTCTTCTCTGCCACTTAGAGGTACATCCCCTTCCCCTGTTGAATCTAGCTTAAAGGCCTGCTAATAAGGCCATATAGATTGCTGCCCAGAGCATGCTTACCCCACCTGGTCAGGTGTGTCCCATCCAGAGTCAACGTATCCAGTCTCTCAAAGGTGCATTCGAAATCTTATCTACATTCACTCTGCCATCATTTGCTGGATTTTGGTCTAGAAAGAAAAGAAGAAAAATTAAAGCTGAAAGGAGGAGAATGTTTTGAACATTTCTGCAGGTTGTTCCCTTTCACAGTTACACAGACTTAAAACAAAGCAGACTAAGGCTTGCTAACAGTGAGAGAAGAGATTGTGGTCAGGATAGCAGAACTGGATCTAATTATGTAATGGGCGTTCATTTGTAAGAACATTGTCTTTGTGTGAACAAGACCAGATGTCTCATGTCTCAGCCTTTCTAGGACAACAGGCTGGAGATATTTCTTGGCTTGACTTTCCTTTGTTTGTGCCGAGTGGTTGGACTGGTGTATCTACTTCGCTTAGCCTCTGCACTCAAGAGACCCCAGCTGGGGCTCCCAGGGTGCAAATCCCATCATGTATTTTTATAGCAAGGATACAAACCAGCCAGAAACTTTTCTGAGATCAGGTATCATTTTTCATTATCTTTTTCAGACAAGTAAGGGACAATACATCCCAGTTGGAGAATCAGTCATATTCTGCCTCATTCTAACCTTTGGAGTGTCAAGTCGTAGAACAAAACCAATTATATTTGGCTGAAAAGAAAGATTTTGAGTTGTCAGAAAATTACGATGTTCTTTATATATAATGTAAATGTCTAAATTGTCCTGAAACAAAACCATTTCAATATTTCACATCAATGAGAAACCTCCTGTGACTCAAAGAAACTGTAATTATTTCAATATCACTCCTAAAAATAAGAACCATGAATTAACAAGAGTGTCCCTTTTATGGGAGATATAAATGCAGTTCCAGAACCCCACAAGGCCTGAGGGTTCATTCTAGCTCCTTCCAGGATTAAGCCATGGTTCTACAGCAAGAAATCTAGTTCAGATAACTCTGGATCCAGCCAGATTCCTCTGTGTATTTGTACTCCTTTTTGCAGAAATGAGATTTGACTCAGATAGAGTCAACTTTTGGAAAGACTTGAAACTCTTAATTTTATAACAGAAATCTGGGAAGGTGTAAGATTACTGGTTTTTACAACTCTCTACTAGTAAACTCAGCAAGACTGATGCATGGCTTAGGCCAAAGTCCTTGTCTTTCTGTGTTGCTTAGTAGTTAGGACAATCCCAGGCATGGACTCAGCCTATGCTAACTTGCATTCTCCCATACAATACCCCAACATGGTTCATGGTTGACCTAGAAGAATACAGCCTTTATCTAGAAAAATCTCGTCAGACCTGAGGCATTTAAAAAACAGTAATGATTCGTAAAGTCACATTGACCAATTGTTTTTTTCCTTTTCTGATTTATTTTGCTTAATTTCTCTTGAAAGACAAGATACCTGACATGACCCTAGATGTAATTGTTCCTGCCTGTTCAACAAGCCTCGTCTGACATTTCACAAAACACTTCATTGATATATATTTTATTTCCTCACCTATAATCATCCTGTCTCTTACTTATTGTTATTATCTGTCTCATTTATTTAAATATCAAGAGTGTGTTTCACTGAAAAAGAAAAGCCTTAATTGGACTGCAGCATTTTGGTCTCACTGGCTTGCATTTATCTCTGAAAGAACTGAGAGAAAAAAACAAACAAACAAAAAAAAAACAGAGAAAAAGAATGTAGAACCAACATCAGTAAAACACGTCATGATAACGTGCATTCTTCCCCAAATTGTGAGGTTGACTAGATACTTTAAATAAAAAGAAATCATTTATAGGTTTTAAATCTGAATTTAACAATATGCCAAAGCAAATTAAACAACCCTGTCAAATATCGTATCTACCGCATATTTCATCTCTAGATCAATCTGTCACCTGAAAACTTCTGGCTGTGTAACATGGTTTTGAACGTACTTTCTTTACATTATTTTACTGTGTCTTTGTTGGAAATAACTCAGGAGACATTATGAATCATTTTCTACTCCATTAGAATATGCTCGAAAGTGACTGACTGTACAGATCTTATCCTGCAGCTTCTTTGACTGGCTATTAGTTGCTTTCTCATTCTAATTAGCATGTCAGAAGGGTGTAGGGAGTGTATCCTGAACAGTTGCCTTTCTTTTTTATGATCTTTCTCATTAAAATGAAAAATATGGAGCATCTATCAAAATAGCATAGCAATTTACAGTTTTTAATATGAGATGTATTGAGAACAGGAGACAGTACATAAAGCATCCAATATAGCCCTTAAAAATGATCAGAAGCCTTCTGAAGGGTTTGAAAAATCTTTTTTGTAATGTTAATATTGGAAATAATTTCATGGCATGAGGCCATACCCAGAGTTGACATATAAGAAAGGGACAAATTCTACCTTGGGTATGTGATTCACATCAGTATCTGAGACTGATCTAATTTTATTCTTGGTCAAATCACTGGAAAAAAAAAAATCAGTCAGAATAGAATGATACTGAATATTTTTGAAATTCTCATTTAGGATTTCAGGCATTCTCTTTCACATACCAGCTTACCTGGTTGATGTTAATGTGGGCCCAATTATTTCCTCGTATTAATCGTTAAGGAATTTATTTTCTCCACAGACTTGTGACCATATTTTTGGTCAAACAATATTTTTTTTTCTGTTTTATACAGACACAGCAGAACTAAAGAAAGGTATAGAACTGTCTGCGTTTGAGACCGATGCCCTAATTTAATCACAGAACATGGGAAGCAGCTATAATCATCTTTCCCACATTGTTCCAAATATTATACTTTTATCCTGGTGTTTAGGATCAAATATTTTAGCTCCTTGCCCTCATATCCTCATTCAATCTTTGGCTTGGTATATGGGTGTGCCAGAAAGGGCCCCTTGTGTTCCCAGTCATGGGAATTATTTTTGTCATATTGACATTTGTCCAGAAGATGCTAAACTAAGAATGCTTATTTATTCCATGCACGCAAGTTAGACATCACCCTCCCCCAATCCGATTTTTAAAATGATCTTCAGTAAATAAATTATGGAGAGCTGTGCAATAAGATTAACTTGGGAACAGCTCTTAAAAGAGCATATATCTTTTCCTGCTAACCCTTATCTGGCAGACAATCATAATGGTTTGAAAAGTCAAAAGATAGGATTACCAATACTGAAAAGTAAGAAAGTGCCTGTCGCACTAATCTGAAAGTATTTGGATTATTATATGGATTACTACTGTAAACTTGTGTACACTGAGCTGGCAACAGTACTGCGTATTTATACCCGAGGCAAATGAATAAAATTGCAGGCATAAGCAAGCATGTACACTGCTATAGGAATCACACGGTGCATTGGTTCAGTAGGAATCAGATAGGTACCTCTGCCCAGTGGAAAAAAAAAAAAAAAAAAAGAAGGCTCTTAGTTGCTTAATAACCTAGAACACAAGTACTGATGTTGTGGTTTAACCCGGCTGGCAGCTAAACACCACACAGCCGTTCGCTCACCCTCCCCCCTCCCTCTCTGGGATGGGGGAGAGAAACGGGAAAGTGAAGCCGGTGAGTTGAGATAAAGACAGTTTATTAAGACAGGAATATAATAATAACAATAATAGTAATAATAGTGATAATGATAATAGTATTAATAATAATAATGTGTAAGAAAACAAGTGATGCACAATGCAATTGCTCACCACCCGCTGACCGATGCCCAGCCTATCCCTGAGCAGCCGGCCCCCCACCCCGGCCAGCCACCCCTATATATTGTTTAGCATGACGTCAGATGGTATGGAATACCCCTTTGGCCAGTTTGGGTCAGCTGTCCTGGGTCTGTCCCCTTCCAGCTCCTGCTGCACCCCCAGCCTGCTCTCTGGCAGGACAGAGTGAGAAGCCGAAAAGTCCTTGGCCTGGTGTAAACACTGCTCTGCAACAATTAAAACATCAGCATGTTATCAGCGCTCTTCTCATCCTAATCCAAAACATAGCACCCTACCAGCTACTATGAGGGAAAATTAACTCTGTCCTAACTGGAACCAGGACAACTGATAAATAGGAAAGTACATCCCCAAACTGAAAACTCAAGACAATAAGACATCTTCCTCTGTTTTGCGCTGATGCTATTTATGAGTAGGTATTATTGAAATGAAAAAATCTCTGAATCTCATAGCACAGATGAGGTTCAGAATTTCCCCTTTCTGTGCTGTAGACTGAGTATGGAAAGTTGCCTTTGCTCAAGACGTGATCTGTAATAATCAGAAAATAAACAGAAGGATCCAAATTTCCTTTTATATCCTTTGGGAAAATGGTGCCTACATCATAAGCTATGGATAATACAGATATATTTCTTCTGGCAGCTTCAACCTTCAACTAGTCTTTGGCCATATTTTTATTTTTTTTCCCAAGTTCTTTGTTATGTTATCCATCTTCATTTCTTACTTTTCCCACCTCTGTCTTTGACATTCCTGGGCTATATCTCTCACTCACTTCATCAATTTCCTCTTATTGTAAAGAATTCAGTGCAACATCTACAACCACATTTTCTTTCTTCTGCTTCAGGATAAATTTCTCAACCCCTCTGGAAAAAAAAAAAAAAAAAAGTGACACATGGGATACTGCCGTCACATAGTTGTTCTGCTGTATCTTTCAGCAACCCTCAGTGACTTCCCTGCTTCACCAGTGTGTATTCAGTCTCTTCATAAACACACTCCCAATCACTCTTTCTTATTAATAACTTTTTGTTCCCTACAGTTTTTCACATCTGTTCTCAGGAAGAAATAAAACAAACAAACAAAATAAAAGGAAAGCAAATTTCCAGGCAGATTTCATTTTACCTTTAAGAATTCCCCAAACTGGAAGTCTCAGCAAAGACACTCAAACACATTTCACCTACCTTTTGATGTCTACATTGCACTTCCAAAATGGTTACTGCAATTTCCCTTTCCTTTCAATGGGAGTAAACAGTTTTAATGGTGTTATTTGTCTGACCCACTTTCTAAGGATGAAGGAACTCCCACTCTGGAGTGGTCTCCTTCTCTCTGTTGCTATTATAGGCAGTCTTAACAACCAACTTTATCATAGATATCTTCATTATAGACATCTATAAGTAGTTGGATGAATCCCAAATTAAACAGCACAAATATGAGCCAATGATCAGTTAAGATGTCCTAAACAACAGGACAAATTCTCCTTTGGTTTAGACTCCTAGCCAAATGTATGACTCCTAGCAATACAAAATTCATCTTATTTTCAAAGATCAACATCACATTAAATAATAATAATAATAAATAGACAAGTTTCACTGAGACATAGTTAGAAATTTGCCACAGTTTTGTTAGGATTTTGACCTTGTTGCTTTGACTCTAGCCACACTGAACAGGTTATGAACCACTGCAACTGCACATAATTTACCTGCAGGTTACCTGATGACTTAAGATGTAAAGAAGGGTCAGTAGATCCCTCTCCTTCGTCTGAATTTTATCTGGAGATTCTTGAATGCTCAGGGTGTTCTTGGGCTGCAACGGCAAACTGGGCCAGCTGTGAGTGGACTTCCACTGAACACAGCCAGCCCAAATGTATTTGTCTTCATCCATTACTTCCTCACATTTTCTTCAACTTTGACTATTTTTTTTTCCTTTCCTGAGAATAGTTTGGAGTTCTAGCAATGTCCTTGGAGAAATATCTTGCCTGAAAGAAACATTTGGTTAAAATTACAATGGAAAACAAACAAAGCTAGCTGCTGCCATGTTTCCCTTAAATCCCTCTTCTGCTATTAAGCAAAGATTTCAGTTGAGCAAGGAAAGGGAAGACTGGGATTTTTTTTTTTTTTTGCTTATGTGTTTACTTATTCTTATTATTTAGATGTATTTAATGCCTCTAGAATTAGCTAAATTAATAGTCTTTTTGTCTTGCGTCTCTTTTCCTCTTTGTGGTACCTATGGAGCACAGCAGTCAATCTGCTTTGCTCAGTCTGACACTGTGTGGGCAGTGTTTTATGTGTTGGTGCTTTACACCTACCTATGTTACTCTTCCCCTAAGCTACTGAACTCGTGACAAGGAATCTCTTCTCTTGTCTGCTCATTTGTCTATTGCTTTCTTTCTTGGATCATATTTTCAAGTTTACCACCTTTCCTGAGTTTAAACTTCAGGTTTGCATGCCTTAGATCCATGGCTAGATATTAAACTTTGGATTACCCTGACAAAAACTAGCAAGAATTTATGTTAGTCATCCAGGTGTTTTACATAGGGTGTTATAGCATAGAAAAAAAGCTATTTTAGGGCAAAGCTCCTTTTATCTTTGGATACATCTATTGTTTATCTCAGACTTTTTTCATCTTAGAAATGTGTATTTCCCCTAATCAGCTATGAAGGAAATTCAGGATGGCTGGCTCAAAATTAAATATGTATATTGCAACATTAAGTGAAATTAACTCCACTCTTGGTATCCACTTCTCTAGTCTGCCTAGGTAATGAAAAAGTAATGCAATGGATGTGTTGTGCACTGAAGTAATGTACATAGAGCTCATCCTGAGCTTCCTGAAATCTATAGTAACGTGAACAACATTTTCACATATGAGAGTGGATGAGTTTCCTATAGGAATTAATGCCTTCAAGAAGTGAAGGTCCCTAATGGTTGAGCTGCAGGGTCCCTTTTATCACCTGTTCAGCAGTACTGAACAAGATAAATTGTAGTAAAACATGCCTGAACTGGTACAGCATTGAATGGACTAGAAGCAAAATACCTATTTAAACTCAAAGTCAAATCTGAGTTACTAAGCCTTGTTTGGAGGATCAGGGTTGTCTTAATGTCACATTAATACGGCTAGACTGCTTCCAGGTCTATGATCACTTGAATGCTTAGCCTCAGCGTTGAAGTCCCAGCCATTCTGGGTTTTGACTTACCTGGGCAGAACAAAAGCAGGTTTTACTGGTCGTGGCAGAAGAGATATATCAAGTGAGATTCAGCTCACCTAACTTCAGAAAACTTTCCTCATTGAAAAATTATATGTCTAGTCATGCCTTTTTCTATAATCAATGCGGAGAACAATTTTCATCTCGTCTCTGGAGATACAGACTATTGACCATAAAACGAGGGAACTGATCTAGAGGGAACCTGGGTTTCTGGTTATATGGGACTCTTGTCCCTCGTTAAGGTTGCAGGGACATGACAAAGCTGTTGAACAGACTATGTGAAGCTACTGGGCTTGATTTGAGAAACTGCTGGATGTGACAAGTAACAGTGCAAGAAGCAGAGAAAAGTTAGATTGCTTCAAGAGGGAAGGATGGACAGATGGTTACAGAAGGTTATGTAATAAACAGTCAAATATCACAGATAATTGGAGAGGATTACTGGGGACATCTTGGTCCACTCGAACCGAACATGTTGTCTGACCATATACATTAATCAAATCTTCTGCAGTCATGAGTACCAGAGGGATGGGATAAGATGAGATTAGGATAGGATAGGACAGGACAGGACAGGACAGGATAAGATGGGACAGGACAAGCTATTTCCCAGGACTGATACAGATCAAATATCCTTGCTAAAAAATGAGAATCCATTGGTTGTCTCTTTTTCCCTGACAAAAGATATATACAGTATTACATACATAGAAATAAACAGATTAAAAGGGATCTATCCTTGAATATAGGCCCTCACAATATATATCCCTCTTTTATTATGTTTCTGTCCTAAGAACCTGAAATCCTCCTCTTTCATGAACAGACAGGACAACTAAGTCCAAATGTCTTATATCAGCCATGAAATTTAAATTTGCACCAGTAAACTAAATAATTCCAGGGCCTGTTCTTTGGCCAACCTCAGGATCTGGTCATTTCCTTACTCTTAAATCCTCATAGCCTGCATCTAACCTGCTTGTTAGGAATAGTTTCAGGCCAACACGAAAACATGAACCGTTCTTGGGAATTATTCAAATACTGCTAGTTTTCCCTAAACAAAACTGTACCAGGGACCATAATCAGTTCTGTTGTCTGAATCTAAGCCCTGGAACTGTTTATTTGTTACAACAGATACAATAAAAGAAGTGAGTCTATTGAAACAAAGTCACTGATTTTATTTAAAGAATTTCAACCTGATACTTAACTTTTAATTCAATCCAAAACAGCTCTCGTGTTTTGTTTTTTTTTAATCTTTGTTTGTTTGTTTGCAAAATTCTTTCTTGACCTGCAGTCAATCACCAAAGAAAGAAATAAAGAGTAGACAACTTGGTTTCGCCACAGTAATCAACATGATATGTTAAAAGGAAGGATGAGTAGGGAAGGTAGGAGGGCTTCAGTTGCCTTTTGATTTGTTTTATGCCAAAATCATCATTCTGCAACCACTTAGTAACATGGTTTTTATGATGTCTCATATTTCATCCCTAATTATTTCTCATCTTCTCCGATCTGACTGAAATAAAACCTCAAAAATTGGTTTCAGCAGGGCACAGTCTGGTAGGAAGAGTACACTATAAATACAGTGTAGAAAGATATAGCTGTTGCTTTTATTTGACAACCTAACTGTTCCCCAAGCACTCATCCACCAGCCTTATAAAAGGAAATGTAGTTACTGAGGTCCAAATTCACCGTTGGCTTAAGTGTGTGCAATTCCACTGAAGTCAACACAATTGTATCTGTTTACTTTCATGGTGAATTGGGACCCAGACCTTTGCTGAAGTAATAAAAGGTCAGTCAAACATACAGGCAAGAGACCAACTTATTGTTTAAATGAAAGCTGTGGCTTTGCTCAAAGTTTTTGACATAGATGATAGCATCAGTTAACAAATGAACTGAAGAGGTAGTGAAAGAATAAGCATTGTGGTATATGAGTGATTTACATAAGTTTATGGATATGTTAAGTTAGCTGAGCTATGATAAATAATTTAATTTTTTCACCACCTCTAAAACTGCAGAGAAGCATGTCTTAGCTTATCTCAAATAGCAAGACTGAGTACCTTTTAAGTAAACATGCGATATTTGCCAGTAAAGACAAAATGAGTCTGATACAAAAGAGTTACATATACTTATGTTTCATTCCCTCTGAAGACATTAGGTTTTGTCAGTAGGACTTAAAGCCTCACTTGGTTCATGAAAACAACAAAATTCATCTGACAGTCACTCAGTTGTTTTGGGGAAGCTCATACAGTATCTTCATCTTTACCCCAACAAACGTGTCTAAGATAGCAGAAGTTGTAATACATAGCTAGAGAAAAGGATGAGTCCTACTAGCTGGATTTTATTTGATCTCAAGGTTAGAATCTCATTTACTCATATTACCATACTGCATGGGAACATAATGGGAGATTTATTAGGATTCATATTGTCTACATTGAATGTGTAATTAGGAAACTAGTTTAAATAGATAAGATTAAACCTAGGCTCCTCCTATAGTCGGTGGAGGCTGTATAATTAGTAAAAGTGATTACCATCCTGACAGTGATTCTCCACAGCAAAGAGATATGTGTTACTTGTAGCACAAATAGAAGATATGCATGCAGGGGGACATTGGAGGGCAATATGGGTGGGAACCTACGGCCAAGAGAAAGACACCGGTAAGAACAATGTTGATAAATACACTACAAAGCAATCTTAGAGCAGTGAACCTACAGCAGCATTATTCAGTGTCTAACTCACACCTCTGGATCTTAGCCTAAGACACCAGAAGGTGTTACATGAAAAAAATGCCAACCATATAACACAAGAAAGCAACAAGAACACAAACAAAGCAGTAATGAAACTTTCAGAATATACCTAACTTATTAATTTATCACTTAAAAACGTTGTGTACAGATTGAAGAAAACAGATTGTATTCTTTCAAAAGCTAGATGGGTAGAGATAATAGTTGACAATGGCTAGTATACCTACTAATCTCAGTTGCCCTGGTCATATAATAGCAATGATGACAACAGAAAGATCTTACACAATTTTAAGAAACTCTCAAGATGAATTCCTTCTTTGCAGAGAAGGCACTTTCAGCTGGCAAAATGAAGACAAAAAAGGGAGGTGTCTATGGCCTCCTGCGTGGGGAAAAAAATCTCTGAAGAGAAACTGAAGAGTTTCTCAGGTTAGCACTTCATCTGCTAGACCATGTAATTTATTTATTCCCAACTATTTCTGTTAACTCTGTGTTCTTGATACACAGATATTATTGCTCCATGGTTTAGTCCGTTGACTTTACCTTTTGTGTTCATAAACAAACACATCAGCATCTACAGTAGTAAATGAAAAGGGACAGGAACAAGTATCTAGCCTGAAAGCCAGATGGCACAGTGTAGCTTATATCAATGGCTAAACTCTCTTATGTCCAAACAGGTTGTTGCATGCAACCTGGCTGTTGGGAACAGCCCCTGGATTGTGCCATCTTTGACCCAGGCACTAACTGGAGAAGTTCCAGTTGGCCCAAGCCATGAACCAAGCAAACAGTTTAACAGTATGGTTGACGTAATTGCGAGTCATGAGCCCTTATTCTGGCCTTTTTGAGTTTGCTCTTTGCCTTAATTTATTTGCTACATAAAGATGTAACTGATGTGTTAAACCAGAGAGGAAATCATTTCAGTCTAGGACATGAAAATTCTTAATTTTAACACATTAAGATAGAGGCTGCTCCTGAGAGGCAAAATGTTGTTTTATGACATTTTTCATTTTCAAGATTCAGGTACAATATGTAAAAATAGGCATAGAAAATAGGGCTCTGACTAGACCTCAGGAGATCATTTAGTCCATCGTCCTTCCTCAGGGCAGGGTCTTCTATATCAAACTGTTTATGGAATATGTTTATTTAACCTACTCTTAAAATCTTCCAGTGATGGAGATTCCACCACCTCCCCAGGCAGTGCTAGCCTATACTTTGAAAGTTTACCTAATGACTGACTTAAATCTTTCTTGCTGCAGTTTAAGACCATTGCTACCCATCCTTTCCCCAGTGGGCACAGAGAACAAGTTATTTGCTTCATCTCCAGAGCAAACTTTTCTCTATCTGCAGCCTTTTGTCCTCTCTCCCTTCTGGTTTCTTTATTCATAAGATTAATAATAATTTAAAATAAGTATAAAATATTTAATATGCACATTAATTCCACAAACATTATATTAAACAAGATATTTGTAAAGGTAGAAAATGCATATATGAGATTTTTCAGCAGTGTGCTTGTTTAAATGCATTCTCTATTTTGATTTTCAGCTGGGAGCTGTTTCAGTCATGGGGGTTTCTTTGCATCTTTTAAAATATCCAGGTCAATCTGTCTTTTCCTTTAACTCTCAAAGGGTTAAGTCCCTGGCTGATTATTCCCCTTGCAAGTCAGATCCGTCATTACAAACAGAACCTTTACAGGAGGACATATTTCATTTTTTAACTGGAGCATATCTAATGATCTGGGGGAAAGCCCTGTCTCGTAACATTTGATCTAGCCTCAGACAAGAGGAGCAAGGTGGCATCAGCCTCTTCCTATTTAGTCATGAGCCAGGGAACTGCACCAGTATACAAGTGACATGCAGAACACATGCATCAAAGTAGCAGCTCAATCTGTACTGCAAATAACACTCTTTCATGTCTCAGCATGGTTGCTGGCCCTGAGCTGTAGTTCCAGTAATTGACATAGTTGCCCAATGCTAGAAAACAAACTCGAAAACTATTCTCATTAGACGTCCCCCTGGTTTGCTGCTCCGTTATTGTAAAACCCAAACACTGAGCTTCCTACCAGCGTGGCTCTGTTTTTAATTAGTTCTGATGGCACTGGGCGACGCGCCAAGGAAAAAAATGAACTTCCTGTGATTGAGGCTTGTTGCTCAGTATGTTGCTTCCTCCACACAGAGATTGTTTTCACAACATTTTCTGAAAGGGAGCTACTGACAGAAATAATACAAGTTTTTACTGCTTTTGATTTTTTTATTCTCCCTTCCATGCTTATAAAAGGCAGCTCAAAGTCAAGGATCCTTTAAGTTACTGTGCTATTATTCTGCTTTTGTGTGACCTGGCTGATTAAAGACATCCTAGCAGACTAATTTTTTAATAGAATAAGCACAGAATCCTGTTAAAAAAAATTAAGACTGAGGACTTTTAAGTGTTTTAAATAAATTAATTTGGATATGTGCAGGCATGGGGTGGGGAGGGAGTTGAGGCTTACATTTAACAGCGGAAGCTGTCACAGTGTGAGTATGAATGAGTGAAATGGCAGATGAATGTGATTCAAAATAGAGTGCTAGTGTGGAGAACTGACCAGTGATGAGGTATTCGGTGTCTTAGCAGTCTCCTTCATTTCTTTTATGAAGTTTCTCAAGTTGATTCCTTATGAAACAAGGCTCAAACCCAATTTCATTCCAGTAAGTGCTGTGTGTGACACAGACTCAGACACCTACATTTAGGTGCCTCCGATGAGCATGTCTGCATTTGCATCTTCTCTGATTTGAGTCAGAGCCATTGAAGATCCAGCTGATACCCTCAGTGTAGTGACCAAATGCACGTAGGTATTCCTAGTGTGAGCTGAGCTGCTTTCCAGGCTCCATTGACTGTATGGACAGGATTTCCATCAAGTACAGTGAAATATCTAGAGCAGATGAACATATCTAAATTTTAGTTTCCTAACTACAGACCTACATAGAAGTAAGCATGTATCTTTGGGTGTGTTGAACTGATCTCTATTTTCCTACCGACAACACATGAAGGGCTTGATTTAGCTGTCCACACATGTACTAAGTGTTATCTCAGATCCCCCTAACTCTCATCTCACATCCAGCTGCCTCTCTAGAAGGGCATAAGTCTCCTAGTAGGTCCGGTGATATATCTGCGAGTCACACATGGATGTCTCATAGATCCTTGTGTCTCAGATGGCACTAAAAAACTATGTCAAGTTAAACCGAATTAAGCTCTAGATTTCATTGACTATAATGAGAGCTTAGGCACCAGGTACAGATACAAATTTCCACATTGCAGTCATCAAAATCAGGCAGCTGAACCAGGGGAGGAATCTCCCCTGCCATGCGACATTCCCTGGATGAATGCTACTCTATTTGATACACAGGTAGGTGTCTCACAGCTAATTCTGTGCTTTACAAATTTCATTTTAAAAGATGGTTTGAGAGAAAAGGGATAAGCTCAGCCTGAAAACTTCTGAACCTAGTTTGTATGGTTGAATGCAAGCTGTGACAGCCTGCTGCTAAACTATTTTGTGGCAGTCTCATTTGTATAGGTATATCTAGAGATAAAAGATCCATCCAATTCAATTATAATGTCAGTCAAGTCAAAGACGAAATACAAAGTCTGTTTTCCTCTGTCACTGGGTTTCTAGCATTACTTGTTTTACATTTTAAAATAAGAGTGTGAGGTGCATCAAGATGCATAACAAGTATGCCATACCTTGGTGACATTCGTGCACACAAGATGGCAGATTTCAAAAGTGACCAGCTCTTGCAGTGGGGATTCAATGGCTTCAACAGACTGTGTGAATGACTGGAGGTTAACAACTGGGCACTAAACAGGGTGGGTGATCTTAAGACTATTCTCTAGTTCTGTTATTTTTATTTTTTTTTTGTTGTGGTTTAACCCGGCTGGCAGCTAAACACCACACAGCCGTTCGCTCACCCTCCCCCCTCCCTCTCTGGGATGGGGGAGAGAAACGGGAAAGTGAAGCCTGTGAGTTGAGATAAAGACAGTTTATTAAGACAGGAAAATAATAATAACAATAATAATAATAATAGTGATAATGGTAATAGTATTAACAATAATAATGTGTAAGAAAACAAGTGATGCACAATGCAATTGCTCACCACCCGCTGACCGATGCCCAGCCTATTCCCGAGCAGCCGGCCCCCCCACCCCGGCCAGCCACCCCTATATATTGTTTAGCATGACGTCAGATGGTATGGAATACCCCTTTGGCCAGTTTGGGTCAGCTGTCCTGGGTCTGTCCCCTCCCAGCTCCTGCTGCAACCCCAGCCTGCTCACTGGCAGGACAGAGCGAGAAGCCGAAAAGTCCTTGGCCTGGTGTAAACACTGCTCTGCAACAATTAAAACATCAGCATGTTATCAGCGCTCTTCTCATCCTAATCCAAAACATAGCACCCTACCAGCTACTATGAGGGAAAATTATCTCTGTCCTAACTGGAACCAGGACATTTTTCTAATGTAGAGATTCAGTCTCTTCAAACTATATCTATGGATAAAGAATGTTACTGTCACTTGAAGTAGATTATCTTCTTTGTTTAAAAATATTGAGAGGTAGAAAGTGGTAGAAAAATCCACTGGCAACTATTACATACTAAGACTCAGCATTTCCAGAGTCACAGATCACCAGGAGACAGAAGAAATGCCTAGAAGATTTTGCCATAGACTTGCTATTTTATACAATTCCTTAGGCAGCCTTTGTGGAGATCAGGCACAGGATATTTGACCCAACAGACCCATTTTGCATTCAACCCATAATGAACTGACCTCTTTCTCCTATTCTTCTGTGGGGATCCTTCCATGCTTTGTTTTGAGCAATGGCAGCTGTGACAAAGAGAAATGATGTTTCTGTGTTGCCTTTGGTTATCCTCAGAGGGCTGCCAGTCAGGATATCATTAAAGACTGAAGTCCTCTATCATCTCAGACTGCTTTTGGATTATGAAGAACCTTATGAAAATAGATTTGAGAGAGATTTCACATGCAGATCTTTATGTGCTTAAACACTTCAGGGCCTACAAGCACCCAAACAATATCTAAGGATGATTAAAAAAAAAAAAACAGGTTAAAAAGTTTTAAGGCATGTATCGACTATCCCCATGACAGGAAATATGGATATGGGAAATACAGAGAGTAACCCTGCCCTCAGAAAAAAATATGTTCCTTTGATTGTACAGAGCCAAATATTCCTCAAACAGTTCCCAAATCTTAGGCCTTGCTATGCCTTTGGGCTACTATTCTCTTGTGTTTATATATTTCCAGTGTGCTTGAGAAGGCACATTCTGTTGACTGCTTATATATTTTGACCCAGTTTGGTGCCCACACTGGATAAGCTAAAAGAAGAAGTATAAAAAATGTCTCCCTTTCATCATGACAGAGGCTACAGAAGCACTTGAGACTCATGTTATCCTTCTTCAAAACCCTGTTCATTGATCTCAATAATGCTAGACATGAAGTGTTGTTTTGTTTTGATTTGATTTGTTTGTTTTTGTGAAGTTTGTATAGTTTGTACTAGTCTGATAGGTCTGTGCTGTCTCTTACACCCTCAGAGTCACATTTGCCTTTCATCCCTCTGTTTTGTCCAAAGCACAGCCTTTGGACCCTGTACATCTCCACTCACCAGTATGCCTTATACATGTAGCTGACCAGCTTTTCTTAAGCTTCTCCAAGGGCAACCCTGTGTGTTGGGGACAGGCAGAGATCAAACCAGGGTCAAAGCAGTGCCTAATTTGGGCCAAGGTGTGTTTGTGTGTGCATTTTTGTCTGGTTGTTTGCTTTGGTTTAGTTTGGTCTGTTTTGTGGTTGTTTTTGTTTTGTGGTTTGGTTTTTTTTTGAGAATACAATAAAATGGTTATTCCTGAGGACTGTTCCGATGCAGTTGGACTTCAGCAAACTAGTAAAACAAAATGTAATTCATCTAGTTCTATAACCCTGTGGTCTAGTTGTATGGTCTATTCATGCCAATACTACTAAATCTTTTTGATCTTCAAAAAAGTGTGGCTGCACTGAGTCTACCTTTTCAGATTTCATTCCCTGGCCCTGTTATCTTCTTAGTTATGTCTAGGTGTAATATATTGGGAGACCACTGGCTGGCATGACAAAGACCATTTTTATGCTGTGTCTGTATAGATAACTCATTTCCAAGGCCTGGGAATGTTCTTTGGCACACTGTAACTTACTAAGATTGAAGCAGCCTAAGGGACTAGATATGTTTAACTTAAGTCACCAAACAGGTATGCAATGCCCCTCTGGGGAGATAAGAATCATGGACCAGATACCTTGGGAAAACCGTAAATGCTGTTAAAACCTGAAATCCTGACCAATAAAATATTTGAATTACTTTCTTTAACAGAGGAGGTTAATTCCATTTTCTCAATCAGTTTCTTGTCCAAATTGTTCTGGTTATTTTTCTTGCTTCTTAAATATCCATGCAAGTTTGATTTAAACCATGTTTTCTTAACTCTCTGTCTTAACAAAGTATCTGGGGAAAGGGATTGGGTATCTCAATTGCCAGTTATTTCACATCAATTGAAGTCAAAGGCAACCACAGTCCTGAAGACTGACTTCTTGAACGCCAAAGTACATTTGTTTATAGCATAAGTTGAGGGATCAAACATATTCCTAAACATGGTTTCACCTACCATTCTTATGTAAAACCATGACCTCAATTCACAATCTCTCTCCTGGAGGGAATTTTGAGCATACTAGATCTCAAAATCACAGAACTGTTGCAACTGGAAAGCCGCTTTGGAGATTGTCTTGTCCAATCTCTCTGTTCAAGCAGTAACCCATAGCAGGTTGCATATTAAAAAAAATCATTCTGAAGCTAGATGGCTGTGGTTTGGAACTGTAATGGGACTCTTCTTACTGCCATTTAAGATCCATGCCAAGTCTTTTAGAAACATAAGTCATGAATTTCATAGAGTGATGAAGCTGCTTTTGTATGTACCACCAATATGTCAGCTTATATTGGCAGAGGTACCTATATATAACTAAACTTGTTCATGGCAGTTGCTCTTTTCTTGGTTTCATGGATTTATTGACAAAAGGAAGAAATCTGTGTAGATCTGAAAAATATAAGTCTTACCTGAGGGTAAAAAAAAAAAAAAAAAAAAAAAAAGTAAATAAGTAAATGAAGACTAGGCAGGATACTTTATTTATTTCAAAATCCGCTAGGGCTCATGTATGAGAAGCCAAACTGATCCCAAAGGGTTCACAGAATAGCTGATGTTGGAAGGGCATCTCAGATCGTTTAGTCCAACACCCTTACACAGAGCAGGGTCATTCTGAGTGAGTTGCTCTGGGCCATGTCCAGTCAGCTTTTGAGTATCTTCAGGGATGGGCACTCCTCCACCTTTCTGGGCAACCTGGTCCAGAGTTCAAACAAATGCACAGTAGAAAAAAAAAGTGCAAGAGCCTTCTCTTTTCCAGCCTGAACAATCCTGGTCTCTCATCCTTTCCTAGTATGTCAGATGCTTCAAATCATCAGTTGTCTTTGTGGTCCTTTGCTGGATTCACTCTAATAAGTCCATTTCTATCTTACACTGGAGAGGCCGGAACTGGCCACAGTACACCAAATGTACCTTGCCAGGTCTGACCTGTTGGCAGTGTTCTTCCTAATGCTGTCCAGGATGCTATTGTTCACTTTTGCAGTGAGGGCACATTGTTGACTCATGTTCAACTTCTCCACTAGGACACCCAAGTCCCTCTGCAATGCTGCTTTCCAGCTCTTTGATCCCTAGCCTGTACTGGTACATGGAGTTATTCCTCCCCAGAGGCAGGATCTGGCATTCCTACTGTTGAAATTCAGGAGGTTTCTATCAACACATTTGTCTAGTCTATTCAAAGTCCCCTTGAATAGCAGCACACTCATCTGCTGTAGCAGCTACTCCCAGTTTTATGTAATTTATTAATATGTTAAGGGTGAACTCACCCCTATCTTTCGTACAATTAATGAAGAGGTTACATAGTTTTGGCCCCGGTACTGACCCTTGAGCAATCCTTTAGTTATTGGCCACCAGCTTTGTCTCATCACAAGCTTCTGAACATTTCAGTTCAACGACTTTCCAGTATACCTCCCTGTCCATTTATCTACTCTGTGCTTAATCAGCTTGTCTATGAGAATACAGCTCACCCATCCATCAGCCTTGCTCCTTTGTTTGAGACGTTAAACAGAAGTTTATGTCCTACTATGCCCCATGCTTACACCTTGAGTTTGGTCTAAAGCTGAAATCCAGGTAGTGGTGGGATGGGAATGACCAAGAACCTGGTCTGCTGTGCAGAACTCAGACTTTAAACTCTTTTTCTCTCCCTGATTATCCTTGGCCATTATTTATTTCATGTTTTGAAATATTACCTGGGCTGCACCTAAAATGTGGCTCCATTCAAGGATCATCCACATTGTCATTTCTTTTTAATAGTTTTTTAAAGAAAAACACTTTTCAACAACAGCAATCCAATCTAAAAACATTGATGACTCTCTGATTAAAAGCTGGTGTCTTTGTTTGATATCGTTTTGTTTTTCCCTATCTAAGCTTTGGCTTCCTCCCCTACAAAACTTTCACAGGAACACCCTTTCAAATCACTTTTTTTTTTGTCCTAATCCTTCAAGGGCTTTGCCAAAATATCTTCTTTTTCTCATGGCACTTCAGATGCCTAAATCCAAACAATGAGTAATGATTTCGGACTCCTTTTCAAATCTGTATTTGCAAATGACTTTACATATCAGGTAACAGGAGCTGTATAGGTTGGCTTAATCAACAAGAATCCCCTTGAATGAAAGGGCTATAGAGTCCAGCCCTTCAGACCAGAGCACTCATATTTAGCTTACACATTTGAAGACCGGGTAGGTCACAATCTTCAGTGCTGAAATTCCAAAGCAGGCACTGGAGTTACACAAGGGATTAATTTGATTCTGTATTTAGATTAACAGTACTCATATAAATACTAAATTAGAGCTGATGTCAATCTTTTATGCTAATTCCTAGTTAGACCCTGTACAAAGACACGCTTTGCTTGGACCACTTTTCTAAGATTGCTATCTATCCACTGTGGAGAGATTTACGCATTTGCTTTCCATTAGCATTAATAGGAGCTGTCCACATAAATCACTCATCGCCAGCAAGAAAAGATAAAGTCCTACTAAGTTCAGAGAACACAGGCTTTCCCAATTGAAAAATCTATTAATAATAAAAAACCTACAATGTAAATATCTGACATCTGAGCTGCATAGTAACACTGTGATATGAAATAAAGTAGTCCATGAAGTGATGGCTTCAAGGGGTAGAACTGCATGGTTATTTCCAAACCTTTTCAAAAAACTCATATAACTCTTATGGCATTGGTAGAAACATAAATAAAGCAAATAGCTGTAGAGGAAGGAGGAGGAGCAGGAACATAGTAATTTCAATTGTTATTTTTATTGTCCTTTTTTTTTTTCTGTGAGATAGTGACAGATCCAATAAAAAGCCTAGTTATATGTGCAGAGAGGACAAAGATTGTTAGAAATAATAGGAAAAAAAAACACCTCTTAGCTAATACAGATGTAACTGGGCATCAGATCATTTGGGCTAAGAAGTTAAAGGTATCCAGATGCAATGCTTGCTGCTTTGCTCCTTGTTGCTGTTCGTTATAGAAATTGATGTAATTTATCTCACTAGGCCAGGGAAACACACAGATCATTGGCCGGGACTCCCTAGTGCTTGGCACTGGGCCAGTCATGATTATGATCTGTGCAACTGTATGACATGATGATATACAAAAAATAAAAGCAGAAGTGTTTTTCCCTTTCTGGTGTTGTAAATCTGTATGGATTCCAGCCAGCTTTCCACAAAGTAACACTGGATAATCAAAAATAACCAAGTTTCATCCATTAAACTGTTATTATTTAATACCTTACATAGCACTAATTACCATTTGTTAAAGTAAGGTTATAAAAGACTGGTCAAAATCTTTGTCTGTATTTCATCATATGTACACACATTTATCGTTTTGTTTCCTTCTACTCCAAAAAGAACTGAGCATTAATTACACGTCATCATTACAGCACTGAGCCATTGAAAGTCACCTATTAGAAAGCAAATTTGATACAATATTTTATTTTGCAATTAACGCTTAATCGCTTTACACTAATGAAACTACATGATTGCATTGTGTGCATATGTTTGTGTGACAGAGAGAAAAAAATTCTTCAGAAAACACCATTTTGTCAAATTAAAATATCTCATGGGAATAGATCTATTTAAATGGATATTTTTGAGTTTCACAGGTGAGTGTTTAACAGAATTATTTTGTTTTTCTAACAAGGAACCCATAGTTCTGGCTTTCTGATGCCACAGTGCTCACAGTTTATATTTGATTTAATTTGAAAACATCCCAGTTAAGTTTCTGCCATGGCCCTAAGAACATGTGGTAGAATCTGACTGTCTTCTTAGGAAAAAAAAAATCCTTAAACAAATAAAAACTGCAGAAACCACTGAGTCTCCTGGAAAGTTGTCTTAATAGATCAGCTGGAGTTCTCAGCTAAAGATCTGAGATTTCAGTTTATCCAGCCACAAGATCACTGGATCTCATGTCTTTGTTTCTTTGTTACATTAAAAAGCCTTCATGTATGGCATGTAATTCCCCGGTTAAGTAACCCAGATTGTGCTGATGAACTGATGATCTTTGTGAACCTATATATTCATTTGGGGTTTGGCCAAGGTTTTACCACTGGCACAGATTATTAGGTGGAGAGGAACAATTCCTCTCTCTTAAGGAACACTGTTTCAGCCAAAGGTTAGATTGATTTTGGCTGCCATAGAGCAACATCTTTCCAGTTTATCAAATGCCTGATAAGCTTGGATTCATGCTCAGTACTCAGTCCAAACATCCATCGAATTTATTTGGGAAGTTGGTTTGAAGGAAACAACCGTAAGTAACAGTGATAACTTAAAAATACTTGAACACCTGCATGAATGGAGGAACAGGGTGGGAGTGAAGTGTTGCACTTGACAGGGAAACGAGCAAAAAAGACTGAAAGCTAGTAAAATGCCTAGATATTGTGACATGCAGCTCTGAATATGCTGCTGAATTGTATTCATTTTCTTTTTAGGGTTGTCAGCCTTGGGATAAGATCCTCACAGATGAAGTAGCGCTTGTTTCATTTCTGTTCAGGACCTATCACAAGGAAGGAAACATAGACAGACAGACAGAAAGGTAGATACTAAGAATATATTTGTGGTCTCATTTATAACACAGTACCTTAATGATCTTTGTATCACAGTGACAGCATGCAGAGCCCAATGTGCAATTTACATGGATGAAAAAAAAGGTAGAGAGGCCACAATGCAAATGCAAAGAACATGAAACTATTCCTCATCTATACAGAAATGCATGAATGGGTTTCTGGTGATAATATTTTAATTAGGAAGCTTTATTTGTTACAGACAGGTCATTCTGAGAGTGCACAAAAGGATCCAGTGGAACAAAAATTATAAAAATAATGATTAGAATGAATATTCTGAAACAGAGGCTGACAAAGAAAAAGAATCCATTGTTCCTGTGAGCACTAAAAATAACAGCAGAAAGAACCTGTAGAAAAAGTGTAAAATTGGAATTTTACATGTAAACACTTTCAACCAACAACATTAAGACTCTCCATTAAAAAAAAAAAAAAACCTCTAGAAAATGTAGTGATTATATAGATACATACATAACTAAGTAGACAGATGCAATCAAAGAAGAGATACTATGGTAAAAGAGAAAAATCAAAAAAGAAAGGAAATGGCTGATTCTTTCTTTGTGACATATTTTCTCTCTCATCCTTGCATATTTGCATTAAAGTGATTGTGAATAATGTACATTTGACCAGTGCTGTCTGCGGAACTAATGCCTATTAAAGTGATGGGAAGTAGCATATGTTGTGCCTTGGGCAGAGAAAGTCCAATCACCCCCACTGTGTGCAAGTCTCCAACTAAAATGCAGGACAGCCTGGGTTTTATCCTAAATGAACCCAGCAGGGAGAAACAGGACATAGTCCCTCATTCCACATTTAAGCTTCTAAACTAAGGTTTAAAGAGTCAGATTCAGAAAAAAAGGAACTGTAACATCCATCATTTAATTTACAATTGGCGCTAATGTTATTTTATCTTTTGCTGGTACTATCACTGTGAAGAAAAGCATTAAGACAGGGAAAGTAGATGTGTATTCAGTTGTTTCAAGAACTGAGATGCATTTACTTTACTGGTACCAAAAGAAAGAAGAAAAGAAGAAAAAAAAAAAAGAAGAAAAAAAGGAAAAAAAAAAAGGAATAAAAACCTCTCCACTACTCCACTCCTGTTATTCTTTCACATTTTCTGCCAGTGCACAATTTCATCAGTAATTGCAAAATGGTTTGGGTTTGTTTGGTTTCACTTTTATGTTCTTGCACTGTACTAGAAATGTTCTGCTATTTGAACAGTTTGTAAAGCTTTTTGAGTTGTATTACATAATCTTTCCAACAACCTCCAGCATCAAGTTCAGATCTAAAGCAGTCTTTCTTCTACCTGTGTGAACTTGAGAGCTGGGGAAAAAAAAAAAAAAAAGGCAATTACAGAACTGTATGAGAATAACAAATTTAGCTGAACTAAGGAAATAAAATTTGCCGAATTGTCATGTTTAGATCTGTAGTGATGATTTTGCTTCATTACCTTCAACACTGAAAAAAGAGGAGAGGGCAGGGGAGAAAGGGAAAGGAGTTTTTTTTCTTTTTTTTTTTTTTAATATGTAGTATTTATAGGAGGAATTTACTTCCTTTTCCAGAGAAATAAATCCATCTTAAATAGAACTATATCTCAGTGATCTGGAAAAACATTTGCTGCCAATGTAAATCAGGAATAACTGCGGTGAAATGAATGGATTGGCATAGAATCTTACTTACAGTGGTGCAAGTTCTGAATATCCCACTGACTTGACATTAGTGTATAGAAGGGAGACTGAAATTTCTTCTTTTTTCTTTTTTTCAGCAGAAAAGTAAACTATACAGTTACTTTAATGTGTAATCTTGAATGCAGATTTTAGTATGTTTTGAACATTTTTTTTTATATTTTTTTTTTCTGCAGGGGAAGTTTCAGAGTTAATACTTTCAATTATTGTTTTATAGAGTCTCAACTAAAAGTTCTGAAGACAGCAAGAACCCCCTTTTTTAAAGCTACCAGTGAAATTCCAATCCAGTTGTAGTCTGAAATTCAAGCATATCCCAGCTCCAAAATACTAAACAGTGGGGTGCTCGTTTGCACTTCTATTCAGTAACTGTAGGTAGGAAATATCACCTTTTTTTTTTCTGTTTATTGCACATGTTATTTAATTTTAAATGGTAATGGGTAGATAGGGGGAGAGGGGGCGGGGGAGAAAAAGAGAATGTATTGTTGAGAAAATTACAAGAGGTTATTCCCATTAACAGAGCTTAAAATATATGATTAGTCTTCCATCGTTTTCCTCACTGTTGCCTAGGAAATCCAGACTGGCTTTGGAGGAATTATTTTAGTTTTTATTTCCTTTTTCTTATCTCCCTTGAATAATTCCTTAACACCAAGCATAATAACAGTGCTATTAAATACTCAAATACCCCAGCTGGATTCCACCACAGTAAGTATTCTACATCCACATGCTGTGGCTCACCACTGCTTTAAGCCACTCTA
Organism: Anser anser; assembly: GCF_964211835.1. Lineage (NCBI taxonomy): Eukaryota > Metazoa > Chordata > Aves > Anseriformes > Anatidae > Anser > Anser anser. Next base: position 4,623,822 of record NC_139722.1, read on the forward strand.
AGCACAGATAGCCACAAAAATTGGCAGCCTCACCCAGGGCCATGCTGCTCTGCCCCTTCCTCTTCTGTTATCATTTGGGACTGTGCAACCTCACAGTGAGCTGGATCTCCAGACTGATCTTGCTGAAGAGGAAGAGGAGAGGGAGAGGATTAATGTTCAGGCAAATCATGTGATGACCGCTCAATGTGATAAAAATAAGAAATAAAGATGCTGGCATGAGAGAAAGGAGGAAAATATGTGGGTGTGGGAGTGTGTATGCAGAGGATCATTATACTATAATCATTCCAGCAGACCACTAAGAGTAATTGGGAGATTGCAGCTGTAATAACCAATCATCTTACTCAAAAATCTGTCAGTGTGAACAGATAAAGAAAAAGTGCTCGTTTCCCCTTAAAAAGGAACTGAAGCACAGGCTGACCTGAAGGTTGGATTCAGTTCAAGATTAAGCCATTCAGCTTTGATGACTACATACAGGTGTCTAAACAAAAAGGGAAGGTGTTTCTGCTCTCATTGTCAGTAGAGATATAATCAATACAGTCAGTAGAGCCATGCCAGGATCATTTTGCCAACTGACAATGTCTGTCCATGTGCATGCTTTGAACTCTTGTACCCTCAAAAATGAGACAGACACATCTTGACTCCCTGGTGGGAACAATCTTCAGTCTGTGCAAATTCAACTGAGCCCTAGAAGATTTTCCAAGAGTATTAACTGGCTTACTCAAAACCATGTTAGAGTCCTGGGTCTTGGCACTGTTTTATTTCCTAGAATAGATGTTAGAATCACAGAATGGTTTGGGCTGGAAGAAAGCTTAAAGGTCATCTAATTCCAACCCCCCAATGGACCAGGTTGCTCAAAGCCCCATCCAACCTGACCTTAAACTCTTCCAGGCACGGGACATCCATAATTTCTCTGGGCAGCTTGTGCCAATGCCTCATTACCCTCAAAGTAAAGAATCTATTCCTTATAACTAATCTAAATCTACCTTTTTATTTTTATTTTTATTTTTTTTCAGTTTAAAATGATTCCCCCTTGTCCTATCACTACACCCCCTGAAAAAAAGTCTTTCTCCAGCTTTCTTGTAGGCCCCAGTTAGGTACTATCAGGCTGCTATAAGGTCTCCCCAGAGCCTTCTCTTCTGAGAAGAGCTGAACAACCTCAACTCCCTCAGCCTGTCTTCATAGAATGCAGGACCTTGCACTTGGCCTTGTTGAACCTCATAAGATTCACACAGACCCACCTTTCAGGCCTGTTCAGGTCCCCCTGGATGGCATCCCTTCCCTCCAGCATGTCGACTGCACCACATAGCTTGGTGTTTGGGATATTCAGTAACATCCAGCACCCTAATAACACTATGGACGCAGGTGACTCAGTCAAGCCTGAATTGGCATTTTAGACATCTAGCCATAAACACATAAATTCAGGCATATTAATCATGAAGGAAATCTCATTCTAGAACTTCTGAGTTCACCACTGCCTCCATTACCTCAAGAACATAAAAGCAACGAGGTCATCCTCACACATACTTCAGTCAGGTATTGTTAATATTGTAATAACTGAGTTAAAACAAAGCTGAGTGGTTTCTGACTTCATACTAACTACAGTCAACAGACTCCAGCCCCTGATGCAGTTAATGAGAAAATAAACTTGAAGGATTTGCTGGAATGAATAATTCAACACTATAAATATTTTTCTCCGATTACTACATTGTAAGTAGAGCCTGACCCTTCAGAGTTACTAAAAACTTAAAACAATATCTTATGTTATCTTAAATTTTAATGTTATTGCACTCAGGTTAGAGACCTATAAGAGGCCATCTGTATATGTCCATATATCTTTTTCTCCCCTTGTTTATTTCCATAGAAGTCAACAGCTAAACATGTTCCCATTCCTCTCATACAGACTGTGGTCTTTGAAATTAATAGACATATTATACTGTGAAGGACTTGGGCTGAAGTACACAAGGATCAAATTCCAGAACCAAAGGTACATGAAATCCAAATAATTCCACATATCATCTTTGTTCCTACCTAGAGGGCAGCCATCTATTTCCTCCTGCAGTAGGTGTTTTCAGGTTGGACGCAGACACATTTCATCATCTGTGACTTATTCAAAATCACAAGATACAGCTGATTTCAATGTATTTTAAAAACAGACTTGATCTAGGTCATGTAAGATTTAACATTGGAGGCTATTCTTCTCATTGCAGAATCCAGGAGTCTGAGAGTGTCTATGGTCCTGAGAGGTCTTAATAAAAATTCAATTGTCCTTCACAGTTTCATCAGGTCTTACTGGTCTGTACTATGCGTATCTCCTTGTACTATGCGAGTCTATCCTTGACGCATTCAGTGGTCGCATTCTCTAGTTTATTTGGACTCTTTGCATTTTGTGTTTTTATGTGCTTAACCTTAATTAGTTCACTTCTCATAATTATTGTTTCACTTTAGGCTGTATGTTTTAAACAAAGTCCAAGTATAAAATAGTCTAATAGTCTCTGTGCACACTGTTTGGTGTACATGTTCCTTAAATATTTCTTCCAAATGCTGAGATGTGCTCATTGCTATTTTCATGGTATTTGCATCATGTTTATGTCTTGCCCTAATTTTGCAATCTTTATTGCTCTCAGTTAAGAAACTGGGAGGGAAATAGGTGTGGAAATCCTTACAGTTATTGGATTTGACTTTACATATTCATCTGAAAGTAATGTAACTAACATGAACATTAACGATAGCTTTCCTCAGATCTATCAAACAATCTAATGATGATAACAAAATGCTTAAACCAGGACTAAGAGTTGTGAACCAAAGCCAGTTCAAATTTTCAAATCCATATTCAACCCTAAGGAAAACAAGTTTTTGAAACACCAAATTTACAGACTCTATGTCCTGCAAGGCTGTTCACTATTGTAAAATCTATTTGGTGAAGGCATACCAGAATTGAAAAGAACCTCAAAGCTGTGTTGAGTGATTGATTTTTTGTCCTTTTTGATGTCAGTAACATTTTTGCCATTGACTTCAACTGCATCCCAATTTCTTTCCTAGCACTTTTTGTACATGAACAGATACATTTTTTGAAGAAAGTTATCTATTTTGTGACAAACTGTGAGATGACAGAGCTTGTGGCTTGCATTTATGCTTGAAGGAAATTTTGTGCAGTGGAGGCTCTTTTACACCATGGGAATACTATACCTCACTGCTAAAAAGCTTTATAACAAAATATATAGGTGATAGTATAAATAGACTCAGTGATGCTACTAGGTCAGTAAGAAAATCAGCATCTCTTTCAGGGACAGTTGGAGAGTATCACATCTGTACAACTTGCTCACTTTTTTGATCCTATTCCTATTGTTAATTTCAAAATGCATTTATTTGTCCTGTGAGTGGATATGTTTGGCAAAGAAATTACAAGCAGCTACCACCGAGCACAGCTGTTCATTGTCATCTTTGATAGCAACAAATATAATCAGTCCAAAGCAAGATCAGTCCTCTAAGGGGAAAGTATATTTAGCGATCATTCAAAATCCTCAGCCTGATATCCTTGATAGTTCAGTAACTCACTGTTTTGCCAGTGGGGCTGGTAGAAGTTTCTTTGTTGTGATGGATACATTTGCCATTACTCACCATACCGGTTCTCCCCTCCCCTCCAGCTGTTTTACTATCGTACAATATCCAAAACCCATGAATCTTCCAGTATCCTAGCAGCCCACTCTGTAACATTCCAGCTTGACAAAATTAGAGCTAATAATTCAAACAAGCTAAAACACCAAATGGGAAAAAGTCAAAAGACACTTTTCATTAGACACGTTGACTATTGGGAAAGCTGGATGATAAATTGTGATCCAGTAATCATCCTTGTCAAATTGGAAAGTGTCAATGTATTGATTGTATCATTATAATTGAATTAATTACAGTTGCATCTCTCTGGATATTTAACTTATAGCTTGATATTAGAACTCTTTTTGCTTGCCAAAAAGACGGGGCTTTATATCATGGCCTCCAGAAGTTTATCCTAAGACCCTTTGAAGTTTGGTTTTCTGGTTTTGGTTGGTTAGTTGCTGTTTTGTTTTGTTTTTGTTTTGTTGTTTGTTTTTTGGTTTGGTTTTGTTTTCAGTACGAATTCCATGTTTTGCAAAAAGATGGTGACCTGGAAAATGAATTTCTCTGCTTATCCGTGCAAACAGACAGATTACATCTAGAAATTTCTAGTCTCCTAATTCCTTTTGAGATACTTCTGTGAAACATAGCTATAAGAAAAAAAAAAAGAAAAAAAAATTGTGTCTGTTTCACTGGAATCAGAAAGACAATATATTCTACAACATGATGGAGTCTAATGACTGCATTTGTGATTTGACTATTGGTAAGCAAGGAACCAGATTAGAAGAGCCAACTTAGTCCACATGATCCAGCCAGCCGCTGTTCACAGCTTTATGAATAAATGAATTTCAGTGTTCTAGCCATCAAGCACTGACCTCCTGGTAACACGTCTATGCAGTAATTACAATACCAGCATGTCTTTCTAGTTTTAACTATCTAAGACCACTGTATCTGAATGTCCCTCACCTAAGTCAACATTTCAGAACAGAAATTCCATGTGTGATGGAAGGTATTTGTAATTGCTCTTGCTTTAGTGAATGTCATTTTGATTTACTTCATTAGTGCTGCTATACTTGATAGAGATGATGTCTGATTTTTCTGTCATCTCTTCACGCATTTTGTTTGCAGGTGCTTGATAGTGTTGCTCCTCTATACCTATATGGAAATACAGACAGGAATATTATGTGGCTTTTCTAAGTTATTTCAGGATAATAAATGTGAATGCAGCTAGCTTGGGAGTCTGAACAGACAGGGCAGCATGCTGTTCAATAATCTATTTTCTCTTTCTGCGATATTATGACAACATCATTTAAGTATCTTGTTCTTATTTAAAGTTAATATATATTCCATTTTTATCTTTGTAGTGTCCTCATAATTAATCTGGAGTAAATAGGATGAAATCTAATACTGGATCATATCTGCTGATACATCAGAGCAATCATTAATAAATCCAACACTGTTAGGCTGCTCAGGCTCAGTTGTCTTTGTGTCAAGGACATGAAAAATATTTGGAGAAGAAAATGAAAATATAGAATTCTGTTACGGTGAAAGGTGTAGGTCTTTTGCAGGTGCATGTGGTGTTGACTGCTTCTATGTGAGGGGCATATATTTAATGCAAGATTAGTTTATTTTTGTTTGTTTTTTTGAATTAACATAGTTTTTGGTGTTTGACTTTGGGCCCACAGTTAAACACAGAAAGATCAAGAGAACACACTATTTTTTAATTGCTAGGTTCAATTGTGAAGATCATGCTGCCCTGTGGTTCTGTTTCAGCAACAAGGGTCACATTAGCAAAGTGTCTCAAATCACTCCATAATTACACATTCTTTCATCTGGAATTTATTTACAGCTTCTTTCACCTGAAGTTCATTTACATCTCTTGGAGGCTGTGTCCAGTTAGACTATAACATTGATAGCTTCTCCTATGTAAAAACTACTTTCCACATTAGCTTTGTGCAGTAAATAGAGGAGAAACCATGAGGTCTAAAATCTAAATTGAGATACATCCTTTGCTCTCCAGTATAAATGCAGGACAATCATGTCTGCAGACAGTGGAAGAACACGATCATTCCTTGAAAGATGCAGACTAAGAAACCACATCTGTGAAAACAGTTTGATAGCAGGGAGACCAGAGATTGTTTCATTGTCTCTAGTTCCAAAACCTTATCAAGGCACATATTTCTGCTTCCTCAATGCTATATCCTGGAAAAAAAAAAAAAATCACATACAAACTGTTTCATCACTAAAGCCAGGGACTCAGAACTTTGTGGTTCATAAATCAGAACACTATGTGAAACAGGAGCTGAATAAAAATTTGTTGATTGTGTTGAATGCACATCTCAGCTCACGTTAGAAAGGAACACTGTATGTTTTGAAGAAATAGTAAATTGGACAATTCTGAATCCAGGTCTTATAATAACACCTCCCATCACTTTCATCAGTCACTTAAAATCTCTGGTTTTTGTTGTTGTTGTTGTGTTGGTTTTTTTTTGTTTGCTTTGTTTTGTTTTGTTTTCCTGATATGGTACTACTTCTATAATAATAAGAATTACCTCACAAGAAAGACATGAAGCTTAATTAAATAAAGACTGGTTATCAGAAAATGAGAGCATATGCAGAGCCTGTTTGCTATAGCTAGTTTGTTGTTGTTGTTGTTTGGTTTGGGGTTTTTTTGTTAGTTTTTTTTTTCTCTTAAGCTTTTCTGCTGATCAAATATGGACTACAAGAAATGATTTATATCATCTGTGTCAGAAGAAATATGACTCATCCAAGACCACAAATGAGGCATTATTTTGATAACGAGATATTTATAGAGGAGACACAGGGAAAAGGATCTCATGCTTCTTTAAGCTGGCTCCTATTCTAGTCCCCTATAAGATCTCCTTAAAAATGTACATAATGGTCATTCAAACATCTTGATTGAAAAGGACTAGCCAGCAATTCATAGAAGATAGAAAGCAGATGACACTCAGTCATTTTTACACCTAAACTCAAACCAGACTTCATCAAGTTCCTCTAATGTTCTTACGTTGCTGGTCGCAAGCTGGGACTGGAAGTGGAAATGCCAAAGCATCCCAAAGACAGGCAGTATTTGTGATGGGATGAGAAGCAGATGTTTTAAAAATCTCTTAAGAGACGACCTTCTCACAGAAATATCACGCTTCTTCTGCAAAATTTAAGTCCAAGACTTCAACAATCAGGTGTCTTCAACCTCCACTCCAAAAGAGATCTATTTACAGTATCTCCTGTGTCATATCTAGCAGCTTCAGAGTCATTTGAAATATCTTGAATCCCCCTCAAAGGAATCATGACCTACACATGAGTTGCTAACTCAGTCCCTCTGTGTACGTTGCCTCCAAATGTAATGTCTCATTTGGAAAATAGAAACCAAAAGTTGTATTCATCTCACCTGTGCACCTTTAAAGCCTGAATGGCTAAAGTTGTACTAACTCACTTAAAAGTATAGCGATCACCTGTAGTAATAACTGTAAATTTCCTAGTTAAGAGGAAAAAGAATAAGGTAGTTCCAGAGAGTCCTTCATCTCAGCTTGGTTATGCTCTTTTTTTAGGTCTATTTATCTCAAGAATCACTTGTCTTCTCCATTGACTACAAAGGGAACCCAGAAGAACCTTCTTGGATCCGGACTTTGAACTTTTAGATATCTAAATTCCACCTCAAAAAACACTGAGATGTAATTTAACACTTTTAACTCTAAACAGAAAGTTGGATGCAAGAATCTTCTAACAGAATGTTTATAATAAGATTTTGGTGTATTAAGAAAGTACCTTTGTTTAAGTTACTATTTTAAGAATGAATGCATTACATTTTACATTTTACAGCTCTACAAGGAACCAACAGAATGTAACATTTTGACTAAAAAGTTTTTTTTAAGAGCAATCAAACCAAATGGGTATTAAATGAGGATACTGTAAACACATTCATAAAATATTATTTCTTTTTACATGTGCAATATCTTTACTGTTTCCATTTACCTGAGTATTATCATTTTTGCTTCTAACTCTTACAAAAACTCAGAGCACTTTACAGTGATTAATTAATTAATTATACCTCAAACCCAGTCTCTTGGGTAAGAAAACTACCTGATGGGTTCCCTGAGGCACAGAGTTCCTTATGGTTGGAGAATAAGTGTGTGGAAAAATTAAATCTTCCTGCCTCCTGCTTTACTTCCAAGAAGACTCTTACATGGTACACAACAGGATTCAGGTTACAATTTTTCATTCCAACTCTTTTGACCTGTGGATATCTGAGGGTGTATGTTACCATGGCTGTTGATGGGCAGAGGGAGAGGGGGCCATGAGATTAAGAGTAACTTCAAACTCCACCAGGTACATGTTTTTAAAATAAATAAATACTTCACTCCCATGTATTGAAGCTAAAGGAAATTAGGAGACATAGAAACTTCATTTCTTAAAGAAACGATGATTTCTCAAAAGATTTGGGCTTATATTTCTGAATCAAAAAATGGTTGAGGTTAGAAGGGACCTCTGCAGGTCATCTGATCCAACACCCCTGCTCAACCAGAAACACCTAGAGCAGATTGCCCAGGACCATATCCAGGTGGCTTTTGGAGATCTCTAAGGAGGAGACTCCACAACCACTCTGGGCAATCTGTTCCAGTGCTCTGTCACCTGCACAGTAAAGTGCTTCCTGCTGTTTAGATAGAACCTCCTGTGTTCCTGCTTGTGCCGATTGACTGTAGGCCTGGGACTGGGCATGGCTGAAAATGGCCTGGCTCAGTCTTAAAGCACGCATGAAGCTCATATCACTAATACCTGTTAATGGTGGAACACACCACACTTATCCCTGAGTTAGGCATTTGGACCGAAGCAGCCATCTAGCTTCTGTATATGGTTTCAATGCCAGAGAATAGGAACCTCCAAACAGTGACTCATTCAGTCCTAAAATAGGTTGTTAGTTGATTAACCAGAGCTAGGTACATAATCTATACACAACCAACATGAAGTGACCTTAATTCCCCCATAAACTGTCGGCTACTGCCATATTGCAAGTCTTACCCAAATTAAATCAGTCTTTTCTAGTACCTGGTCAACCAGAACACTTGTTTCAAGCCCAAATAAACATATCCTATAACAACAAAAACCAAATGTGAGAATTACCACCATAAACGCTCATTTTGACAAAAAAATAAATCCCTGTTTTCCAAGGCAGTCTAGCTTAAATCAAACACCCAGCTAACCCTTGAACCAGAATTGGGAAGTTTCCATTCCAATGAGAGCTTTAGGAACACTTGCCAACAACCTACACTCTATCCCCAGTTGGCAGAAGGTTGGCAGGGATACAAAAAAGCATGTTAACAATGATGCTTTTTTTCTATATATACAGTAAACCTTATGTGTATCAACACACTTGTTTAAACAGCTTTTTGAATCTGACTCACAATCTTCATGAATACATAAAAAGTTCCAGATGTTAAAATGTCCCAGGACATGCATTTTAACCAACTTTGTTCTGCATTTGTAGCCTGACATGCAAAGGGGGCATATTGATTAGAATTACTGGCATACTTACTAATTCAGTTTTCCTGCTTCCTACCGAGTGGTATTTGCTATGAAATGACTAGTCTTTGTGCTATTTATTCTTAGCACAGTGCTCTTTGGATCCTGGGTGCTTTGGAAATTCCCTTTCCATCAGTAGTTGGACAGCTGAAAAAGGAAGAAAGAGAAAAAAAAAAGAGAGAGAAAAAAAAATGCAGTCAAGACCTCACAGGTGCAATAAAGGAGAGGGTGAGGAGAGGAAGAGGGTGAGCAATAAAAGCTATTTCTCCCTCTTTACCATTACACACAGATCAGGTAATGATCAGATAATACACAGATCTATGTCCAGGAAAGAAGACTGCTGAGCTGCAGTTCACCATTGGCATGTCCATTGCAAAGCCGTCTGCACCAGTGCAAAGTCACTGTTTACTTTAACTCTTACCCGTTATTAAATTTAAGACTCAGAATCCCCTGTAGCCATTTGCTTTTATTAACAGTGTGCATGTGTGCACTGCCAGAAAATCCAAGGCCTGGGAGAAATAGACTGCAGAATGTTACCGCTTCAGAAAAGGCCCGTTAGAACCAAGGTATTCTGGATGATTTGCATGGGAATTATCATAAAGGCTTAGTGGAGCTTAAAAAACAGATTTTGTGACTGATTCTGACCTTGCTTGAGTTGATTGTATACCGGTGCTGCTTTGCTGATTTCAGTTCAGCTACTTCTGAATGCAAATAAATCAAGTTCATGTACATTTTTCTTAAAGTGACCCCATTATTTTGTCCTTAAAAATGATGAAGTGCTTAGCTTTGGACCCATAAAGGATTGATGGAGCCTTTTCTCCTCTGCACTTAGATCCAGATCTTAGAACCTTATCCAGATCATTTGCTACAAACACCCAAAAAAAGGCATCACAAAAAGCAGCAGATAGTCACTGAACTACTCAGGGTAACCCAAAACGTAACTATCAGAGAGTGTCCCAGGTAGGGCAAGGGTATGAAGGGGAATACATATGAGGAGCAGCTGAGGTCACTTGGTTTGTTCAGCCCAGAGCAGAGGAGACAGAGGGGAGGCCTCATGGCAGTCTTTTATTTTCCTTTCATTCCCTTAGTCCCATAAACTTTGTATTCCTCATCTGTGTCTGGTGGCAAGAACTGAGGATATTTCCTTATTTCCTTCCTTTTCCCCCTTCACATCAAATCTCAAGCTGTAGAATGGTTCTTTATGTGGAAGGGATCTGGGATCCCTTCTGGGCAGGGGGGTCAATGTCTTCTTCAGGCAGAGAGGTTATTCTTCAGGCTCAACTCCCGCTGTGCAAGTCTGGTTTCTGGGACACCTGACCCCACAAGGCCTTTAGGCACAGCAGTATTTGGTTCAGCAGAGACAGACACTGCTACGGGTATCACTTGGAGATAAAGAAGTGGAAAGGTGGTAGGAGCTACAGAAACTTGCCTGCAACTTTCGGTGCACAAAATATCTTGGCATCAGGGGTTAGGACAGCATAACTTATATTTGTCCTCTCAATTCAGGCTTCTGCAGTACCAAAATAAAATTAAATCTAAGGGTGAGCTGCCACCCTCTCTGTGCTCCGCTGACCTTGCTAACTAGATTTCTACCTCCCATAGTGGGCTGTTTGATACTTGGAGAGCCCATAGGCACCTGCACATTCAAAACAACATTTAATTGCATTAATCTCTGACTGATTCCCACCTCTCTTTATCTCTGAATTATACTTTAGGTATCTACATGCTTGGTTTCATCTGGCAGTGGGTTGTAGGTAGCCCGTAAATCTAGGCATAGGATTTAGGTGTTGTCTAGGTAGTAGGAATGTGGTCTCATTCCCCATGAAATCAGACAACGATGACAGAGAAAGGACAGATGAAGGAGAATACTGTAGCAATACAATTAATGCTTAAAGACTGGAGTTGTACGAAAGCTTGAGTAGTCCAAAGCCTTTGGCTTTCTAATATTTAGATTAGCAATCTAACCTAATGTATCTCAAATGTTAAAGTTATTTATTTGGATTGGAAAAGTTAACCTGGAAGCACAGGAAAAGCAAATTCACCTCGCCTAACTTTAGCCATCAGAAAGTTAGACATCTGTCTACACTATTTAATCAGTTCCTCTTACAGTGTGAAGAAAGATACAAACCTCTAGTAATGGCCTAACCCATCCTAGTATAAGTGAGATGAACTGCTCTCTGGAGGATCCTGTCTGCTTCCATTGACTATTGAGAGATGATCAACAGCTTAGACAACTAGCTTAGATTAGGTACCGACCGTCTAGACATGTAACATTACATGAGACTAATCTACCCCCCAGATATTCAGTATCTCTTTAAAAATCTCATGAGTCTTCTTGCAGTAATAAATACTGCTTTTTCATATTTATGCTTCCCAGAAGCAAATTTTCATTTGCTAGTGTATCTCAGCAATGATTGTCGCCCTTCTCTTCCCCTCTCTAAACACATGTATATGTGTATGTGTATGTAGGTACATACATGTAGTGTACATGTGAACTAGTTATGTTTTCGTATATAATGCAGCATACTTGTATTTTATGGGTTTTGTTTTCATTTGGTTTCTTATGCACAGAAAACTTGGAAATCTGACAAAATATTCAAGTTTCTATATCTGAATTCTAGGCACAATATATTTTTTTCTGTTAACTATTGACCACAGGAAACTTCTGGAACTTAAAAGCCTTAGGAAATTATTATTAATGTTATACTCTTAAGGGTTATTTTAAAACCACAGTCTCCCAGGTGTTATACTTAGTTTGTCCTGGGATATTTAAGTCATGTTAACCCTTGAACCTGTCTCATCTTTTCTTCAAAATTTAGCCAGCTGAGGCTTTTAAAGTTCACACTTAAAATTAACCTCTTGTCTGTTGAGTCATAAATGTTCTAATCTATAGCTTGTGATTCTGAAATGCAGACTGCTAGCTGCACAGCAGAAATAGTCAGGCATTTTTCAGCATTAGAAACCAAAAATAACATTAAAAATATATATTAAAAAAAAAAAAAGGACAAACAATATATATATATATATCCTGTATGTACCCTAATAATATCAGATGGATTTATTTGCAGGAAAATAAATTACCAGATATATATAAATAGCTTGCTTGGATACTAAACAGATTAGTCCTTCATGCCATTTAAAGGAAGAAAACTACTTTGCAACAGGAAAATTATTTTTATATCTCCTATCTCACCTGGTGCATTTCCCTTCCATTCTACTGATAATTTCAACATACTTTTTATGAAGAGCAATTCCAGACCCTATTATTGTTCCAAGCTCTGACATTCACATAGGAAATGAAAAACTGCCCTAACCTTCCTTCCTGCTCATAAAGTCCTGGAAGAGGTGGATAAGACCACAGAATCTTTTGACTTAGGGTACAATTTTTTCTGCATTTGCATAAATCCCCCAGGCAGGCAGGAAGAGACAATATTTCAAACCCAATCCCAAATATTTCATTTGGAGCGGTTATCTCATAATTACAGAGCTGCTGCCAATTAGCAAAAAGAGAAACCTGTAGAATAATTTTGTGCTGTTAGACATGGAGGAAGGGATGGGGCTGATGGGCTTTAACATGTATTGGAGGTAAATACATAGTCCTGAACTAAAACTGGCAGTCCCACAGAGTGACCAATGACTTCTTTGCCTGGAGGGTACACATACCCTATACACATCGATCGAAACACCTTTTTCTCTTGAAGACATTTTCCGCTGTGGGACAATCATTGCTGTCACAGTGATTTAATAGAACAATGTAGTATTGTGGGAAATCTGAGGCAAAGATTTTATTCTCCCACCAAAAATGCACTGAGAATTTAAAGATAATACAATTTTCTTTGGCAGAATTGAGGGATTAGTGCCCACACACAGAACTTCCCTGCAAGTCTGACAGCTGTGGACAAAAAAAAACTTTCCTTCAGCATCACCTGAAATATGTCAATAACAGTCACCCCCAATGTCATGTGGGTCCAGAATATGGTTACATGAAGTTACCTTTGGGCCATATGCAACTTCTGCTGAAAAACTTCCTCTTGAAGCATCTCATACTCCCTATTCACCCACCAACACATCAAACTTTGTGATTTAAAGTGATTTAATGTAATTTGATACCTTTTTATTGAAGATTCCTAACCCATTTATTTGTTGGTCTGTGCACATGCTACTTAGGTTTATAAACTCGTAAAAATATGGGCTGCAAGTCTTTTATAGATGAGGCCATAGTAAGAAGAGGTTAGGGCAGGAGCAAAAACTGAAAAACTCTTCCATCTTCATGTTATATGTAACACTTATGAACCAGACATGCCCTGTGATTTTTGCTAAATAAAGAATCTCTACAGCACTTTTTTTCAAGTAAAACAGTGAATGTGTTTTTCCTAACATTAACATCAAAACCTTGTGTCTGGATATGAGATCAGTGTTCCCCTTGAAGAAGTGATTACCATCCTTTTGGCTGAATAAGAGTGTAAAGTATCGTCTTACCTGTTAGAAAAGGTCCATTCATCACTCCTAAATCTTGGAGGTGAGGAAGACATCTCTCAAAGCATGGCTATGTCTACAGCAGGTTACAAGCGAACCTGCGATAAGTATGGAATGTTTCTTATCCTCTGACTTTTGAAAATGTTTCCAGTGTAGACTCATTATAGACCACTTATGTGCTTACATACCATGTGTATGCAAGTAGACGAGCTCTATTTTTGTGTGGAGACTAGACATCAGAAGGATGAGAAAATCACAGAATCACAGAATGGCCGAGGTTGGAAGGGACCTCAGAAGATCATCTAGGCCAAGCAGGGTCACCTAGAGCACATTGTGCAGAATGGCATCCAGGTGGGTTTTGAATATCTCCAGAGAAGGAGACTCCACAACCTCTCTGGGCAGCCTGTCCCAGTGGTCTGTCACCCTCACAGTAAAGAAGTGCCCCCTCATATTCAGCTGGAACCTCCTGTGCTTCAGTTTGTGCCCATTGCCTCTCATCCTTTCATAGGGCACAACTGAAAAGAGACAATCTCCATCCAATCGACACCCTCCCCTTGGATATTTATATATATTAACGAGGTCAACAAAATGTAACCTTTGTGTCCCCTCAAGGTCAACTTGAAGGAACATAATTTTTCATCTGCTTTTGTATGAGATCCATAATGGAGAAGAAGTACCATGTCACCTCTGCTTGACAGTCAAATCACTTTTGTCCTAGACAGAGAGTACTTGAAATGAGCTGGATTTCCAGATATTATTGGTTAAGAGATGTGGAAACTCTGTAGTTTCCTGGATACTACACAATAGATAACTAAGTAAGTCTGCTCATGCAGTGAGCAATGTGTTGAGGATGCTGAAGATCACGTTCAGAACAAATCTGATGACTGCAAATATGTTGAAGTGGAGAGGACAAAAGATTATTGATTATTATTGACAGGTACACTCTTTGCTGGGTTAAAAATGTCTGGACAGCCAGACCCAGAAAGTAGTGATTAATGGAGTGAAATCCAGCTGGCAACCATCACGAATGGTGTTCCCCAGGGGCCAGTGTTGGGGCCCATTTTCTTTAATATCTTTATTGATGATTTGAATGAGATAATTGAGTGCACCCTCATTAAGTTTGCAGACAACACCAAGTTGTAGGGAAGTGTTAATCTGACAGAGGGTAGGGAGGCCCTGCAGAGGGACCTGGACATGTTGGATAGATGGGCAGAGGCCAATGGGATGAGATTCAACATGGTTAAGTGCCAGGTCCTGCACTTTGGCCACAACAACCCCATGCAGGGCTACATGGTTTGGGGGAGAGTGGCTGGAAAGCTGAGCAGAGGAAAAGGATCTGGAGGTGTTGGTTGGTGCTCACCTGAACATGAGCCAGCAGTGTGCCCAGGTGGCCAAGATGGCCAATGGCATCCTGGCTTGTATCAGGAACAGCGTAGCCAACCGGACCAGAGAGGTGATCGCCCCCCTGTGATCTGCTCTGGTGAGGCTGCACCTCGAGTGCTGTGCTCATCTTTGGGCCCCGCAGTACAAGAAGGACATTGAGGCCCTGGAGCATGTCCAGAGAAGGACTACGAAGCTGGTGAAGGACCTGGAACACAAATCCTATGAGGAGCGGCTGAGGGAACTGAGGGTGTTTAGTCTGGAGAAGAGGATGCTCAGGGCAGACCTTATTGCTCTCTGCAACTGCCTGAAAGCAAGGTGTGGGGAGCTGGGGGTTGGCCTCTTCTCACAGGTAACTAGTGATAGGACTAGAGGGCTACTAGAGGACTCCTGCCTCAAGTTGCACCAGGGGAGGATTAGGTTGGAAATTAGGAGACATTTCTTCTCAGAAAGAGCAGTCAGGCATTTGGATGGATTGCCCAGGGAGATGGTGGAGTCACCGTCCCTGGGGGTGTTTAAGGAAAGGTTGGACATGGTGCATAGGAACATGGTTTAGAGAGTAATATTGGTGGTAGGGGAACAGTTGGACCAAATGATCTTGGAGGTCTTTCCCAGACTTAATGATTCAATGTTTCTAAGATTATCGCTCATAAACCCTCCCTAAGGAAACTAACTAAGGAAAGGACTCCTGTGGAGTTCCCTGCCCTATCTACAATGATAGGATTTCTGCCTACTAATTCACTAGCCCTATGTGATTTATAATCAGAATTTATCTTGATTGTTTCCATAAAATCTTTTTATTTACAGACGTTCTACAAGGAAAGTTATTTACACAAGGATATTAAAATCACATCCTTGGAAGAAATTCTATAATCCACTGATTCTGACCCATCCAAAATTATATGAGATGGGTTTTCCTTTATGAAAATTTAAGGAACTTTCCTTGTTGCATTCAGAGGGTGGGAATGTGAATCAATTACTTTACAATGGACAGCATTGATTAAGGGCAGACCATGTTCTCACTGAAATCAATTAGAATTTTGCTACTGATTAAAATGGAAACTGAATCAGACTTCATAACTACTTTTCTGAGTACTTTAATGGGCATTCCTGTGTTTTTATAATGTCTGTATTTAAATGGCTTATTCTTTTAACAACATCCTTTCTACTTCATTTATGTTACAAATAAACAGAAATTGTTGAGCTGATGCCTAAAAATGAAAAATAAGTAATAACAATGCAAATACTTGCTACAGCAACAAATAAAAAAACTAGGATTCACCTCTGGCCTGCCTGTGTTAAGGATAAATTGGATCCAGTAATTTTTATTACATTCACTATAAAACAGACCACACACTAGTTTCTTTGAGAAATGTTTAATCGTGGCTTTAAAAACATTTGCATGGTTCCTAAGTCCTGCAGCACCATAGGATGTACAGAGGGTATCTACTGAAGAAGCTCACCATTTTCCCCCTGATCTGTTCAAGGGAATGTAATTATTGGCTTTGGAGGTTACAAAGAGATGGATCTGGAGGCATTGCTTACCACAGGCATGACACCAGAAGGTGTGATATTGTCTGCTTTTGCATTAAAGTCACCGAAATGAAGAATAATCTGCCCCATATGGATATGCCTAGATTGTGGCACTTCAGTCAATATGTGCCCAGTAAGTGTGGGCTGACAGCTCCAAGCTGTCTGCTGTAAAGAATGAACTTATAAGTCCTTATGTTAGAAATACCATTTGAGTTTCCTATTTTTTTTCATAATGTCTAGAAAGGATCACCATATTGGACACAATCTAGAATATTTTCCTTTTTTTTTTTTTTTTTGTGAAACTTTTCCAGTTGGAATTGGTTAGCTTTGAAAGTCCCTTCCAACTGAACTATTCTGTTCTATCTCATTCTATTCTATTCTATTCTAGTCTAATCTCATTCTATTCTATTCTATTCTATTCTATTCTATTCTATTCTATTCTATTCTATTCTATTCTATTCTATTCTATTCTATTCTATTCTGTTTCGTTCTGTTCTGTTCTGTTCTGTTCTGTTCTATTCCATTCCATTCCATTCCATTCCATTCCATTCTACTCTAGTCTACTCTGTTCTACTCTATTCTATTCTATTCCCTATCTTTTCCACCTATCCAAGCAAAATGACAGTCGACTTAATGCCATCCTACATTTTAAGTAGTTTGTGAAAACAGAGAAAAAAGTGGAGGGGGAAAAAAATGAGCAGTAAAAATTAAGAGATTAAGAATAAACTAATATAATTAACAAATAAATGGAAGACTAGTATGTTACTAGGGCAACATTATTTTTTTTTCACATTTCATTTCAAATTGATAGAAAGAATAGAGGAATCAAGAAAGAAACGCCAAGAAGTCCTTACAGCTCACCTAACTACTATTTTTCCTGAGGTCTGGAGCACACTCAGCCTCTCCCTTGTGCACTGCATCATATTGTTTGGTTACCCGGCAGAGAAATTAGTTAATATTGGAAAGCAAGCCAAGTGCATGCTGTTCTGCATAAACATTAAATGCTCTTGTTATCTAGAGAAAACTGCTACTCCATCACTCTTATAAAAAGGGAGCTTCTCATGGCTGTGGTTGGGGGCATAGAGGTATGAGCCTGAGTGGTCAGACTAAAGACACCTGCATACTGTTGTGTAGGTGCTTAGGAACTCTGCCAAAATAGGGTCTGTAAATGCCATGCATGTTTCCAAACCATGGGTTATGGGTAACCTGTGGAAAACTTGTTCATGTTTCAGCCTGCAGGTTAACCAGGGAGGTTTGAGGGAAGGAGGGCATCCTGTACCTGTTTCTGCTGGGGCTGCCAAAAGCTTCTGCTGCAGTTTACACCTCCAGGGACCATTGGCGAAGAAACACCTCACAAATTTTCAGTTGGTGAGTGCATCAGGAAGGCCTCTCCCTGTCTCACTGTCACCATTCACACCCAGGGTTATGGTCTCTAATAACCTTTCACATGGCCTGAGAAAGGCCTGGCCAGTTCCTCTATTTTCCCCATAATAAGAAAGAGCAGAAGAAACTTTGCAGTTTATGGACACAATAATCTCATTAAAGCTTCACCATGGCTTCCAGAAGTTTTAATAAACCAGCTGATTAATCACAATAATATCCCTCCCCCCTTCACTTTATGGAAAGATCCTGCGGTCAGGAAATATAAAACTCTCAACACGTTGACCACAGCGAGGATTACAGCCTCATGCAGTGACACTTTTCCAACTGTAGATCTTGTGTGCTGCACAAACCTCAAACAACCTCATAAACAAGTTTGAAGCAGACCTAACGCCAGGCTTGCCAAAGAGAACATCAAGAGTGATTCTGTTAATGAGGTCTGGCTGGAGCTGAAACACCTCTCTTAAGTGTGTTATTTTTAATCAAGTCATTTCCAGCAGGAACCTTTATAGAAGTGTGTAGTGATTCATTCCTTAAAATTTACACTTGAAGGGCCCAGTCTTGGGCCGCTGATGTCACTGAAAGCTTTAGCAGTGACAGATGGGTGTTGAATCAGACACTGAGGGTTTGATATTCAATGACTTAACACACACAGATCACACTAAAATCAATGTCCTCAGACTCTCATACCTCAAAGAAAGGCTGGGAGCATAATCCAAGAGCTCACTTCTACAACTGATAAGAAAGCTAAGAAAAGATCAGCAAACAACACTTGCATTGCATCAAAACTCTCATGAGCTGAGCTAATATGCTACCTGCATGAGGCTCACAAGTGGGTGCCCCTGAGCTGCCATTACTAGAAAATATGTGCTGTTACTATCAAAGCGTACAAGTGAAATCAGAGTAACACCAAGCAGCTGAGACAGTGTCAGAGCAAGGTGGATGTGGTGAGTACATGTGACTCTAAAGATAATGCAAAAGTTCAGCTGATGTCTTACTCAATAGGCCACAAAACCACAATTCTCCTAGGTCAAACCAAAGGGATCGGTCCCACGCGTTACAAACTAAATTTACTTATGCAAAGAAACGCAGAACAAAGAAGAAGGAAAGTCTACAGTAGCAGTAAGACTGCTGGGGAAGCGCAGTTCTTTGTGTCTCAAAGTTCTTTTCAACATAAAATAAGTAGCAATGGTCACCTTTACACCTCTTATCTGTGCCTAATTTAGCAGCTCTATCAGATGTGGACTCATAGTTCAATAACAATAAGGGGATCAGTAAAAGTAAAAGGAAACTGCTACCTCCTATGAGTTCTCTGGGTCCCCATGAAGCCAATTGAGAAACAAAGACAGTGATGTTGGTCATCCAGTCTATCTACTCACGTTAAGGTGGCACAAACCAGCCCCTGGTAAAAGCTCTCTCTATCTATGTAGAGGGAGCCTCTGCAACTTATTCAGGTTCCTACCTTTTAGACAAGCAAAATCTAGTGAAATTAACCTCAGTCCCTCAGTAAAACACCAGGATGTGGGTCCTTATCCCCATTTATACATATAAAAATTAGGAATAAGACAGCAGTTTCAGGAGAATGGCTGAACTGAGAAAAGACTGTGCTTTTTCCTTTCTCCCATTCCATGTCCCTACTCACTGGGTCACATTGTTTCTCTCACATTTTTCTACTCCTGCAAATTTACTATTTCTGGATAATGGTTCCCAAGTAGTTACTTAATTAAAGCCCCCGTGTAGCCAATTTTATTCCAGAATTCTGGAATAGCTATTCTGGTAAATTCTGAAGTGTCAAGAAGCCCTAAGGCATGTGAAGAGAAGTGTGTGCCTGTCTCAATGAGAAGCAGTAAAAAGGAAGGTAAAAATAATAGGAAACTTACGTACATTGGCAAATGGCAATGAGAATGTTGCTGGTAGCGTCATTTTCAATCATTCTGGCACACAAACAAGTAAAGCTGAGCCACTAGTTTGGAAGGAAAAAGAAGAATTGAATTAATTCAACTTTTTTTTAGATTCACACATGGTCTTCGAGGTTACGATTAATTCATTATTCAAAGCCACATTCCAAATTATTTCTTTGAGGCATCTTGGTCTCAAGTCTATGGGCTGTTTGTTGTATATGTTTGATATATCAAAACAAAGCTGGGCTAATTAGTTTTGTTTAGACACATAGTTTATGATGTGTTAGTCCTTTGCCTTGATTGGATTAATTTAGTTCTTAGAAACACATGCTACATGTGAAAAAGGTATTTGGAAATACCTCTGCCACAAACATCCTCTAAAAGTCATTTGAAATGCCTTGTTTGTAAAATCTTTCCTGCAGTAAACTTACAGACTAAACTATACATAAAAAATTAATACACTGGAAACAGGAACACAGCAATATATATATATATATATATATAAGTATAGTATTTTATTTGAGCAAGTAGTCAATGTTTTGTAGACTAGCCCAGCACTGTTCACTACTGGGTTGGTTAATTACATCCACTAATTTTGTAGTCTTTGTTCCTGGTACTGAGCACTTATTCATGCATGTTGAGCTACATTAAAGTCAAAGAGATTGCTTGTGACTTTCAGCACGCTAGTGAAAGCACTGTACCAGCTCATGCTTCAATTTAGAAAACCCAGGCTGCATTTTGATTATACCCACACCTCTTACATCCCTGACCCCCAAAACATGGCTGAGCAGCCTGTCTCGTGTGGTCCTGTTGGTGCCATCCTGGCTCATGAGAGTCCTCCAGCATGCACCAACTCCAATGCAGACACACTCAGATACACTCACCTTCAGCTTCAATCATGCCCTCTTCCCTCCACTAACATGTACTCACTCAGACACTTTCACATTTGGTTACATGCCCAACTCCTGGCACTCACATTCAGTTATGTTCGGAGTGCTACACCCACACTTAATTACAATCACACCCTCACACTCCCCATTCAGTTACACCACCAATGTTGCCCACATCCCCCCACACTCAATTATAATCACATGTGATTAAACCTGCAATTCTGCACCTACCGTATAATCCTTCGCTGGCATTCACATCCACTTATGCTCAACAGCCTTCATTGGGATACACGTCTGCTCGTCACATTCATGCATGCATGGAAACACCAGATTTCTTCTTCTGTCCTGACAGCAGAACCTTTTTTTACTTATTTATTTATTTTACAGCAACAGAAAGAGAACCACTTTTTACCAAGGAACAAAAACATGCTGCTGTTCTTAAAGACTACTACCTTCCCAGAAAATAACCTTGAATCCTCACTGTTTTATACCTCCTGAAGAATGTACCCTACAGTTGTTATTATTTTAGTACCTAGAAGGAATGAAAACCAAGTGGAAACATTATGAGAGCAAATTACTGGTGTTTCCTAACACATGACCAATGTTGCAGAAACCGGCAGTCTAAACCAGATGTGTGTCTGCAATCCCATGACATAACACATATGTATAGTCTCTTCTGCATAAATACATGGCCATCTTTTGCAATTTGCTAGTAGAGATGTCCAGGTGAAATCTTTCTTCTCCTAAAGTCAGCAAGGAAGTTGTTTCAGCAATGACGAACCTGGCCCTGTGTTCTCCCTGATAATGAGAACACCCGCCTCAAACATATATGAAGCCCACACAAATGTTAACAAGAAGTCTGGGCTGTTTTCACCAGATACACTCCATTCCAGTAATACTAACCATACTCATGAATATTAATGAAAGATCAGAAAGAAAGAAAAAAAAAAAGATAGGAAAAAGATTCCATATAGACACATTAGAGGCATAAACAGAGCAAGCACCATTTGTACCAGCCCATGTGCACACACATGTACAGACACCTTATTATTTTTCCCATTATTTAAAACCCACAGTCAGTCTGAACCAGACTTAAGAGGAAACTCTGGTAATCTGAAGTGATTTCTAAAGAAGGTTTTCATTTAGAAAGATAAGGCAAAGCTCTGACTGAGAAGCCAAATTTCCAATCCTGTATTCCTAACAGAGACTTGAACCTGTGTTTTTTTTTTAATCAAGACATAAAAATCCAATGAAATTCACACCACTTCTTCTAGAATTAACAGCAGGGGAAAAGAAAAAGAAAAAAAAAGAAAAAAGAAAACTAAAAAAACACACTGCAGGATGAGACAGAGTCTATGGATAAGTGCCTACTGCCACAATAGGATACACATGGCCTGTTCAAAGATGCCTTTGCAGGGAGCCAGGCCACAAATAAAAAAAAAAAGACATGTGGTGTGGGGTTGAATTGGCCACTTTTTTATTAAATAAACAATTGATCCAAATCAAGTAACTAAATCATTTAGGAGTTCTTTGTTGATCCTGACCAGAACTAATACGTGCAGATAACCTGCACTTGGTCTTATAATTATCATTCCCTCCACGGCTTACCACCCGTCAGAAATCCCACTTCTGTGTACCTCAGGAGGCAGGGGAGAAGATGAGAGGGAAGATAGGAAGAGACACAAACTGGAGGGACGATCTCTTTTCTCCAGACAAGCATCTGGAGTGTCTGGGGCTGAGCAAATCCAAATGGCAGAGGGGGAGACCAGTCTCAGTGTTAGGGGGCTGGCTTCCCCAGTCTGTGACTCCCACTGCGTGTTGTGCCCAGCCTTGGATGCAGAGAGGGCTAAAATACCATGGCTGCTCCTACCATAATGTCTGGTGGAGTTGACAGAAGGGGAATAGAAAAGTCAGAAGGGTAAAATTCATCCTACCTTTTGCTTACAGAAAGATTATAGTCAGATCTTTACTGCAACCTGATGACATTAAAAATGTTATTTCTAATTGAAATGATGATGCAACTTAAGAAAATCACAACAACATTTGTCAGAATCAAGAAATATCAAAACGGTAACACAGAAAGAATATTTTGACCAAAAGACTTGAAAAACTCTCCAATTTCAGAAGATGAGATTAGGATTAAGTTATTCTGTTCCACTGTTCTTGCAAAACTTATGAAAGGCAGAGCTCTTTTTGTAATTTTTTTTTTTTTTTGAGGCTTCTGTTGACTGTTCCTTCTTTTTTTTTTCAGGACACTGTGTTGTATCCACCTTAGAGAATACATTTTTTTTTTCTTTTTTCTTAAAGACATACAAAGAGTCACTACTCCATAGGACAGTCCTATGTGTCCTAAAAGCAATAGAATTTTGGAAAATACTTGGTGTTGCTAATGTAACTAAAATAACACCTGTGAGTTGTTGCTGTATGGAAGGGAAGGATTCAGACCAAAAAAAAAAAAAAAAAATGTCTGGGTTCACTACAATGAAAGGCATGATAATAACAAGAATTATTATTAAATTATGTGCATCCAACATGAAATATTTTTTGAATGGTGTCAGTGTCTAGGAGGTGTATTCTGCTTTTCAGCTGGTGATCAGTCAATGCCTAGAGATGAAGGTGGTGTCAAAATATGAAAAATGATTTCAAAGGAATGGTTTCCTGGAGACTTGATCCTTAAGGACTAGTCCCAGCCCTGAGGGTCCTGCAGATCTCAGCAGAGTTCCCGAGGCACCGATGGCATCCCAGTGTTCTGTTAACCTTCTCTTGTGAGATTTATTGTAGGTTTACACCCAAAATGGTCCAGACATGATGCCTGTAGTAGGCTTATTTCCTATGGAGCAAAGAAAGGGAGAAAAAGCAAACAGCACAAGTTGTGTCATTTTTAAAACCAAAATGACAATTGGGATAGAGCAGAGAGAAACTTTGCAATAAAAGTTTCTGATTAAGAATTCGGGTTTGCACCTCTCAAAAAGCTTGTGGGAAAAGAGTAACAACAACAATAAACACAGGAGCAACAAAAAATGTGGGATCCCAATGCCTGTGCCCACACTGAGAATAAAAAATGCAAAGCCTGGGCCACCTCGCCTTTAATTTCCTAACTGCTGTTTTGTAAGGCTGTGTCATGCTTCTCAGTTCAAACACGCTTTGGCTCTTTATTATTCATGGGCCTTTTTCTCAGTCAGTGGTGTTGAATAATAAAACAGCCCAGGATCAAATGGGCCAATTCTCCACGCCTGACACCAACTGCTACTGTTCGCTGGGCTCTGCCAAGCGTTGCCTCTGATAATGAGTGGGATTTGGTTAAACAGTAAATTAATGAATAATGAAATATCCAGGTTGATCAGTTAGAGAGCACGCTTGCTTTGCCCCCGGCCAAACGCTCGGGGCAGAAATTACTCTCAAACGGCACTTGCCTGTGTGCTGGGCTGGATAACTATTTTACAGCCTATTGCTTGGCAGGATGTTGGGAAGGGGGGAGCTCGGGGAGGGAAAGCTCTTTCTCACCCCTCTCGGAAGGGACAAGGGGACAAGGGGCTGGCTGGGGGCTGGATGTGCTCCCTCCCACGCTTTTCTCCCCTCTCCCAATTTCTGCAAGGGGTTAGAGCTGGGGATATCCCAACTTTGCAGCCCCTGACAATTCTCGCCCCGGCCCAGCGTGCTTCTGACCGTGGCCATCCCTCCTGGCAGGGAGAACTGTCAGGTTGCAGAAAGAGCCTCCCGGAGCCGGTCAGGTGTTTTTGGCAAATAAAAGAGGCTGCAAAAGACACGGGCTGTGGCAGCTGCATAGGAACAGGGAGAGAAGGAGAAAGCCAGGCAGAAAGGAGGAAATAGCCCTGTCGCCTTCGTTCTCTGCACGGGGAGAGATAAGTAGCTGTAAAATATTTCCCGCAGGTCAGTAACACGAGTGCGTATATGTACACACACACGGCGATATCTACAGCCAGAGGGAGAAAAGAAAAGCCCTTCCTGACTTTCACACCCATCCTCCAGGATTGCACAACACCCCAGCCCTGTGTGTTTTTTGGTCTGCGGGTATTTCTACATTTGGGCGAGCAAACCGCTAATTATCACCTTTCATCCAGAAGAGAAATTCCATGTAACTAACTCCCTCCCTCTTTCTTTCTTTTTTTTTTTTTTTTTGATGATTCTCCTTTCCAAACTTTCCAAACAAACCCCAACTTCCCTAGCCAAAGCCAGAGCAGGGAGGGTGCAAGGAAAAAAATGGGAATAAAGAAAAAAAAATCTGTTTCAAAATGTGAGCTTACAAGTCGGGGCTGAGTTCCTTTCGCTCGTCTCATGTCACTCCTAAGTTAAAGTTTAAAGAAACCTTTGAAGCGTAAGGAAGAAGGAGGTCCCTGCTACGCCTCGGCCATCGCCCCCGTCCTCCCCCGGCAGCTGCAGGGCGCAGGGAAAGCCCCCAGGCTCCGGCTGCAATGGCAAGGTCCCAGGAAAGCAAAACTAGAGGGGTTTAAGCGACAGTCAGAGCCTTGCCTAGCCTTCCTCCCTCGTCCGTCTGCTCGGGGTTTTGCGGGTGTAAGGCTGAGGGGAGGCAGCGGGGGGGCTGGCGGCTGGCCGGGGCAGGTTAAAGCCGGGCTTTGCTTTCCCAGGCGAACAAAACTATCTCCTACACTCACCACCGAGCATTAACGTTTAAATCTAGAACTTTTCGTTTTGACATATTTCGCCTCTTTCCTTCCTGCTCTTATTTGAAATAGATTTTAAAATCCGTCCTATTTCCGCGAAAAGCATTGATCCCAAAATGCTTTCTGTCCCCAGTATGTTTTTTCCCACCACCCCCCTCCCCATTGTTACCAGTTATTGTAGGCTGATTTTCCATACGGAGCTGCAAACGGGCTCCCCACTTCCCAACCCAAAATAGGATCTACTCTGAACTGAAATAAAGCAGCGTTAGTGTAAAGGAAAGCGGGGTTTGCTCTAGTCCCGACTGCTGGTTTTGGGGCAGAACAGAGCTGGAGGGGCAAGCAACGGCAGCTCTCGGTTAACTCCCTGAGAGTTTTGCAGGAAAGAAGACTGCCAGGTGATGCTCTATGCACCAAGAGCGAGATCAGCTAGTCTTAGAGCTGGTTTCATGAGACAAAAGATCTTTTTTTTGGTATTTAAAAGGATTTTTACAAGGGAGCGAAATGTCCTAACTCATCTCATTCACCCTGGCGTTTAAGGGAGTCAAACTAGGTATATAATTGCAGTTGTACCTGCTGTTCTTTGTATGTCTCACTAATTTATCACCTGGAAAGAACCAAACGTTTCTGTTTTAAATGAGATGTTCCTCTCCACCTGGGCAGGACACCGTCCTCGCATGCTCCAGAAGAAAGAGGCTGCTCCGCGCACGCCGCTGTGGATTTAATAGCAGCAACTACCCCAGGCACAGCACCTCCCCATTCCGCGAAGCAGGAGGTCACACTGCACACCCGGGGTACTGCTCTAAAACACCTTGCCAAGGGTTGAATCTCACCGTTTTCTTCATTTATTTTCTTTGGGGCTTGGGGAGTTATTTAGTTGCCCCACCCGGGGGCAAAGCCGGAGTTGGGGGGTGTATTATTGCCTTTGAATATTCAGGTGAGAAATGCACACTCACACACACTTTTTTTCTGTTGTTTGGGGGAAGCTCCGAAGTAATTTCTGTGATTCCATAATTGCGTGAGACTCTGTTTTTTCCATCTTCCTGTTAAGGAGAGCATACCGACACTCTTAACTCGTAGTTCCCCAGAGGTTTCCTTTCCTTGGGGATTTCGCAGAAGGCCGACTTGCTGCAAGGGAAAGCCGAGCAGCCCTTGCTCCGCTGTCCTGGGGCACAGGATCAGGCCCAGGGCCCGTCTGGGATGCCCCAGAGTCAGAGGGATGTGTGGAAAACAGCCCCCTGGGCTGAGTGGGGGGAGCGCAGGGAGGACCGGACCTTTGCATCCCCGAAATCTATTCCAAAGGTTTAATTTCGAAGGCAAAACCAAGGAGCATTGCTTTTTTTTTTTTCCTTTCTTGTTTTTTTTTTTCTTATTTTCTATTAACTTATAAAAGTGCATAGTAGTGGGAGAGAGAGCTTGATTCCGCACGGTGCTGCTCAGCTACGCGCATTTTAGGGACACTCCATGTAACACAATGTCCCGGTACAGCAGAGCACACACATCCAGCTACAAGGAAAAAAATCTGTGTGTGTGCCTGTTTACGGGAGAGACAGAGAAAACAAAAGAATTGAGGGAATATATTGGTACTGGGGATTATTTAAGACATTTGACTAGTTCCATCATAGGGACACCAGATGTTATTTATGAGGTCTCATATAAATGTGGGCCATACCATGCAGGTGGGGAGGGGGAAAGGAGAAAAAAGGAAAAAAGAAAGAAAAAGAGTTCAGCCCAAAGGGATGGAAGTCAAAAATGATGTTTATGACTATATAAATCAAGGTGAAGTTTTGTAATGGAAACTAGAAGTACCTTGAGTTTAAAACAAAGACTGGGGCAAGGCAGAAAAGGGACGGAGAAAAGGTCCCCGCCGGTCACGACTGGGAAAGCAGATTATAACATCAGACCGGTGGGGAGGGGAAAATTTGATGAGATAGGTTACTGCTGCTATTCATTTATTTTTAACCTTAGCCGAGGGAGAAGCTCGAAAAGGGGAAAGACCAGGATGGGAAGAAAGATGGATGGATGGATGGATGGATGGATGGAAAGAAAGAAAGAAAGAAAGAAAGAAAGAAAGAAAGAAAGAAAGAAAGAAAGAAAGAAAGAAAGAAAGAAAGAAAGAAAGAAAGAAAGAAAGAATCTGATCTTGATTTGTTGGAGACCTTTAGTGGAGCAGAGACCAGCAAGCGTATTTCTTCTTTCTTGACCCCCTGTTCAGCCCCACTGGTGGGTGAGCCCTCCTCCAAGCAGCGCTGTCTGTGAGCAGGGGGGAGCGGGAGGAGCAGACTACCCCGGGGGAGGCAAGGCACAGCGGCACCCGGAGCCCTACCTGTATTTACTACAAATATAGATGTATGTGCATTGGCTTTGCCATCTCCAGATTGCCCCTGGGAGGTAGGAAACTGGAGGTGAGCCCTTCTTCATATCCTCGGGTCGCCCTTTAAAGGGAGCCCCCATTTCCACCAGCGGGTGCTTCTGCTAAGTTATAAAAGTGCTGTCCTCGCACTTTTTTTTTTTTTTTACATAACTGTTGCACAGTTCTTGGACAGCAGAGAAACTTCCTGAGCAGCCCCCCTCGCCCCCCCAAACAGCCCTCCCAGATTCCTCTGGGAACTTCGCGAGCTGTTTTGAAAGGTTTCATGCAAAACATACGCTCTACTAAAAATAATATCATCGGCGCGATTAAAACAAAAGAAAACAAAACAACGCATAAAAGCATGCAGCCTTGCTTTTGGAAAGCAGCTCCGATGTCGCTGCTCTTCCCAGCACTCCCTGCCCGCGGGCATCCTTCACCCCACACCTGCCCGCAGCTGGGTCAGCCTTGAAGGGGGGCTGGGGGATCCCCGATCCTCGCCCTGCAAAACTCTGGTAGGAAGAAGGAAAAGGGGGAGTGGGATTCCCTTTTTTTTTTTCTCTTTTTCTTTCTGCTCCCCCCACCTCTTTTTTCCCCCTGCTTGGACCCCGGTACCCCCCTGCTCCCACCCGCTCCCTTCACCCCGGGCCCCGCAAACTTGCTCCGGGCGCTTTTGCCATCACACCACGGACAGAAAGTAGGTCACGGCTGAGTCCAAGCCTGGCTGAAGCCGAGGCAAGCGAGCCTCGAAAGCTTCCCCATAAAACAGACTTTGGGGTCGTGGTTTGCAAGGCGTTTTTTATTATTATGCTGAGGAGGATTTATTATGGACACCTTGGGCGATCAGCTGAGGCGGCTCCTGTAGTCCAAGCTGGAAGGAGAGGGAGAAGGGAGGTAGTTTGGGAGATGGAGGTGGGGATGGATTTATTTTTTGCTATCCCCCCACCCCTTCTCCGAGAGAAATATTAAGTTGCAAAAACCGATCCGCTGCCTGCTATGGCTCCTGCATTTCTCTGTCCTCCCTCTTCACTACCGCTCCCTCCCAAAACCACCAGGCAAACCTGAACCCAGCCAACTCTTCGGAGAAGGTGTTTAACTAAAATAGTTCACCGCAGTAAATGCGATGCTTTAAACCGGCTTCCAGCCGCAGGGCTCCCTGTCTGTCTGAGCACACGTGTGTGTTCGTTTGCAGGGCGACCGTGCCCAGGGATAAATTGACAGCCCTTTCCAGCTCCGAAATGCAGGGGGGGGCGGAAATACTGCTTTCTATGACAGCACCGAAGAAATAAAAATAAATCCTGAGGCGTCTGCCCCCCGCCTTTCCCTTCACCCAACCGCAGGGTTAACCCCGAGTCACTCCGGAGTGGCTCCGGGTTAGCCCTGGGGATCCGGATCTCCCCGGAGCTGTTCTTCATCAATGCCGATTACAAACCCAAATAAAGCCGATTTGGGAAAAGAAGGGGGAGGAGGGGTGTTTTGTTTTTTAATATTTCCTTTTGATAATTAGTCGTTGCGACTGTAGACCTAAAGGTAAAAAATAATGCCGCGTTGTGAATACGAACATCACTCCCGATCTGTATATAAGAGTATATATATACATATATACACGCTCACAGCCACATATACATAAGTGAAACGTACAACAACATTTACACAGCAATGGGAACCGCGGGAATTAAATAGTAATAACAAAAAAAAAAGTTTCCTGATATCAAAGACTTGTAATGATACATAACATTTTGATTTAATGGCTAATACTTTGAAAATGAAAAGAATTTCATTTTTCATTCATATTTCCTAATTCAGCTAGTAAAGGCAAAATGAAACGAAAGATCACGTTAACATGACATGAGGTTTATTATAGGTCTGCTTAGAATGAAGAGGTAAGGATGGTAAAAATATGGACACTTTGAGTCAGACAGAAATAAAATACCAACATTTCTGAGAAGCAATATTTATTGTCTTTTTTTTTTTTTTTTTTTTTAATGTAGAGACATGTCCTGAATTTCCCCAAAGCCTATGTTGGGAAAATGAAGACTTCTTGGCGTTATAAGTAAATCCGTCTGCAGAATCGAAGCAGCACCAACATTCAAAAAAACTGAAGAGGAAAATACAACAAAACACAACAATCTCTTTTTTTTTATTCTTATTCTTATTATTTATGTAAATCAGGTCATCACTGGACAAGAAACCAATTTCTACCCATTACCATAACAGCTTGTCTCTAAAGAACAGAAAAGATTCAGATAGGATACTATCTAGTCAGGCGGTTTTTTTGTCGGTTTTCTTTTTTCTTTTTTTTTCTTTTTTTTTCTTTTTGTTTTTAAATTCCCCCACCCATTCACAGAGGTATAGATTCACAGATAAATAACCCAAAAACTACTTGCTCGCCATATTTACACATTCCCGTTAAATTAAGCATAAATAAATATATACAAACTCAATACTGAATGCCTCTCCTCATTTCTTCTCAGGAAGAGTCGATAAACTGATATTTCTCACTTCATGGTCAGATTTTTCAAGAAGAGGAGGTGAAAGGGATCGTTTGGGGCATAGAAAGGAACGGTGTTTATATGATTTTTTTTTTCCTTTCATCTTTCCAGTTTCTCAACTGCTTTTTCAGAGCTTTGCATTAGTTTGATTTTTCTCTCCTTTATTTCTCGCTGGCACACAATGTTTCGTCTCTCTCGAAATGTTCAGGCGTTTGCCAGTGTGTTTGGGGATATTTCCTTTTACTTTTTTTTCCTTTTTCCTTTGTATAAGAAAATATACTATTTGTAAAAAGCGTACGGTCTTTCACACGGGGAAGCCGGAGGGGAAGGGGCTTTTGGCTGGATCGATCTGGCAAGGCTTACGGCAGCTGAACCGAGCACCAAATTCTCCGAGAAACGTATTAAAACCCGAGCCGAATAGGTCTGCGTGTTAAACCGGTCGGAAGGAGATGAGCAGGGGAAGGGAATAATCCCTGGGGCAGAGCTAACGGTCTTAAAAACCATCCTCCCCCCACCCAGCCCCAAATGGAAATCGGGGGATTTGAGAGGGAGGTTGGTCTGGGATGCAGAGGGACCTGAAACAGCTTCTCACAGAGAATTTCTATTAGGTGGGACAAGACGCTACCCGATTTTAGAGAAATCGCTGGATTGGAAAAGGTTTCCCATAGAATGGGTTTCTTGTTTCCTTCACACCTTGTGTGAATAACAACCAGAAAAAAAAAATAAAATAAAAAAAAAGTCGGGGAGAGTACGAAAACAAAGCTATTTCCAACAGAAAACAGAGTTGTTATCCAAAAAAAAAAAAAAAAAGAGAGAGAGAGAGAGACTAAGAATAAAATAAAATTTACAGCAACCCACCTGTTTGGTTTGAAAACAAACTTTTCACAGTCTCTCCTCAAACTTTTCCCTTGAGTTAAAAAGCAAAGCTGCCGTGTTAATCCTCCTGTTTATTGATTTATGATCCCAAGGAAACCAAATCTTTTAATAACTCAATTATCAGATAAACGTCTGAGCTGCCCAGCCAACACAAGTAGTCAGGCTGGGAAAGTGCAGGGGAGCAGGAAAATGTTTTCCAGCAGGAGGCTGGAATTAGACTCGGGGGGGGATCTCCATCCCCAGCACCCACAGCCACCAAGCACTGGATGAGTCCCTCTGGGACCAGCACTAGGCTATAGGCAAGTGCAGAGGTGGATGGCTACGCTCCTGCACCATGCTTTTCCCTCTATATTTTTAAAGCAGGAGCCTCAAGGACTTTGTCTCCAGACCTTAAGGAGCATAAAACAAAACCAGAAAAAGGTGGGGGAAGGTAGTCCCTCTGAAATCAATGGGGATTTTACATTTGCCTTTCTTTCATCTGAGCAAAGCACAGCTTGGCATTTACTGTCTGTCTCTTCCAGGTAGGATGCACAAGAGGCAGATCCAAAGTCACCAGGAGTCAACTGAAACTCTCTCTTTGACCTTACCAAGGTTTAGGTCCTGCTCCAGGAGACCAAACCTGCACCTAGGGGACATATCATCATCAGCAGGATAGGGTCCTCACACGTGTGCAGATCTTTCCCTGAGAAGTAGTTCCCTCTTCCCATTAATTCACAGTTGTGGTGTGATGCTCTAGGTTGTCTTCCCCATTTAAAAGGAAGGAGCATCCCCAGCACCCCTCTCAAAACAAAGAAGGGCCATCCTCAGCATCCCACTGGACCTTCATCTGAAAGCTCCTGGGTGACAGGGGCAGGTCCCCCATGTCCCTGTGCATGCATCTGGGGAGATGGAAGACTGAGCTCTGACTTGGGGTCTCCCCAGTGCTCAGGAGCCCCTCCAGGCTGGGGATGTTGGAGGGTTTGGACCCACAGGCTCCTCACCAAGGCAAAGTAGTGTTTAACGCTTTGAGATGGGTTTCAGCAAATATTTTCCATGGCTAGAGTAAGGAGTTGTACTTTCGGGTGATGCCATTCATTCCTCCTCATACATACACGTGTCCTCTTTCCCTTCCTCATACATCCCCCTGCTGGGGTTGCCCTGTGCTGGAGCCCAGTTTCTCCTCCCCCAGGGGGTTGCTGAAATGGGGATGGAGGGGAGTGATTGGCAAGGGGTGGGCTTTGGAGGGCCAGAGGCTGCCTTGGGGCTGCTCTTCAATATGGGAGGCCCCAACGTGGATCCTGGTGGGGGATCAATGAGATCTATGTAACACAAGGATCCACACCTCCACTAGGGAAATCCCCAAGGACCTGCCAATTGCTAAACCCACTGCTGGCTGCCAGGGACCTGCCTAAAGTTGACCAGAGACCAGGGCTGAAGGCCACCTCCATGTCATCCCAGCAATCCCTAGACAAAGCCACCTGCCTCAGTTTCCCCCTGATGAGCACTCTGCCCCAGCAGGACCAAATTTACGTGGATGAGGAGGATCTCCAGAAGGGTGGGTGCTCCCTAGGGCTGATCAAGGCAGGACAGTCCCTGGACTTCTCTTGCCACGTGTCCAACCCACAGGCAGGGGACAAGGGCTGAGACCTCCACTTGCTGCCATCCCCTAGGAAGCTAAGGACGTTGTGGGTAGGAATCATGAGGTTCATTTGCTTTGCTTTAAGAATATTTTGTTGGAGGTTGAGAAGAGTATTGCTAAATGATTTCTCTCCCGTCCACCCACTCTGGAAGGTATTTAGGAACGAAGCCAAGGCTAAGGTTTCTCTCTTTCCCGTTAGGAGTACAGGTGTGCCTGCCTGGGTTGGTGGCACTAGGTGCTGCAGAATTAACAGGGGTCCTGGGGGAGGACTGGCCCCACTGGAGTTTTGCCAGTGACTCCAGGAGAGACAGGATTTACCCCCCCACACACACAGAAACTGTTCTGACATGAGCAAAAAGATGCATTAGTGAACAAACCCTGCCCCACTGAGAAATACATGCAATTACCCAATACTGCAGAATCCAAACAGAAATTCACATCCTTACGCTTTAGCATTATTTTTACCATATAAGAGAGAGAGAGAGAGAGGTGAAAAGAAAAAAAAAAAAAAGGAAAGAAATCAGACTTCCCCTCCACCCCTCCAAAATCATAAGCATAAGACATCCTGTCACACACCAAACCACTGAGAAAAACATCGGAGTTAAGAAGTTTTCCCCCTACCACACCGACTCATTCCAAAACAAGAGTCACAAGACATTTTTGAAAAGCTTTCTAAGAGAAACAGACTTCCTCAGACTGAGATGAGAAACCAGGATATTCCCTGGCAAACCCTCCCCACTCCCATCACGAGGAGCCAGCTCACATGGCAACGCCTTTCCTGCCTGGGTGCAAACCCCTGGTGACAAGCAAGTGCAGTAACATTCAACACAGCTCTTATTTTCTTTGCAATATTACACCTTGATTTCAACTTATAGTTTTTAGCTCCTTCAAATTATTCCCTTTGAGCTTCTTTAAAGAAGTGCACCTACAGAATTCTGAAACAACTGGCTTTGATTTGAAAAAAAGAAAAAAAAATATCAGAATATCAGAATTGTGGATTTTTTTTCTCTGTACCTGATATATTGTGTAGGGATCTCTAGTCCTCTTTGAAGAAGCTCATAAGCCAAGCGGGCAAAGCTTTAGGAAACAGAAGAAAATAAAATAGTGCATACTCCTGAGAAAGAATTACATACTCATATCACTTATTTTTTTGTTGTTGTTCTTAACAGTTCTTTAAAAATGGGGAAAGATATCTCTCACACACACTACTCAAGGAAATTAAGGACTGAAACATTGGCATAGTTAGGAACATAAAACTCTCTAGAGAAAAAGAGGAGATATCAGAAAATTAAGATATCAGACAGCACTGACATTGTACCAGACCTTACTTTCAAATTTTGCAACCCATTATAGACAAGGCATTTTACCCTTGAAGGCAAGTACTAAATTACAAAGTTATGTTTGCATGCATGGATATGTGTGGTGATACACACATATTAAATATATATATATATGTATACATCCAGATATATACATATATATATACAAACATACACAGTATACACGCACGCCCCTATCAGGTTATGTGTGTGCATACGCATATGCACACACATATGCACACACGCACACATACACACTTGTAAATGTTGGTAATCTAAACAGAGTCTGTCTAGACCAGGAAAAAAAAATATAAGGTTCTTAAAAGATAGAATTAGCTAATTTGATTGAACTACCATGACTTGAAGCATCCCATATTATGTCATTAAGTGAAGACACTGCCGTGAACGAAGGCTCATGTCTTCGGGGTCTGGGGTAGCCTGGGCACTTGCCTGCCCTCCTTTCCTAGTCTAGACAGAGACAAGAGGTGAGATGAGATGGGAAAGGTGGGGAACAAGGCGATG
Organism: Anser anser; assembly: GCF_964211835.1. Taxonomy (NCBI): domain Eukaryota; kingdom Metazoa; phylum Chordata; class Aves; order Anseriformes; family Anatidae; genus Anser; species Anser anser. Next base: position 4,658,328 of record NC_139722.1, read on the forward strand.
GGGTTGCTCAGAAAGGAACGCTCTGGAAGATCATTTTATCTGGGGTGGTGACAGGACATCATTCAAAAAAAAAAAAAAAAAAAAGAATAAATGAAAATAATAGTAAGTCAGACCGTGCAGCTCAAGAAATCAAAGCACTGACACCAAAAATGTTTCTCCAATTTCTTCCAATAAGTTATTCATTTCTTTCTTTTATTATTATTATTAATTATTATTATATTCCCCCCTCCCCTCCCCAAATCATTATTATTTAAAAAATGTGAAAGAACAGAAGTGGGAAAAAAAATCCTGGTGGTTGTCTTCACATGATCCTGGCAAGAGACTCTGAACCACTGGTCTTGCGCCATTGTGCTCCTCTGATCTTAAATTATTGTCTTTCTTTTATTATTATTATTTTTTTAATTATTATTATTTTGTCCTACCTAATAGAATTCTTCCAAAGCCCAATCCAATATTTTTAAAGCTAAAATTAAGACGGTTTTGTTTTAAAAGATTATCTCTCTCTCTCTCTTTTTTCTCCTTTTATTTAACTTTTTATTCTTTTCCTTTCTTTATTTTTTTTTCCTCTCATTTTCTGTGTTTCTCTTCCTTGTCTCCAGTTTTACTACCTGGTCCTTCGCCAGATGTGTGCCTGTTAGCAGTGTTGTTGTTCAAGAACATCTTGTCCATGCCTTTGAGAGCTTCAGTCAGGTAGTTTTGAAGGGCCGTGAGGGCAGCGCAGATAGCAGGGGCCCCAAAGCCGTGAGTGATGAGGCTGAAGTGAGTCAAGCAGCTCTGAATGCCTGGTTCCAAAATAGGGGTGGGCCGGCTGTTCCCAATAGGTGTCCTGTCTTGGGCCAAGAGATCTGTAAATTCTTTACAAAGTTGCCTGCATGGAAGAGAGAAAGGCAAAGAATGAGAGGAAAAGAGAGAAAGAGGAAAACGATGGTTAGACTCATCCCACACTTGACACTGTTCTCTGAGAAAACCAAGTTTGAGGAAAGGAGCAAGTTCAAGCCCAAGCTCATCCCAGACCACGGGATGGAATATGTTTGCCACCTTCCTTTAGAATTTCCATAGAATCTGTGATTCTATGCTTCTTTTCCCCTAGTAGTGTTTTGGGGGTCATCCATGGTGAGCCAACAGTCCCCTGCCTAGGATGATGCTCTACAGGAAAGAGGTTTCTACAGTTGCAGAACAGGAGGTCTGGAGATAAGAATCTCTCCTGAAACCACAAGGATGCCTCTGGAGCACTGTGAAAACCCAACCCTGTTTGGTGCCTCCAGAAATAACCAGGCTGAATAGGAGATGTTCCATGGATTGCCAGACACCCATCCAGACCCCGGCCCAGAGCAACTCCCATCAGCGCTGTTCCTGGAGAAAAGTACAGCCATGGGTTGATGAGTGGCACGGGGACAAGAAGGGGGCTAAAGTGAGCTTCCTTTGAGACTGCTTGAGCTGGGCAGCCTTGTTGAGAAAGTTCAACCTGCCTTAGCAATGCTAACACTTCCTCTTTTATTCTGGAGTGACGCACCCCAATCAAAGCATCAGAGTTCAAATCTGGCTCTTGTTTGTTTTTCCACACCTTTAAAAATCTTTTTTTTTTTTTAAATGATTTCCCCCACTTTCTTTCACATTGCTCTAGTCCAGAAGACCTTCAAGTCAACAGGTGCCGGGACAATGTAAGAAACCTGGGGGCTGGGGGATTCCCAAAGGAATAGTTTCTTTGAATAGATGCCTACTCAGGGACTGAAGAAAAAAAGGTCTGGAATAAAAAATAAAAGAAAAAAAAATAAAAGAAAGGGAAAAATAAAAAATAAAAAATAAAAAAAAGCATTCGTCTCTCATCCTCTGAAATTCTATGAAATTCCCGGTGGGTTAAAGGTTTCAGAGGGTGGGGAAAGATAAAGGTCTACCTCTATGTGTATTATCCATTAAGAAAGTGCAAGAGAGGAAACTTTGAATTTGGAGAACAAACAGTAATGAGTCCAACATTTTACATCTTCAAAGAGCAAGGCTGGGTCTGCGAGCAATTAAAGTTCTGGGACATTAATATCTTCTGACCCTGCGGAAAAGGGCAATCAAATTCCAATCACGTCTAAAAAACATCTGGACAAATTTGAGCAAATGATTTTTCAACCCTCCATATATTTCTTTAAATTACACTGTCATTGGAGGCAAGCCACTTCCCAGAGCATGAAATAAATGAGAGCTCTTTGGGTTTGTTTTTTTTTCTCTCCTTTTTTCTTTTCCTTTCTTTCTCCCAGAGAGACAGAAACGTGCAGAGGCACACAGCACCCACTGCCACAGACCCGAGCAAGCTCTGAATCACCCAGTTATGGGCCCAGGAGGTGCAGCTGGGTGTAAACCACCCCATACAGCAAAGCCACCAAGAAAATCCCAAGGGAGAGAAATGGGTTGGGGGGACAAAAGCGAGGGTGATTAGCAGTACATGGTGACTTTTTTAATTAAACCGTATAGATAAGACGGTAGCGGAATGGATAATATGGTAACAGACAGACAGGTGTGCATGAGCAGCAGGAGGGACAGACATGTAGAAGTAAAATAAATTTTTAGTCCTCTTTTTATAACCATTTTTGGAAATGGTGCGTGGTAGCTAGGTGTCAGTCACCCACATCATCTCTAAGGTCAACGCGTTTCCCACTGCAGAGGGACGCACAGACAATAGGATCTACCCTGCCCACAGGGCAATATGAACATCCCTTCCTCCCCCCCGGGGCCGCTGTCTTATTGGGAACTGGAAGCTCCATCTGCCTTTAAAACGAGCTCAGACACAGGGTTTTAGGAAACGGGGGAGGGTTTCCAGGGGAGGGCAGAAGAGGGTGGTCAACTTTGCACTCACTTTGTAGCAAGCAGCATGTTTTTCCTGGAGTGGAGGTCGCTGGGGTCCGTGTGCTGTCTGTTCAGGTATTCAGAAACAGCCTTGGCTGGGAACTCCGTTTCGCAGATGTACCCAAAATCCCGGGCTAAATGAACGGCCTCACCTGGACGGAATGAGAGGGGCATTAACATTCCCGGCCCCACGCTGGGCTGGGTCCGACCTGCCAAAGCATCGTGCAGCAGTTTGCTGCTGCCCACTGCTCCCTCTGGGAGACAGCAGCTCTTTTGGCTTTAACAAACCCAATAATAACCCTTGCACCTTAGGGACAGGCTCCAGATATCTCTTTTCCCTCCTCAAGCCCTCTTTTGGGGGAAGAAGGAAGTTTATGGGACAGATTTACAGCTGATGAGATTTGTCTTTGCTCCAACATAGTTATGACGGCATATGCACATGCAGCTCATATTGTGCAGAATTGTGGGGAAGTACACACACCCACACACACACACACACACACTCACTTTCAAGTGAACTGGGCCAAAAAAACAGCAAGAGGAAGCTAGCCAAGTCCCAAAAAACAGCAAGACCCAAATTTCCCCTAGAGCAGAGAAACCATTCCTGTTTCAATATACCAGAAGAAACACTGTCCAAAATTTTACAGATGTGGATGTGTTCATATTAATGTCATTTTGGCATAGGACGTGATAAACACACTTATGCACACAGAGCACTTACATCATTATCACAATTATTGCCACATCAGAAAAATGATGGAGATAAGTGATAATTTCCATCGGAGGAAATGCAGCCTGCTATCTTAATTGACCTTCGTGCAACAGGAACTCCTCTCTGCCCAATGGAAAGACAGCAACTGATGGCAACCTTTTCTGTGAAAAATAATTATTCTAACTCTAATTGTAATTGTCACTTCCCCTGCCTGCCTGGTTTCAGATTTCTTGCCTCCAGAGGTTCGTGTCATCAAACTCCTACTGATGTACTTTATGCCACAAGAAGAAAACTGCAGCTGAAGTAAGGGGGGAAAGAAGAGGGGAAAAACATAAATAAAATAATAATAATAAAAACCTCAGACTCTAGAGGGATTCCATCAGATTATAGCTCAACCCCTCCAGAATAAAGCATTAAGCCCTTTAAAGCATGGCCTGAGGGAGCAGGGGGAAGATTTCCAACATGCCAAACAGATATGTCTAACAACTCCAGGACCGCGTTATTTTCAACAATCCGAATTTTCAGCGATCCGGATTTGCTTTCCGACGTCAACCCCGCTTTCCAAGGCTTCTCGGTAATCAGCGACACCCTTAATGGAATCGGGGACACCCTGCCGGAGCCCTCCTGCTCCCTGCAGTGGGATGACTGCAATGCCCGAGGCTCGCTGGTGGCCGAGCACAGCCTTCACCTCCAGCAGGTGCTGCCCCTTCCACAGGGAGGGAGCTCTCGGGTTGTAAGGACATCAGGGAAAGCAGAGTGAGGTCTGCCTTCCTATGCACTTGACACGTTTTTTCATGTCTCACAGCTTTGGGGATGCTCGGGTTTTGCTGAGAGTGGGATGCTGAGCCTCCATTCACGCCTGTGGATAGCAACCCCGGCGTCATAGGGGCAGTTCGCCGCACTCGGGACGCTGCTCGTCCCCTATAGTGAGACCCCCGACCCTATATCCGAACCCTGCTCTGTGCTTTGCACACTCAGCAGAAGCCATACGAAGTACCAGGAGGAGCTCGTTGCTATCAGCCCCCGCCTGGTTGCGAGCCTGCCTTTAGCTCTGCATGCGGTAAGGGCTTATCGCTGCCATAACTCAATCAAAAGAGTTGAAAAGTTAATATCTAGCGCAAATGTTTATGCATGCTTATATGCAGAAGAGATAAGTGGATTATTTATACGCCTCTCGGTGTGTATGTATAATGTAGATACATATAATTCATAATTGCATCCATACTATTCTGGTTATGTTTTTTGGAGAAGGTCCAACTTCTCTCAGCATAAACACACACGTATCCTAAACATATTAGTGGCTCTAAAAATGGCTCTTCGCTACAGCAACAATAAATCAAAGAAAACACGCCGAACACCAAAATGACATCAGTTGACTTGAAACGAGGTGAAGCTTCAGTCGTGTCGTGTCCGTCCCCCGTCCCCCCCCCCGTCCCCCCCTTCCCTCTCTCCTGTCTTTGTTCTGCTCCAACCACCTCAAGGTAAACTGCGCTCTGCGACTCTTCAATTGCTGATGTCTTTCCCCAAATTTCTTTCTTTCTTTCTTTCTTTCTTTCTTTTTCTTTTTTTTTTTTTTTCCTCAATAGGCGTCCTGTAGTGGGCATCTGCCATAAATGAGCTCGGGAGGGGCGAATTAGCAAGAGGATGGAGCAGACGTGGAGCTGGAGAGCACATCCTAGTAATTAATAGCAATGATGAATGGGACTGCCCTGCACAAGCATACACACACATTTTATACATATATATACACACACAAACATAAATACACACACTTACAGATGCACACACCCTCATTCTTGCCACCAAGACCAATCAATGACCCTCAGGCCAGTGATCACATTTTTGGGGACAGGGATCCTTAACCAGCGTTAGCGCTCCCCCGCCCTGCATTTCACCTTTGCAACTCTTTCCAACCTGATCCCGAAAGTTTTTTTGGTTCGCAAAATGTCAGACACGAGCTGAGAGCAGGCAGGGGTGTGAATGGAGCTGCGACCCTCGCTTACCTTCCACCAGGGAGGTGAGTAAAGTGACATTTGCAGCCTTACGCCTGCCGGCTGGTAAATTCAAACCGATTTTTTCTAGCCTTTCTCGCAAAGATCTCCCCCCGTTTTTCGATTTGGCTCTAGAATTACAAAGAAATTAACATCGTGATTAACCCCGCAGTGTTCCTGGAAGAAACGTTTAGTCTGTGCAGTCAGTGGAGCCTGGGAGAGTTTTCACTCGGTGTTAAGCACTTTGGGTGTGTTGGCTTCTGCTCCGGTTTGCTGAGATCTGCTTTATCTCTCCCAGGCCGGGAGTGGGGATGAGCCCACTTTTCTCCCCGTTTTTTTCAGGGAAATCAAATAACGCCAGATAACAATAATTACTGTGTAAGGTTTTGATCTAGAGAGCAAATGGGTTCCTACTGTATGACACTACCTTGTATTAGGATGGAGTGTGGAGATGGACAGAAAGATAGAGGAGAATTAAATCCTTATTTATTCCAGGAAAGAACAATAACAGAAAGAAGAATGAGAACAGAATAAAATAAAATAAAATAAAAATAATAAAAAAGGCTCGGAGGGAGAATGCGTGTGACTGTGGATGAATAGAGTAGGAGGAAAATACTTATGAAACTTCAGGAACCATTTCGTGCATGTGTGAGTGTGTGCGGAAAGGCAGCGCTCACCTGAAAGCAGTGTGTTATATAGAGGGATTGGGCTGTCTGAAGATGTGAATATTTGTCGGAGGTTACTGATAAGGACACTAAAAGGACGAGTGAGCTATAGGTGGCAAATACGGAGCTATTGTTCAAACACCTATAGATAACGTAAACCTCCGGGGATGAAATCTAGCCACCTATGAAATCAGGGCTTTGACACTGAGATCGGGGTCCATCTCAAGTGTTTCTTACTTCTTACTTGCTGAAGAATTAGCAGTGACATTTACGGAAAGGAAGCCAGAAACGACAGAGAAGCCAGACTGGCTTCCTACTATTTGATATCAAAGTAAACAGGGAGAGACGGCAGAATTGCAAGGGAACAGCTTCCTATATTTCATCTGCTCTGAACCAAAAGCTTGTCTAAATTTCAGATTCAAGATAGGAACTGAAGTCAGCAGCAGCCAATGATTATGTCTTGGGCCACCTCCAGAAATCCACTGAAGCTCAATAATGATGTTTCTTTACCTTGATAATTATATTTTCTACAGTATATCTCTCAGATGTCCTCCCTGCTCCATTTGCGGCTGGACAGGAGGAGCAGGCAGGTTAGCGACTGTAAGGAAAACTCTGCCTCTCTCGCTGGCAAGGATCACGGCTGAACATTGATTACAGACATTCACGTGGAACGGCAGCTATTTTAGGACCTCCTAATTCTCACGTGTATTTTAGGGCGGCTGCGTGTAGCAGAACATATTCCCCCTCTCCAGACACAGAGCGGGAGCTAATGATGTCATCACAGAATTGTTTGCAGGAAAAAAACACAAACACCTTCATTTTAAAGCACCTGAGAGTCAAAGTTGCCTAATAGCTACTACAGGAGTTGGGAAGATTTGTTCTTTCTCTAACACTAGCAACTTTTAAACATATTCTGATTTTTTTCTTGGTTAATTCATATGCATATGTTACTGATTGAAGTCACCCATTATTTTCGTCTGCCATATACCTCCTGTTATCTTTTCTCCACCTGCCATTGACTTGAGAGTACCTTACACCACCCCATGACCTCTTCCCTGCTCTGACTGTTAGTTCACCTTTCTCCCAGACAGATCATACTGACAATTCACAGCCCTCTTAGGAAGATAAAGGCCCTTCTCTCTCCCTGATAGTTCAGCTGGTGACTTCAGAGCTCAAGTTCTTGTTACTGATGAACAGTCCTGAAGTGATGGAGAGGCATCCAGACCCATAGGTCTTTCTCTGCTGCTTGCTTAACGAGTACCAAGAATATGAACTGTTTGGAGGCCTTCAGCAAAATCCCCCAGGACATTAGCGGGTGGTTTGCACAAATGCTGAGCAGCACAGGCCTTGGGACCGACTCTGAGAGACTCCACTACCAACCTTCTCTAGAAGAAGCACTAAGTTACTGACTTTCCAAGCTATCTGCTGATGGCTTTTCTTGAGTCAGGTACTCACCTACCTTACAGATTGCCTCTTAATCTCCTACTGCTTTCAGTAATGTCACGTGTGACACCATTTAATTACCATATCGTTATTACCATATAGAGAATGCCACACAGATTTATCTTGGAAATCAGCTTATCACTGAAATATATCAGGCTCATCCTGCAACATCTAATTTCCCCATGCCCAGTGAGGCATTTTATCTTGTGCATTTGCTGAAAGAAAAGTAAGGACAAGGAGGAAATATAGAAAGCATATGCATGTACAACAGTGAAAATCTATCTTGCCTCACTTCTTTTTGGAAGCTCTGATAACATCTATACATGGCCCAAACTTTCTGTAGCCTCCATACGTTCATCTCAGTGTCTGAATACAACATATTTTCACCTCACTCTCAACGTAGCACACATATGCTGCGACAATAAGACCAATATACATTTGCAATCATCTTTACCATTGATCAAACATTTCTGGTGCATGCAAGGATGCCCGCACACGGGCTTGTTCACAAACTCATTCCAGCCTCTTACCTTCTAAGAACTCCTCCTAGGAGGGATGCGTTCAGACACTCGGGAGGAGAAAGGCGTCTTTGAACTTCTCCCACTGTTACTTTATATTTTGAAGTTGAACTAAGCAAAGACAAGCGGCCAGGTACAGAGCAAAACACCTCTCCGGTATTGACTGAAATTCCACCAAGGAAGCCATCTTTATTCATCATCAAAGAAGTAACAGATTTTGGAGGAACCGGAACTGGAGAAAGAAAAAGGAGGGAGGGGAGAAACCATCAAGCCACGAAGGAGTGCGGGATAAGCACAGTCTCTCTGCCGTGCTCAGTAGAGTAAAATTAAAGAGAACTTTTAAGCTCTGGCACATACAGCAGCCTAAATGGTGCTGCACCCCCAATTTTTAAGAGTATAAAAATTCATAGTAGATGGAGAGAAGGGTGGTACAGCACAGCCTCTGTGCAGGGTTTAATCATAGGGAAATAAAATACACATCGTAAGTGTTGGGCAACTTTGAGGCCTGGAGTGTACACCCCCCCTCCCGCTCCCGCCCCCCCGCCCAATGTCTTTGTACAACAGACAGCACCGGGCACTTTGCGGGAATAAAAAATAAAATAAATATTTTTTTAAAGGAAAATTTGCTTCTTTTCCTAATGCTTCCCATTAGTGTTAAGCTGAGCCGGGAATAAATCCGCTACACTAAGGGAATTGCTGTCTTAAATAAGTATCAAGGCTGGAGGATACAGCAACCAGAAAACAGCTCTGTTATTGCTTTGTGTTTTTATTAAGTCTGGTTTATGAAATAAAATGAGCCTTTTCCTTCAGAAAAAATGAACAGCAGAAAAAAAATCTGGTCTAACCGTGGCGTTCACCAACTTAATCATATTGTGTTGTCCTTAAAGTAATGGGAAGTCTCCAGTCCCTAAATAGAGCTGATCTATTTACTGTAACACATATTTAAAGGAAGTTATGAAAAAAAAAAAATCAAAACAAAAGGGCGAACCAAAACGAAATAAAAACTATTTTATTCTGTTCACCATCAAAGTATTCCTTTCCTCTGATAAACTAAAAGGTTGTTTTAAGAGTAACCGAGGGGATTATAACGAACAAATTCCTGTAATGGCAACCAGACACACTCAGAAATAAACAAGGAAAAAAAAAAGGCTAAAACAAAACCGAGAGCAATTCCCCTGTGCCATGAATTTTGTTTACAAATGAACTTAAATGGCTCTCTCATAATTGTGTGTAACTGTTATGATTTACAGCAGGTGCTCTAATCAATCAACCAATCACTTTAATTTATAGGGAGCCTCGCTGCATTTTCCCAGTTGTTTCATTTCTGCAAGTAATTGATAACAAACCGTACTTAAGGTATGTTTTATGCAGGAGTTAATAAGAGCTGACAGCTGCTACTGCTGCTTCCTCTCGAAATCGCGGCAACACGCGTTTTCCTTCTCGAAAGTGTGCTCTGCACTTGTGGGTTTGCTGCTGGTGGTGTCGTGGCCGAGCAGCGGGCATGTTCCGGAGGAGCAGCCTAATTGATTACACACCCTCGCAGAGCAGATAGTGCCTCGCTTTCTCCCATTTCCCACTCAATCAATTGCAAAACCAATTCGGCAAATAATAGGGGTCTATTCTGCACATATGCCAGCTATTTAGGTAGTTATAATATATGTCAGTTAAGTCATAAAAACCCTGTTTATTTGCAACATATCTGGAGAATCAACCCATTAGGGTTGAGGGGATATTTAAGTCGTCTGGAGCTGCTAAACAATAAGATCGGGTATCCTAATATATTACCAAGTGCTAACTACTGGGCAATTGCCAATTTTATAACCTCAGTGTATGGAATAGACACAACCGTGTTTCACTGTTTTTATTACAGATCATTTCCTACCGCCAGACCAGACCCCCACAATAAAAGCTCTATAACAGCTAAAAACCAAAAGGCATGTCGATTTTAGATATACATATTGCTTCATATGCCTTGTATATAGTCTCCAGTATAAACAAATTATTTTGAGTGGCTTTACTTCAGGGAATCGGAAAGTGAAATGGATTCCTATTTCTCTATTATTTTTAGTTAGGCACATTATGCAGCTCATAAAGGCGGTTTCAAATAGTTTGAGATCGGCACAGAAACAGTTATAAAAGAGTTAGAGGCCCGCTCCTGCTTTCATTGCTATTAATAGGATTTCTGCCATTGATTCTATAGGAAGAGACTCCTCCGGGGTATCAGATGTAGTGCTGGCAGATGTAGTGCTGTAGCGTCTCTCTCTCCTCCCCTCATCACGTATAGATATATCACTTATTTCCTACACCATGTTCTGGAGCGTCATGCGAGAGCAACACCAAGAAAAAAGTAAAAATGAGTTAGATTAAAGGAGTGCCACACCAGAGAGATTTTCAACACCGGATTTTTTTTTTTTCCCCTTCGGACAAACACACGGGCTCAGTGGTTCGAGCACACCTCTGCTGTGGCTATATTTAGTGGCCAGTTTATCAGGTCACTGTCCAGTGAACTGAGAAATTAAACAAGAGGCAGCAATTCCACGAACATCTGATCTTAGTCTAAACTCACTAAAGAGAGGGGTACCCGGGCAAGGCTTAAACAGACCTCACTCCACTCGCTGTGGCCTTTCAGAGCACTTATTACATTAGTTAACCTTTGAAATATGGATTTTCACGTGCTCGGTATTTTTTTTTTCCATGCAAATTGCTTTTGGTAAGCAGGCTGGCTGCCTTCCCTACTATGCTGAGCGCTCCTCAGCTATTGTTCCTAGCAGTGCCTCCCCGAAAAGAACCGCATGAACATACCGAGCAGTTGGGAGTCTTAATAACTCTCAACCCGTTTTAGAGGCTTACCAGGCGGTGTAAGCATATCTATTGCGATTTCATAGCTTCAGAGAGATGTATTCTATCTACACTCTATATCTTCTGTAAATTACCTAATGCTGCCTAAAAAAAAAGTGTTTGCCATGGAATGAATTATCTCTATCTATATCATATCTATATGTTTATCATGGCTATAGCTTTTCAGATATAGCCCAGGCATTACCAGAGATAATATAAAGTGGAGGTTTTAGTGGGTGAACAGCTACACACGTCCGTGCGCGCAGCTGCATGTGTCAAATCCCTGTGTGCATGCAGCCCGGTGTAAACCGAAATGGACAGTATATTTTTAGTCGATGCCAGCTTTCCCGGCTGCTTAGGAATTGCTGATATGGCATGGAAGAACACACGCCTATATATATATATATACATATATATATATGTATACAGTGTCTCCACCACCTCTGCTTTAACTTTATTCCCAATGATTTAGTTCTAGTTGCCCCCAGAATAAACTATTAGATTTTCTTTCACTTCCAAACGCTTTTGGATCGTGACCATGACCACTCTCACCCAATTTCCCATTCCCAAATCTCACCCTTCTTTCTCTCTTCCTTGTTTCAGTTTCTCTCCCTTCCCTCCCTTCTTTCTCTTTCTCCCTCCCTTTCTTTCTCTTTCTCTTCTTGTGGTTACTTGTAGCCTCTTTGTCATTTCCCCCCCTTCCATTTCTCTTCAGCTTATCAATAAACCGGGAGAGCAACAGTAGCCGCTTGATTTGTTAGTAATTATAAGCATACTGTTCCTGCAAACGGGATCTCTAGATGAGTGAGATCGCTTTAAAACGACAGCAGGAAATGGTGAGGAAATGGAGCATGGCGAAACTCAGCGTGAAGCTTTCAGTTCTTTACATGTTTACAATTTTCTGTGCATACATTAAGTCTTGAGTTTTTTTTTTTTTCTGGTGGTGGTGGCTCTCTGCTGGGTTGCTCTTCACAAACGCGTGAAAACGCTCACAAATGCACACTCACAAGTGTGTAAACGGCATTAAAAGGGCATTCAGCATCTCTAAAAATAAACAAATAAATAGAATTTTGTCCTGAAAGCAGCTGAAAAAAAAAAAAAAAAAAAAAAAAAGAAGCTCTAAGCTATGGGTACCGTCTCAATAACCGTGGCAAATAACAGGATAGTCGATCCGTCAAGCAATCAATCGCGAGAAATATTTCTTATTAAACGTCACGGACAAAGTTATTACTAAAGAGTTATCAGGCCGCATTCAAACCTTTTTATCTACCTATTGGGTGTGAAGGAAGCAAAAAGTTCTTTGACCATCATAGTATCAAGGCTTTGTTGTTATTGGTCTGGCTTTGTAGCCAAACCTAGCAAATCCAGGGACAATGCCTTACCCATTGCCACTAAAGACCCTATTCTTGTTTTAGTCTTAATGTGCAAATACAGAAAGTGTGTATTCCTGTTCCCTTCCCTCCTGTCCCTCTCGTCTCCTCCTCTTCCCCTCGCCCCCCTCCTCTGCCCCTTTTCCCAGAAAACCAAGAGTACGTTTCAAAGTGAAATGTATTCCCTCGAAATTGTTTTGCATTAAATTATAGGGGTTCATAAGGCTCAATGGGTAGTCCAGGAAAAGGCACAGAGTGGCAGCGAAGCAAAATCTCTGAAGTAATGTTTGATTCCCAGATCTATCACCTGAAAAGCTGTGTCCGGAGTGGTTTCCAGTTAATCATTTATTGCTGGATACCTCAAGAAGGGGGTGAGGAGGAAAGCTTATGCTCTACGACTAAGAAGTACTTTATTTTTAAGACGTCTCCTTTCATATGTTTCTTTAAAACAATATCAATAATAGAGAATGTCTGCAAGGAGACAATGGAAAAGGTGTTAGGTTAAAGTGGTCTTTCGTGCTAAATCAGGTGGAAGTGTTCGGACAATCTTCAGAAATAGACGAAAGTAAATAAATACATCATGATAATTTTAAGGTCACTGACTGTGCCCCAGAGTCACAAAAAATTAACTTTGGTCTCGGGCCACGCAAGGTTTTGAAAGACGACGACTTATTTCACCATAGACTGTGCAAAGCAAGTCTCAGATGGGCAGTTGACAAGGGGACCCTGTCTTTTATTCCTGACACACCGAAAACCTTCCCCTCACTGCAGCAGAAATGGAGGGAAAGGCCTCAAAACGCGTAGCCGGTAAGTTCTTATAGCTGAGTTAAATCTGGTATTAATGCTCTTGACGATTATTATCATCTTGATGATTTATCTGGCTCCCTCTCACTTCCACCACCCAAATCTTAATAGAACTAGGAGTTAACGATGATTTTTTAATGTCTTGTTGGATTTTTAGACTGTTAATGTACCGCATCCTTCTCATTATTAGTTTATTGATTGTTCATTGACCAGCCCCCTTCAAATCGTATTAACCACCCTCTGCCAGTTTAGATTAGGAGAGTTTAAAAAGCACCTTTCATTATTTCACCGCCACCACCACCACCACAGTAGAGTTCAGGCTTGGTAGCTTAATGCTCGCTCTAATGGGGCAGCTAAGAGATGAGGGGCCACGGTCCCTGCCTATTGCATTAATAGCTCAAAGGGGGCTAATACAGAAAATTAGCCTTAAACGAGCTCTGGAGATCTCCAAATGAAAGAGCCATTTATCACGCTGGCTACCTTCACTCCACTCGTTTGCTCTCTCTACTGGGAACAACTCATTTCCTCTTAACTAAATTACTTCAGAAATGTCAAGTAAGCTCAGATAGCAAACATAACAAGAGACTGTGTATATGTAATCTATTGTTTGGGATCGATACGTGAAATAAATCAATAGCTGTGTATGAATCCCTATATAATTTCCTTAATATTTTTGGCAATCCCTTTGCATAGACAGATAGATAATTCCATCTGCAGGCCTCAAAGACCATAAAGAATCAGGCATTTACAGTCTGGATGATTTAATTAAGTTTATACTTCAAGTCTACATCATATTCTTTTCACTACAGTTTAATTAAAGCATTTTAGGCACTAAACCAGGTTTTGGTGAAACAGACCCCCTTCAATCCTCATCTAGTAAATATACATCCTGAGGAGTGCTCCACAGCACAAAAATAAACCATTTTCTGTGTGTCATCTGCCTGCAATAACGACCTACAGAGTTTAAATAACTTATTCTTACTTCAAAGCACATCCTCACAGCTGCGAAGTGCGAGGAACAAAGCGAAATTCACGCTGAACCCTCTCTGTGTCCTTCTTTTCGCCCTGAATAAATGTCGTCTGCCACAAACGTTCCCTGCCACTTATTGCCCACTTCTCCTCCTCCGTGCCCAGGGAACTCACTATGCAAAGGGAAACTGAGCTCTCAATTTTCCCTTCTGCTGGAAAGTTTCTTAGAGCTCGGCATTGCCTCTAAGGCAGCAAACGCTGCTCTGGTGACTTTAAAACAGCTGCAGACGAATCTCGGTGGTTTTAGCAATCAGATTTCCAAAGTGCATACGTAACTTGGATAAAATTCAGAGTGTCTCACCCTAATAGCTGCAAATACACCCACGCAGGGCCACCTATATGGGACCGTGCAGCAGCTGCTCGAACTGGGGCCCATGCTTCTCAGCACATCTCCATCTATACCTAACCCATATCCTTAATAACATTCGGATTTTAAGCTATTCAGTGGCTAACTCCACCACTCAGCACGCTCATTTCATGCTTGTGCTGTCCTCGGAGGAGGGGGAGCCCCAACCAGAGAGGGGAAAACCCTCTCCGGGCTGGGTGCTCACGCAGAAGGGGGTTTTGCGGGTACTGGGCTGTGGAACGAAAGTAGGAGCATGGCTCGGCGTTAAAAAGAAGCCTCCCGACCACAAATCAAGCACCAATTAATCAAATACGCCTAAGAGGAAACATCGTGTGTGAGGTAGCAAGCGGGGTGGGGAGGGAGAAGAGGAGGGGGGAGGAGAGAGAGGGGGAAAAAAGGGGGAAAATGCAACCATGAGCCGTCAGGTTACCGATCATGAGCACCAAACCTACTCCTCCCACGCAAAAGAAATATTTTATTATTTTTTTAAGGTAAGTAATTTTCTGTCTTTCTCAAAAACACCTTCCACTTTTCAACCGGTGTTCACAAATGATGCTGCCAAATGATCTTCAGGTTCTCATCTGTCCTCCCTCAAATAACTACAACTCGATTGTGTGAAAGACAGGGACTGTACATGAGGATTGAAATAAAAAACAATAAATACACGGAAGGACCTCATGCTGTCTTGAACACATTTTAAATAAACACTTTCACTGTTATTTTGCTTTACATTCTAGAAGATGATCTGCACTAAAGTATTTGTAGCTTTTCTGCGCGTTTGACAAATAATAAGGTCCTGGAGATAAGTGCTGTTGATAGTAAGCATAAGGGACAGCATTTCTAAGCCTCATCTCTGGTACTTAAAATTGAATCTAGAAATAGAAACTCCTTAGATAATTAAAGATAGCTTTCCCTACATTTGCAGTGTGTGATCTGTTTAATGTCTATCAGCATAACACAACACTAATCGCCAAGCATCTTCGAGTGACTGTCAGAGAAATGTAAAAAAATTAAGCAGCTGCAATACGCCCAAAATGAGTTATTGTAATTACATTTAATTAGTTTAATTAGTTAATTATTTTGCTTACAGCTGTACAAGAGACTGCAAACATTTGTTAATATCACATTCCCTTTAACAGTATGGGGTGATTCTGCAGTTACACTAAATCATGTGTGCATATGTAGAAAGATTTAAAAAATAGGCAGGAGGAAGGGGGGGGCTTTTGGAGGAAGGGGGGAAGGAAGTCAGGGCTGCCTTTCCACAGGCATTTCTTTCTCTCCCCTTCACGTATGATTCGCCTGGGAGGTGCATTAAACCCAAAAGGGATTCAACCCCCTTCCCCCACCCCGTTACATCCAAGCGATCCCCAACGAGGTCTTTCGGGGGGAGGGGGAAACAAACTGCATTGGAGCAGGGGGTGCCCCATTTGAGAGCGTTAGTGTAATTAATCCGATTGGAGGAAAGGAGGGAAAAATCAACTTTCCTTTCACACGTCGTTCCTTTTCCCTTCACTCTATCTACAGATCCAATCAGCTATTCATCTTGCTGCCATGTATGCCTGCTTTCCGGATAAATTAATTGCCCCAAAGTAAAAATATATCATGGAGATATTGCTACACAGTAAAAGTTTGTCTAGCTTGTTGGAATAATCCATACCTTTTTTAATGACAGACTGGTCCAATAAGTTCATACCGCTGTTATTGGCATCTTCAACTGACTGTGGATATAAAAACATCACTATTCAAATTGACTGGATATTAAAGAATCGCGTACATAAATCATGTCATTCCAAACTGGAGTTTCTGTTATTTCCATTTATATTAATTCACTAGGGGAGGGGGGATTTTTATTATTATTATTGTTATTATTATTCCCCCAAATCGACAAGGAAATTAAATTCTTACAAATTATATAGTCTTCTAATAAAAAAAGAGGTGAGAAGCATATGGGGTGCAATACTGGTTTTGTTATCTTATAAAACATGGATATCACATAGACTTCTTTGCATTCGATAAAGCTTTATATTCCTTCCTTTGAAAATCTGGCAATTTGGTAGCATCTGCAAGATCTATTGCATGACATAAATGAACACGATTAAGGACAACTTAAATTCTCCCTCCCCTTTCCTCCCCTCTCCCCCTCCGTTTATTTTTTTGTTTTGTTTTGTTTGTTTGTTTAACCCTGCTACATCTTAATAATTCAAGGGCCATTTACTTTTTATATATAATAGTTTACATTATGGACTTTTAATTAAAGCCTGAGCAATTCGGAGAGCAGCGCAACGCCCATGTCGTATAGGGTGCAAGCAGAAAGAGATTTACAGCTCCCGGGGTTGCTTACATGTCCTAAATTTGTGGGGCGGGAGGAGGGAGCAGAACTATACATTGTCAAAAGTATAAACTATTACATTGATTGCCTAGAAATAGTCTCCCGCTCTCCCTTTCAAGGACTTTTCTATGATTATTACTATTTTCAGTCCCTTTCCGGGCACACCTGTTATTATGGCATTAACTTCTCTAGCAGGGAAGAGAACAAAGACGGGCAGAAGAGGACAGAGCAAATGTTGGGTTTCATTTCTCAACACGAAGGTGCGATATACGAAAACAAACAAACACAAATTACCGCTCAATCTGCGGTCGGTACAGTAAAATTATCTCCCAAAAAGCAGTGTCGTAAGAACGATTCATTGCAGAATTGCGCCAGGTTCCGTTTTAGGATAAATTCTGGGTTCCATGTGAATGAAGGACTTGTGTGTTTCTTGGTTTTATTAATATATATACATTCTATTTGTTGTTTGGCTTTTTTTTTTTTCAGGTTATTTCATATTTGGGAGTTCTCACGTTTTTCCCTGATAAGGAAAACCTCTTTACAGCAAAACAATGATTTTCTTCTCTATTATTATTTTAACTTTATCTTTGCTACTCCGAGAGGCTGAGCTTATCCGGATCCAACGTTTATCTCCGTCTCTTTCTCTGCTCGGCAGGCATTCAAGATGGAATATGATTTAGGAGAAAATTACATCTCCCCAAAAGGTGACGGAGATCTTTGCTCTCTTTTTTCCCTGCATATACACCCAAACGCGCACACACAGCGATTCCTTATGCTGTGTGCTTGTGCATGTCTGTGTGTCTCTCTCATAATCAATAGGCTACATACCTAAAGGGCACAAAATAAAATTACAAAGTCTTCCCTCCTTTCCCTGAGCAGCTACCAAAGAGGGAGGATGAGCAAATCCTGCAGCCTACTGGAGTCCATCGTGTTGCAACTCGATGGCACAGAACTGGAGGTAAATACGAAGCGCCATCTTTCCTTTTCATTTTTTTTCCCTTATCTCACCTTATCTCTGGAGTATATGGTTGTGCACACGCTTTATGTGTGTGCGTGCACTCCGCTCACTCCATCAGCAACGTGGGTTAGTTGTTGTAGTTAATGAGAAGACTCCTGTCTGATTTTCTATCTAATTACGCCCTCCTGCTGGGTTTTTGTACAGGATATTCGCTCAGCATGCTGGCAGTTAATAGTCACAGAGAGGATCGTAAAGATTTAATTAGGACTGCATGCGGAAACGTGGAAAAACAACTCAGACTTTTAATTACTAGACTTCTTTAGTTAAAAGTGATACCAGGGGTTACTTTATAAGAGACTTGGGTGTTTTGGTGCAACTTAACTTTCCGTGTCTCCTGCTAGCACACAGGCGAGGGGCCGGCCGTGAGCAGGCGGAGGAGGAGTGGAGGTGTGTGTGCAGGGAGGGGAAAGGTGATGAGTTTCCAAATACACTCACAAAATCTAGAGAGGAAGATTGCCCTCCCTCCGCTCCGCCAATAATCTGATAGCACCGAGCTTCCTCTATACCATAAATATATGTGCATATACGTATACACCTTATTCAACACCTAGGGAAATATCTGAGAGGAGAACCTGGGCAGTGATTTTTTTTTTCTTTTAAAGACTTTGGGTTTTCCCCTGTATATATTTTTGTCGTATCCCTTTCCAGTAGAACCCTACTTTTGTCCAGATTGTGGAAAAAAAAATCTGGGTTTGCAATGATGTTTTTCAGTGTCCCTATTAGATAATGCAAATTTGTTTTCAATAAGTAGGTCTTGGCTTCCCTGTTCCCTGTGTGACGGCCGTAAATCGCAGATTGAAAATTCCTTTCCAAAGGGGCAGCAATAGCAATACAATACGTCCTGTTTACAATAACAGAGCGCTATCGTGTTACAGTCACTTAATTCTATCCCCGGACAATGGCTTACACATGGCCTGGATTTGGTGTTTATATAATAACCACTGTTTCTTTCTGTCACGCACTCTCTTTCTCTCTCTTTCTCCCTTGACAGCCCAACCTATTCTCAGGGCATCTATTTAATCGGAGATGACTACGCTAAAGCAAAGATACACTTCTTTATCTAACTGTCTGCCTAGATACCGGTTCAACTTTTTGAACCACTTAGAAAAAAAAAACAAAAACAAAAACAAAAACAAAAACAAACAAAAAAAAAAACACCACGATTTGGGACCCTTCCTGAAAATTCTCTTTCGTGTTTGTGGATGGTAAGTATATGTCGCTGAAATGGGAATCCTTATGGTCTGAGCCGAATCCTTACAACTCGGGTAAATCCATTCCAAAATTCACGGTGGAAAATTGCCCAACTTCATCTGTCACTAATGGAGGGACAAGAATAGAAAATGCTGAACGAGAGGAGAGAGGACTGGGCTGTTTTCCCTCCTGCCTGTGCTAACTTGCAGTTGGACACTTCTCCCTTCACGTGTTTCTCCTTGGGATACCCTCTCTCTCTTCCCCTCCTCCCTCAGTCTGCGACCAAACTTTTGCAAATAAGGGGCCTGTTTGCTTCCCCGCGGCCTCAGCACCCCAGACAAGAACCACAGACCTGCTGGTCCACAGCTTCCTCTGCCCATCCGCATCCCTAACCCCATTCCCACCCCGCCGGAGCAGGTCGCGGGTGGCCGCGCTGCGGCAGCGCCCAGCACAGAGCTGCGCTCCGAGCCGCCGGGGGGAAAGCACGGGGGGGCTGCTGGAAAAGGGGAGAACTGCTTTATATGAGGTGATCAGAGGTTTAGGGGCTTGCCTTCTCTTCTTTCTTTCTTTCTTTCTTTCTTTCTTTCTTTCTTTCTTTCTTTCTTTCTTTCTTTCTTTCTCTCTCTCTCTCTCTCTCTCTCTTTCTTTTTCCTATTTCTTTTTCTTCTTTCTTTCTCTCTCTCTCTTCATCATTGCCTTCTTCCTTTTCTCCCCTTCTTCATTTCTGTTCTTTCTCTCTCCCTCCTCTCTCCTTCCTTTTCTTCCCTCCCTTACCTTACCCTTCTCTTTTCCCTTCTTTCTCCCTTTTTCCCTCTCCCTCCTTCTCTCTTTCCCTTTTCCCTCTCCCTTCCCTCCCTCTCCTCTCTCTCTCACAAGAGCACTAGAGCCAACAATTACCGGCTTTTCTTTGGGACGGCGTAAGTATCAAAGCACAAATGCTAGCTAACGTCTCTTGCAGAGAGATAGAGGCAGAGAGCGCCCATTTCTGCATTCACAGAGGTAAAACTCGCCTTGACCTGCAAGGGAGTTTGAGCCAGGAATGCGGGACGAGAGCTGCGCCCTCCGCCCGTGGGGCTCGGGGTCTTCCCCCAGATCTGCCCGACCAGCTTGGGAACCCGCAGTAAAAAGGGACCAAAGGGGCACGGAGCTCAGAGGCAGCAGGAAATCCAGGCGGAAAACCTCCCTCTTCCTAAAGCACTCGTCCCTGTCCTGATCCCTAGCAAAGCTCCGTGATTTTCCCGTGAAGCTCAAGACAAATCTTGAGACGATGCAATACAGCCCCCCTGCTCCTCTGCCACTGATTCCCATGATGTTCAGCAGGATCCTTTTCCACACCTATTTTTTTTTCCTTCTCAGCTTCCTCTTTCCATAACTTTGAAGTCTATGTCTCATCCAGTCACCCGTATGTTTGTTTATTCCAAGTTTGAATATATATATACTCATGATATGTATCATATAGAAATTTGGGGGGGGGGGGGAAGGAATGGAGGAGAAACCCCAAATCCCCACTTCTAAAGCCGGATGCAGGACCTGGCCCCCGGAGGCTCCAGCCTCCATCTCGGGGCCCCTACTGGTTGGCCATGCCCTGCTCCAGCAAGGTGCAAACCGCCCCAGCACCGAAGCTGTTAAGGGCCTTTCTGTTTTTAGGAAATAACACGTGATGATGAGTTTCGCGTGGGATGGGGGAAGGCTGGGAAACACTGTGTTTTGAGCCCGGTGAAACTCCTTTGTTTTCCATAGCAGCGAATAAAACAATTTAAAATCAGTACTACCCTAACAGCTGTCCTTAAAAGGGGGAGCAGGCTCCTTCCTGATGGCCAGTTGCTGCTTTTGGTTTGGGTTTTGTTTATATTTTCCCTCCCTCACGGATGAAAAAAAAATGTAGTAATTTGACAGTTTTATCAAAATCCCTGGAGTTCAGGAAATTAGTTTGGGGGGTGGAGGGGTAGAGCTGAGATTGCATGGGAAACAGCTGGGATTTGAAAAACCAGGCTTAAACTCTGCCAGCTTTTGAAACACGTGGAATATTTAGAGCAGCATGTCTGCCTTCCCCACGCACTCTGCTGGTTTTCCATGTAGAGGAGGGTTTATAAAGCAGAGCCTGTATGTGACAGCGATGGAAAAAAAAATAAATAAAAAAGGAGAAAGAGGGGCAATACCACAATTATAATTCCAGTGCTTCCAAAGGATGGTAACCCACACCAAAACTGCTGCAAACCCTCACTGATCGTTTCTAGCCTGGGCAGAGCTCCAGGCTGGAAGGCGTCTGCATTGCCCAGGAGAAAGAAGCGCGGTGCCTTACCTGGACCTCCTCCATCCCTGGGTGTCCGATGCCATGCAGAGAAAGGCTGTCCCCCATGCCGGAGTCAAGGCCATGGTGAGCTGAGTGCAGAAGGACATCTGGCCTCCGTACTGAGTGGTAGTCCCGCCTGGGGTCCAGTCCCGAGAGCTGGGGCAGGGCGGCCCGAGGCTGTGGCAGCAGTGACCCGGTTTCTGATCCCACCTCTTGCCTCTGCCTCTGTCCCCAGGGGTGCTGCTGGGGTTGATGCAAGGGGTTTAGGGAGTAGGGGTCATTGACATGGGAGTAAGGGTCCTGGCTTTGGTGGTAAGGAAGAGGCTGGTAGGGGGGTGGGAAATAAGGCGGCTGGAAATCCGAGGACGGGGTGTGAGACAGCGGAGGAGCGCTGGAGTAGGGTCCCTGGGAGACGGATCCCAGCTGGGACAGCCTGGAACTGTGGCTGGGCACTCCATCATGCCGGTCCTACAAGCGGAATTGAAGAAAAACAACAACAAAAAAAAAGAGGACTTTTTTTTTTTCCCCTAATATAAATAAAATGAACACAAACCCAGCAGCAAGTCACCCACCCCAAAATAATAATAAAAATAAAAGTGAACAATTGTGAACCAGTGTTCAGTTGTGTCCCCCTCCCCCACCGCAGATGAGAAATGTCCCAGCACTTCGTCCCCAGACCGTGCCTATTCCCAACAACTATCGGGAAGGGCGAAGGGCTGGGGGGGTGGAGGGGGGGGGGGGGGAGGGGGGGCGAGAAATGCTAAATGTCATAATTAAAAATGTAGGACTGGTGCTCCATATACGTATATGATGTGTGAGTTGAGTCTAGTAACACGATTCTCCTTCCATCAGCCACCAAAATAAACCCAAAGGTTTAAAAATAAAAAAGAAAAAGAAACCCCCAAAAGCATCTCTCCGAACAACCCACCCCTTGTCCTGCCTAAAGTTCCCAACCGTCTGTTTATTCCCTGTGCTGCAACTCAAAATCACCAACCCATCTTCACGTGGAAAAGACCAAAAGGAAAGTTGTACTTCTCGGAGGAGTCCGAGTAAAGAAGTTGTCCGATAAAGGACTTGAAATAATAATAATAATAATAATAATAATAATAATAATAATAATAATAATAATAATAATAATAATGAAAAATCTCGGGGGCTCTTTGTATGAAGAGTCCAACCCCCCCAAAAAATAATAAAAAAAAATCAAACCAAATAAAAATGAAACATCGGTATTGAACAAATCCAGCCGCTATGATTTCTGCAGCAACTTGCAGTGTCTTTTGTCTCCTTTTCCGATATAATATTCCGGAGAAAGGGGTGGGGGGTGGGGGGTAATTGTAATGAAAAGTCTTTGGGGTGTGGGGGGGCTTGGGGGGGTGGGGGGTAAGTGTGTGGAGGCTTCAGAGAAAAGGTGGGAGAGGAGTTTTGTCCAACTCCATCGTGCTGAAGCTGCGAGGCTAAAGTAAACAAGAAAAATATCTATTCCGCAAAGTGTAGCTCAAACCCCCACAAGCAATGGCACACATGGTTAAAAAAAAAAAAAGTTTTTTTTTTCTTCCCTGCTCTCCCCCCCAAACTCCCCTAGCTCAAATCGAGAACACACAATGCAAAAAGGGAGAAGCAGCTGCAAGCCTCCTCCAATTATTGTGCTAAATTACCAAGCCAAAGGCGTTTAAAAAGAGAGAGAGAGGGAGAGAGAGAGACAACAGATCGAGAGAGAGAGAGAACATGCAATTCTAGTACAACATGGATCCAAACTCACCATGGCGGAATAGGTGTGGACTAACATCTGGAAATAAAAAAAGTCTTGTAATAGCTAAAAATAAAATAGTGGTGATAATACTAATAATTGTAGGGAAAAATATCAAGGAGATCTGCAAAGGGACGTGTTGGACACAGGAGAACAGCTTGAGATATTTCGGAGTCTATCCATCAAAAAAAAAAAAAAAAAAAAAAAAAAGAAGACCAATGCCCCCAAAACCGAGCCTGGAAACCTCTATCTACATATATGATTTACCCCTCCCTCTCTGTTTTTTTCTTTTTTTTTTTGTTTCCTTTTTTTTCCTTTTTTTTTTTTCCCCTTTGAGCTCTCAAATACAATCCTCTTCAACCCAAGGCTAGGCTCAGACTGCTCCGCTACCCCTTCCTCCCTTTCCTTCTCTACACCGCCTCATAATAATTGATATTCATGACTATTAATATTACACGACTACTTTAAAGGGAGAATGCAGGACCAAATGGAGCGTGAAGCTGGCAGCCAGCTCGAGAGCTCCCCTACTATTGTAAATGACGTTCATTCAGTGGAGAATTACTAGATGTAATCAGACGAGGGGGGCTGGCAGAGGCAGAGTTTGGGGAGAGGGAGAGGGGGGAAAAAGTTTAGCAAGGAAGAGGCATAACTTCAATTAACTCGAGCGGAGGAAGACGCGGAAAGTAGACACTGCTGAGCTGGAGCAAGGAAGTGAGATGAAGCAATGCTAGAGGCGAAGAAGAAGAAAAAACATATTTCCTATTTTTTTCTTTTACATTTAATTATACATTCCTAATACGATGAATTGATTGCCTTTGGTGTTTTTGTTCTTGTAAGTTTTTTTTTCTTTTTGAGGGAAAAAGAGGCTTTTTTAATCCTTTCCTTTCTTTTTTAGGAAAAAGAAGAAGAAATGTACAGCGACTATAATATGCCTATTTAGAGCGGAGATTAAGCCATTCTGGTGCATGTTACTGATCGTATTTGTTCGCAATAGCCAAATAAATGCTGAATCTGGGTTAAATTGGGTTCCATTTAGTTCTGAATCCTGTTCTTCCCACCCGATATGAACATATATATATATGTACATATATACCCCGATTTTCACCCAAATGTAAAATGTATGCAGTGAATTTTAAAGGATAGTAAATTTATAGTTTCGAGGCAAAGCCAGGGGCGATATAAAACCTTTTTGATGTTGCAGGAACCCGTTCAACTGGACTGTCTGCCATTTCTGTTAAAGTTCAACTTACGTTCCTTCCTAAATAGACTCACACTTCCCAGAGTAGCCCCCCCCTCCCCACACACACACGCACACACACACACAGACACACACGCACACACTTTTGTTTTAAGAACAGATCTAGTTTAAGTGCCTAAGACGCCCCTGCCATCGTGCTGTTAATTATAAATCGTAAAGGAAAAGGGGAAAAAAAAAACATTGTTTTTTTTTTTAAGAGAAACCTAGAAGGCTTCATCTACTTTCCAAACAAGCAAAAGCAAATTATTACTATTATTTTTTTTTCTCAAGGCTGCACGTTACAGCAGGACCCGGAGCGCTCTGCCAAGTTGGGGTGCATCCCTCCTGCAGCCCAAGCCCACCCAAGCTCTCCCCAACTTCGCCTTTCTCCCACGTCAATGCAGAAACACGCGTGGCTGCAAAACGCCCAGCGGCCGGAGCAGGCTTAAAAATCCCTTCCAAAAACACCGAGGGGGGGGAAATCCCCGACATTCCCCGACCTCGCAGGACAGGGAGGAGATGTTTTGTCGCCTGCTGCTGCGGGCACAGACAATGGCCGGGCTGTGCCCGGGGACGGGGAGGGAGAAGCAGCGAGGGCTCAGCGGGCTGGGGATCGCCGAGGGGATGCTCACAAACGCCGGGCTGTGCCTCCGCAGCTCAGGCTGGGTTTTGCCAGTTGATAATTAGCCTGACGGTAGCTTTTGAGAGCGGAGACATTTCTCCCGAGCGGTCTGCGGCTCCCCTCCCGGCTCCCCTCCATCCCATCCTTTAGCCGGCTGCGAAAAACCCTCCCTCTGCTTTTTTTTTTTTTTTTTTTTTCTGTTTTTGGTGTGTGTGTGTGCTGTTGTTGCTCGGGACTTTTCCGCTGTAAGTGCGGCCCCGACAGCGCTTCCCGGGGGCAGCCGGCGGGTGCGCTCCGAGGCGCCCCAGCTCCGGATCTGGCCCTTCTAAAAATCCCCCCGCCCAGCCACAGCCGCGAGAATCCCCTTCCCTCAACTCCCCTCAATAATAATAACAATAATAAATATTCAAAAATAATGCACAAAGCGGCAAAGCAGGCGCCTTTCCTTCCACATCTTTTCCTTTTCGGAGCAAAGCCAGCACGCTGCTAAACTTACACCAAATGCATTCGCGGAGCCGTTTGGGGAAAGATCCCGGTCCAGAAACGGTGCAAAATTAAGAAACGTTTTCGCGGTGTTTGTGTTGTGATTTTTTCCTCCCTCAGTCTGCTTTTTGACCTCGAAAATGCCGAGGAGGTCCGAAAAAAGCAGACAACTTTTCGTGCCCGCGGACGATACGGAGCTGCCTCCGACTGCACCGGTTCGGGTGCGTGCACACACGTCCGTGCAAGAATGTGTGTGCCGCTTCACTAGTGCGGCTGTATGTATGCATGCACACCTTAGGTGTTGGTGCACACGTAGAAAAAGTCGTTAAAATGTATCCGAGTGTGAAAACAAGAAAAAGAAAAAAAAATCCAAATTCAGCGGGATCGGAAAAAGAATAAAAGAAAGAAAAGAAAGAAATGCTTCCCGTCCCCGAATACCAGATTATGTTTCTCTTCTAATTTCATTTTTTTTTTCTCGACATTTGTCCGTATTTAATCGAATTATATTTAATTCGAGGTCTAAACAATCAACTCTTGCTTTTAAGTTGCCTCATTCCAACCCCCAGATCATTTCTTTGATGTTTTAAATCGCATCAAACAGCTTTTCCACGAAAGAAAAAAGTTTAGGACTTGGCATGCTGAATACAAATATGCAAATAAATAAGCATTTAAGCATTTACTCTTGGTTTCCTGTCTCTATACTTGTGTGTGTTTGTGTGTGCGTCTCTGTATCTGCGTATATGTAGATGTAGAGCTATATATGTATTGTATAGTATGCCTATATACAGCTAGATGTATATTTAAATATACATATACTCTCTTACTCATATGCATATTATATACTCACCTCATAGATATCTTCATACTTGACATTTTCAACCAGTTTCCAGAGCATGATGGCAGCCTGTTCTCTAGGAGGTGAGTGCATTCATGTGAAGAGCAGATGTCTGGATTCTCAGTACTTCTCTGTCTGTAATGATCCATCTATAATTGGAAATGGGGGACAGACACCAAATCCGACGTTCCTCTTCCATCGCAACTTATATCTGTTGTCTGAAACAATAGGCTGCAGAAGTAAACCTCAATTGGAGAGTAAAAAACATTATCTGTTACATAGTTACACATATCTATAGACATATATGTGACTATATATCTACATGTACACAGATATATAGACTTATACTTCTGTGCAGACATATATAGATATACACATGTATGCAGTTTCACATACACTGCCATACATATACAAGCACATGTACACACATATATCTCCAAACATATAACTTTCCCACGTGGAGACATATATAAACTGATACATTTATATATGTAAATTATATATATTCCTGTGTATGTATAGATATACCCAGGCACATGTATACTACACATTACATATGCACATCTACATACAAACCTGAACAATTTATATAGGACTGTACCTAAAAGCATGTTTGTATATATTTATACATCTGCACTTATATACGTGAATATACAGTGATCAAATAGACATATTATATGGTGCATATATCCCCTATTTTTATAGATGGGTGGACGGACGGACGGACGGACGGACGGATGGATAGATAGATAGATAGATAGATAGATAGATAGACAGAAAGGAGAAATTAATGAACATTTTTGCAATACTATTTATATTAAAATAAAGAATAGGTGGTCTCTGCACTAGGTGATACATCATTTGCAATGAGATATTATGCTTTTCCCCACATGCAATACGCTTTTATTTACATGTCCAGAAATTATCCTCTCATATGCAATAAAACTCCAAACCCCCGACTCCTCAACACATTCAAGCCAATTTAAAATGAAAATATTTAGATCAATGATTTTCTTTTGAAAGCCTTATACTTCGGACTTGGACTGTATACTTTATAACTTGGAAACGTTTTCTCTGGAAAAAAAAAAAAAGAAGAAAAAGATGAAAAAGAGTTCAGCAAGCCCTCCTCTGCACACATTTGAATAGCGATTAGCTACTTTCTGAAAAACGATTAAAAACCGAGTTGGGTTTGCGCGTTTCCCGGCTAGCCCTCGGTTTGGAAGGGGAGAGGAGGAGCTGGACCATTTTTAACCTTTATTTATTTTTTTTTTTCCCCAGGCAAACCTTCGTTCGCATTGTCCGTTTTTAACACGTTGTTCCGCAAAGAGGCGACCTATTCTGCAGGCAGGCAGAGCTCATCTCTGCCTTTGAAAGGGAACAATTGAGTTTTACAGCGGGCTGGTGCACCAGGAGGGGGGAAAAGAAGAAAAAATGAGAGAGACATACACAGACAGAGAGAGAGAAGGTGTTTCTAAATTCAAGGACCTGTCTCTGGTTCCTACAAATCTTTGTTATTCTGCATGTGATCCTATGGGAAAGTGCATGGTGTCCTTTGTACATTCAAAGGTGCTACAGGTAAAGATGCTTTTATATATATGTAATCTCGAAAACGAGGAGAACTTAATCAGGAGACACTTCTGGTGCTGTTTGGTTGGCTGGTGGGAAGGGTGGGCTTGCCTTTTTTTGTTCGCTTTGGCCTTAAATTCAAGCAGAAAGTATAAATTCACCCCTCTTTTCCCCAGCCCCTGCAGCCCCCCTTCCCTCTCCTCCTTGTTTCTAAGTGCACATCTTCTAAAAAGTCAACCCGCAAAAGGCAAGAGACAAATGACAGCCAGATATTACAGCAGGAGCTGGGCAGCCGTCTTGCTGGAAGTTATTAAAGCAGATTTTTTTTTTTTTTTCCTTAGCACAGCCACTGCACAGAGGAGGAGGAGAAAAGAGCACATCTCCGAGTGGGTTGGCCAGAGCATTTCAGCCGAAGCAATAGTGTTAAAAAATGTTGAAAAGGAGAAGAGATCTATGCTGTTTGCATGCGGATGTGCAGAGAGAGCCATGCAG
Source organism: Anser anser (assembly GCF_964211835.1). Taxonomy (NCBI): domain Eukaryota; kingdom Metazoa; phylum Chordata; class Aves; order Anseriformes; family Anatidae; genus Anser; species Anser anser. Next base: position 4,686,692 of record NC_139722.1, read on the forward strand.
CCACCCCACACACTCTTTCATTGCACCTACAGAGCTGAATGACCCTCTTAGAAAAATATCAGGCTCATAAAGGGACACTTTGCCATCACTTTTGTTAAAGTCTTTGAGTCATGTCCTGCGAGGCTGGCACAGGGCAGAGTGAATGTGCTTCATGACAGCTAATGCTTTACCATTCGTGGCACCCTGAGTTAAATACGCCTTGCCTGCTGGGGGAGGGGAGAGGAAGAAGCTAAAATAGATCTGGTGGCCACTGGCTCTCTGCTGACAGAAAGGTATAGACTTTAAATGTCTATTTTCGAGTCCCACAGTTATTACATTCGCTTGCACTTGCAAAACGGGGCATACGTGTCTCCAATGTTCATAACAATATTAAACAAAGGTCATCCGCATTTTTTTTTTGAGCTTGTTTAGCAATTCCCCGCTCTCTGCAGCCTCTTTTAGTCTGTCTAATTTAGCAGTTCCAATCCGGAAGAGTTGCGCATATTTGTACCTGAAATGTACTGTAAAACCTGCTTTCAAAATGCAAGACATGTCCTTGGAACTGACCATTACAACCAATACTTTCACAGCTTAAAAAAAAAAAAAAAGGAAGAAAAAAAAGGAAAAAAAGCACACAAAGCCCCAAGAAACAGACGTTTCTCTTTAATTTGGGGAAATACTTTAAGCAAGGAAAGCCCTGGCTTCTGCACCGGTGAGCTGGGCAGGGCCACTGCATCCTCACCCTGGCAATGAATATAGATATATATATTTGTCTTTTTGCAAAAAGGGATACTTTTGCCTCCAGCCCCGTGTCGGGCCGTGTAGAGCCCCCCAACCCCTTCCCCGCCCCCCCCTCCCCCCCCGCCGCCCCAGCAGTGCCAACGCCGGGAAATGGCCCCGGAGCCCATGGCGCCGAGCGGCGTTGAGCGGGGCAGCGGCGCCCTCTGATGGGGGTTCCCTTCCTGCAGCTCCCTCCTCCTAGTCGCAGCCCGTAGCTGGGAGTTACAAGCAGCCAAACGCTAGAAATGCTGCTGCTGTCAGTGTTTCCTCCATTAGGATAAATGTGTGTAGGTGCAGCTTCGTTATTTGCACAGATTTTTTTTTTTTCTCCTTAACAGAGTGCTCAGTGTTTGAATCTCTTTTATAATGAATCAAGAATATATTTTATCCTCTGCTTTTAAATGCAATGTAGGGCCTAGGTCAATTATCCTGAGCATCTCACTGGGCTGTCTTTTAGTAGCCCTGGCACAGGAGAGAGAGGATATGCCACTCTGTTGGCTGCTTTGGTGATGGGAGGCAAAAAAAATATAGATTTTAATTCAATGTCATATTACAGTTATTTCATAGGATTTTTTCATTAAAACAAACAAACAAACAAACAAAAAAAAACACTTTACTTGCTTCTCGTCATGTTTCAGAACTTTCAGTCATGCTTAACATTTTAAAGCCATCGTGAGTCTTTACAATACACTATATACCCCCAAAATCCAACCCCCCGAAAAGCCTATTACTGGCTGGAGTTTAAAATAAATCAATTTATATTAGCGCCCTCTGCTGCTCGCTGCAAGCTGTCATGTAAAGGCGGTTTTCTGACATTAACTGAAAGTTCAATCCTTTCTGATCTGTTTTCTACCTTTTCTTGCAAACTAGCTTTTATTTTTTATTTATTTATTTTTCTGACTATATATTTTCCATATATTTCCATGTGAATTTTAGAATTCAGTATTTTTCATTAAACAAACTCTTTGCAATTTATTTTAAAGGGGAAAAAGTCATATAGCATAGGTACCTCAAAATGTAACAAAATTCAGTATGCTCATTCACGGCTTTACAAAAAGCCATTTCAAAGTGCGTTTGTGTTGAAGCCAAATTCAATGTGTGTTTTAGCACTTTTATTTGTGAATAATAGCAAGACTCACCTCTCAAAATAAATTCATCTTCCCATTTTGTTTGATGACAAATCTATTTTCCACGTTGCATCCACAGTCACATCAAGGGGGTTTCTTTCTTTGCATTTGGCTTTCCAAAGCTAGAGCACTCATTTTTCTTGGAGACACATCCTCATACTTTCTCAGAGGTGCCAGGAACATCTTGCAGCAAGCCAGGAAAGCACAGCCACATGTGCTGAGACCACTTGGACAGGTCCATACACTTTGCCATATTTAGTAAACCTGTGGAGACGAGACTTGGAGTCCTCCCATCAGAGATGATGTCCCTGGTCCCCCCTTTGCTACAGACTGTTCCCAAGCCAGGGATCAGGAGGAAGGTGTCACCCTGGGGCACCAGGACCCACTTCCTTCTGCCTTGGTGTTGCCAACCTTCCACATCACTGCTTGCAACCAGGGAGGACAGGGCAGAGACAGCAACACAATCTGAAATGTCTTCCCCCAGAAGGCCTCTGAAACATCCTGAGAGCCATGCAGAGGAGCATGCTGGCTGGAAAGGGCTATTGTGTGATTATTTCAATCATCAGTTCTACCCTCTTGTGAAAAGAAGGGCCAGAAATATATTGTTGAAGGCTAGCAGGGTCTTCCCTGTGATTCCTGCCCTTTTATACAAGAGGAAGATAGAAAAAGAAATCTGTACCAGACAGAATCAGTAATGAAGGACCAACCGAAGAATCACAAAACAGGAAATCCAGCAGCTGGTTTGTTGCCACTGTGTCTCTCCTGGTTTTAAGAGCATGTTTATAATGACATGTTTGCCAAACTCAGGGAATGCTTCAGAGTCCTTCTTGCTAGTAAGGCATGCGTCCTGTTAAAAAACCATTCACAGTATGTTTGAAGACATAGTCTGTTTACAGGAGGACATTGCTGCTGCCTTTGCTTTGGGGTTTTCTTTCTGCCTTTCTTCTTTGAATCTGGGATGGGGAAGAGTTGCAAGGGATGAATGATGGCAAAGAGCATAACAGCCTTATGAAAATCCCAGTCATCACCACATGGAGACACTGAAGATACTTTTGCTCTGTTTTTCCAGCTGAGAGCAAGGATGCTCTTCTATTTGCTTTTGGGAGCAACTGTAAAATTGTCAAATATCTGGAAAAGAGCAAAGAAGAGAAAAGTTAAAAGGCAAGAGGAGGTGGGTAGAGAAGAATTTAAAAACTGCATCGCATCTCAGCAATTTGATATTTTTTTTTTAGGATGAGATTTTTCTCAAATATGAAGAAGCAGATAGGTACAAATTTAAAACCAGGGTACAAAACATGAGTGTCTGTTTTGAGCTAATGATAGCAAATACCCACTCATAGCCAGTAAGCCCACACTTAGTCTGAAAGATAGTGAATTTTGTTGAGGTGAATGTTATTTTCTATTTGGAAAAATAGAATTAAAATTTTGTATTTCTCCAATAATAATAAAAAAAGATCTCAGATGTCACTCATCTATCTGTGGTACTTACTTGGCTTCCAGTCTTTGATGCAGCCAATGGAGTCCTTTATAAACAGGAAATGAGTTGTACAGAAAAATGTCTCAATTCACAGTCGTGCTCAGAGATTCCACTACATCTAAATCTAAAATTCAGTTTTTCCATGCCAACCTATTCCTTCCTTCTCCACAACTACAGACACTTACATACTTTCAATACCAACTTTTCTCACATAGACAATTTTCTGATACCATGAAACAAGTTGTTGCTGAAGTTCTGGTGGAAATATTCCCACTAGATGACTCTGCTGGGAATTACTTTGCCCATACTAAAGAACAATAAAATAATTTATCTCCCTTTGTGGTAGTATTCATAGGATTACAATGTTACAATGGCAAATGGCATGTTCATATTAACAATATAATATTCTATCACTAGAAAAAAAAAATCATGGAAAATTATGAGGATGCAGTTATTTTAATTCAGATAATGGGAGGTGGTAAATGAAGATTTGGTTCTTCCTTTACGTACCTTGGAGCAGGAATCTAAACCTAGTTCTCCCAGGTCAAGTCTTGCACAGCATCTGAGCTATTTGGAAAAGAGCCTTGTCAAGTGATGTCTGTATTACTAGAATCAGCAGTTACTCTGATACCAGAGTTTAACTATGTACCTTGCTCATGTCATTATGTTTTATTCCTCTGTACTACCTGTCTTTGTTTTGATTTGCTGTTGTTGTTTGTTTTCACAAGAAACTTGGGCACATGATGTTATCAAGGATGTGGACCTGGGGGCAATGTGATGGGATGCCTCACCAAACACCTAGATACAGCCTTGACATCTCCTCCTGAGAAGAATTCTACACACTGCAGAAATTCCACATGCTGCAAACTCTTTGGAGCAGGAATGACTGTCAGATCTCCCAGATTAAGAATTCAGAGTTTTTCACCTTTTCTTCTCTGTCCATATTCTCCTCATCTTTATTGTAAATTGATGTAGGCACTTGACTCAAGAGAAAGGATTGAAGTTAATGAACTTTAAATAATTTTTTGGCTCCCTAAAATAGAGAATGCAAGGCCTTGCTCGTCTCTGCTGTCCTTTCCTATGTGCTTGGATTTCTCCACCTTGGTGTTTTGTGTCTCCAAAGTGTCTCAAGTCCCCAGACTTCCTTTGAATAAGTATCTTGAGTGCTAACTTTAGGGATTTCCATGATTGACAGGAAAAGTAGAAGTTAGATGATGCAATGCTAAACTGAAGATTTTATGCATGAACTACTACTGAATGACTTATTTTTTGTATCACAAGAGTCAGGGGAGTCCCAGGAGTTGCTGTCTCAGTTGCAAGGTTATCCTTCCTCTCCACCTCCACATTTTAAATAGGACTTAATCCTTTCTAAAACCTCTTCCTCTTAAAAGCCAAACAAAACAATCAGAAAAGTTGCCAAACTAGTTTCCTTAAAAAATTTAAACTAAAAATATAAACATATCTTCCAGTTTCCTTGGTTTAGATACGAACACGTAAATCTGGAGCTGGCTTGTTCATCTGAATAAAGCATATACTTTTCAGTTTTTATTGTTCCTATTCCCAAATAAAAAGACCCTGTCCTTAAGAAAAAAGGCACATAGTCAAGGACAAACAAACTGCACTTTACTGAATGTTTAATATGACAGAAAGTTAGAATATTTTACAACTATTTATCAAATTTAATTCAATTATGCTTACGTAGATACTATATTTATGTAGATACAGACTGTTTTTTGGTGGTTCAGTTGAAAAACTAGGTTTAAGCTATATTCATATAGGATCAGCATGCTCTTATGCTCTGCCAAAACTCTACTGAACTGAAGATCAGGAAGCATACTCTTCACATTTCAGGACATAGACTGTAGAGCGAATTATCTATACTCAAAAGACAACATTTAAATTTCATGTCAGAAGAAAGTTGATCAGTTATAATGAAAGTGAAGGAAAAATAAGGTCTGACCTATTATCTGAATTGAAAATACTTTTTGATACCCCCTTCTCTTACATTCTTTTTTTTTTTCCTCCACTCTCTTAACTTGCTTTCTGGAAGTAGGCAATCAGATAATATGACCATGGGCAGTGCTTTAGGGAGTTAAAAACTTTCTGGGTACATGAAAGAATATGTAGCAAAGCTAGGAAATTGTATCTTTAGGGGAAACATATTTCAGGCTCCCAAAATTGCTTATAATATATCCAGAGTCAAACCATTCCCTGGATATTGCCTTCAGCTTGCTCCTGTATCACCGTGTGGAAGACATAGACCACCAGGGACTTCAGCCCAAGTAATAGTGGGATCCTGAGGTGCAATTCACATTATGTGTTATTAATGGACTTTAAATTTCTCCCTTGCCTTGCCTTGCCTTGCCTTGCCTTGCCTTGCCTTGCCTTGCCTTGCCTTCCCTTATCCCTTCCCTTATCCCTTCCCTTATCCCTTCCCTTCCCTTCCCTTATCCCTTCCCTTATCCCTTCCCTTATCCCTTCCCTTCCCTTCCCTTATCCCTTCCCTTATCCCTTCCCTTCCCTTCCCTTCCCTTCCCTTCCCTTCCCTTCCCTTCCCTTCCCTTCCCTTCCCTTCCCTTCCCTTCCCTTCCCTTCCCTTCCCTTCCCTTCCCTTCCCTTCCCTTCCCTTCCCTTCCCTTCCCTTCCCTTCCCTTCCCTTCCCTTCCCTTCCCTTCCCTTCCCTTCCCTTCCCTTCCCTTCCCTTCCCTTCCCTTCCCTTCCCTTCCCTTCCCTTCCCTTCCCTTCCCTTCCCTTCCCTTCCTTCCCTTCCCTTCTTCCCTTCCCTTCCCTTCCCTTCCCTTCCCTTCCCTTCCCTTCCCTTCCCTTCCCTTCCCTTCCCTTCCCTTCCCTTCCCTTCCCTTCCCTTCCCTTCCCTTCCCTTCCCTTCCCTTCCCTTCCCTTCCCTTCCCTTCCCTTCCCTTCCCTTCCCTTCCCTTCCCTTCCCTTCCCTTCCCTTCCCTTCCCTTCCCTTCCCTTCCCTTCCCTTCCCTTCCCTTCCCTTCCCTTCCCTTCCCTTCCCTTCCCTTCCCTTCCCTTCCCTTCCCTTCCCTTCCCTTCCCTTCCCTTCCCTTCCCTGACACATAGATCAGATATAACCTAAAAATTTAGGCACAGACTTATTGTCTGAATTAGGTTAACTACATCCTCATTGCTTTCCATGTAATATTGATGTTAGCAATAGAATATGATACTAATATTAATATAAACATGCTATTTGGAGTTATAATCCTAAGGTAATTGCATATCATTGCTTTCATTATTATAAATGTACAAGTATAATACAAATCAGTGGTTCTTACCTAAAAGGCATTGAAATGACCAAGTGTAAATGAATAATTTCAACAGCTCTGAAAATAAACGTTTTGTTCTCTGACATCAAAATGAGAGAGACGAAAATTAAACTTTAAATTTTTTTTTCCCCAATTTTTAAATTAACGTTTCCAAATGGCTTGATTTGACAACCTGACCCTATGTTGCAAAAACTTTCAGACACCTGCCCTTTGATAATGAGACTAGTTTATGGAGTTATGTAACAACTTACTTAAAATGTGACTACAGTGCTCCTTAAGAAAAAGCTCACAGAATCATTGCTCTGTTTTGCTGCTGTTGGTCTTCACTAATGAAGTTTAACATTGTCATGTTTGTCTCCAACTAGATATTTAAAAAATTTCAGCAAACCCCCTTTTTTTTCAGGAGGCTCAAGCTGGGTTTTATCACATGTTGAAATCACACGATCAGTTTCACAACTCCCTGAATGGCCAACCTTGTTGTAATCTGTTTTTTTAGATAACTGATAAGTAGGGTTATTTCTAAGAGTATGATGATTCTGCTTGACTTCAGTGAAAACATAAAACAGAGATATCTTTTAAAACTCATGCGATACAAAAGAAGGGACCTGAGTCAGTGTGGTGGAGAGGACACTGGAATTCGGGAGAATGGTTCCCTCTCCCAGCCCCATTGACTCTGGTACTCCTGGCCTTGGTCCGGATCTCCTTCTGTACTGAAGCTCCATTCTGGCCTCCCTTGTTCCCTTTAAACTTCTGACCTTGTCACAGAATGAATTAAAAGGAACCTGATCCCACTAGGCATGAGCATCAGAAAGATGTTTGGGTAACAAAAAATAAAAGAGATCAATGTTGCAGCAACAAGAATGGCATTCAGCAAAGTTCACTGAAGTCAAAACCCCTTATCACAGGGTCATGAAGTCACAGTATTGTTGTTTAGAAGGGAACTCTGGAGGTCATCTAGCCCAACCTCTGATCCAGGAGAACCACCTGGAGCAGGGTGTCCAGGTAGCTTTTGAAGATCTCCAAGGAGGAGACTCCACAACATCTCTGGGTAACCTATTCCAATGCTCTGTCACCTGCACAGTAAATAAATATTTTCTAGTGTTCAGAAGGAACATCTAGGGCTCAAATTTGTGTCCGTTGTCATCTTTCTTGTCACTAGGCACTACTGAGAAGAGCCTGGCTCCATCTTCTTTCCACTCTCCCTCCAAGCACTATGTTTTCTTCTCAGACATAAAAGTTCATTTTCATTCTATTAATACAGTGTTTTCTGGCACCCAGTTAATCCATTTCATGATACAGTTTTCCCCTTTACCAGTTTTCCCACAATCTTTCAGACAGAAATGTTATGAACGGTGATGTTGTATATTCTCATTGATAAGAATGTAAACCAGTGTCAGGACAGGAACTGAAACTTGAATCTCAGTTTGGAACTTACAGCTCATTCATAATTTTCTCTTCTTCATCTATTTTCAGGTTGAAATAGGTGGCTTTTGATCCTTTCAATGCATGTCGTATCTTGTCTAATTGTTATAATTGTAGCCAACATCCCTGTGATTGCAAGTTAAATGTGCTCTAGAAGTCAATCAAATTTGTAATCTCATTAAATGGAAGAAAATCAAGTTCATTTGACAGCATCTATTTCCTGTAAAACAGTATTGATTAGTATTAATTATATTATCCCCCTTTAATTTTTCATTAACTGAGTCCTCCATCAGATAATACATTAGTGGGCACAGAACTGATACCATACTGTTAAACATCTAATTATGTGGAAATTTATGTTTATCTTTAAAAAAAAATTGGCAACAAATTAACCTCTGTGCTTCACTAAGTTATAAAAGAAATATTTGTTTTCCACATAGCTGATTATTTATTTGAAAGCTTCTCAAATTGTCATATTCTAAGATATTGAGCAAGCACAGATGAAGTTGCTTCTTTGTTCTTATTCATAGTGCTTCTGATATCTTCTTCTGAGGCATTAGTAATAGTCCTGTGAGAGACAGGTTACTGAACCTGATGGAACCTGATGGTCTGTTTTGATACTATTCTTACACTGGTCTGATACACACTACATATATTCTTCAACCACGTACTCATGCACAGAGCAATATTTGAACTTATTTCTAAATGGAAATCTTACACAATAAATAAGACATTTTTAAATTATTCTTGAAACTTCGTGAACTTCAAATGAAAAAAGTGGCTTTCCATGATTTCAAATGGAGCATTGAAAATAAATAGGTTATATATTAAAAAAAAAAAATGCTTGGAAGAGAATGTGAAATGTTTGCACTCCTTTTGACACCAAATCCCCCCAAAATGAGTATGAAATCACTTATTTTCTGCAGAACAGAAACTGAAACACAGAAGAAAATACACAGACAACATGCATCACATCTAAAATGTGCAAGGAATATAAATTGGAATTTGTAGATCAGTAATTATATATCCACTCATGTGAAACATGGTATTCCTCCTAGCAGCAGGATGAGCAATGCTCAGTCATGCAGTAGACATACAGTATGGTTGTATGACATGATGCTGGTGAGAAAAGAGAGATTTGGGAAGGGTCACTTGTGTTTTCAACTGTTGAAGAGAACTGGGCTTTGTTGTCACTTTTGAAGGGGATGAAGGAATAGTAAAACAGCAACAGTTTGAGCACTGAAACCCTGAAATCTCTACTGATTTTCCATGGTCCATTATGGCTAGAATTGGGAACATTTTGGTGTGGGTCAACAAGCAGTCTCCTAAACATGGGGGAAAAGAGGTTAGCACACATCAGAGACCTTTCCTATTGCGCAGTCCAGATGCAACAAGCTCTGTCAAAGGGAAAAACTCACCCTGTGCCATTCAGAATAAAGTCCCCAGGTGGTAATATCCTGTTTAATCATGTGCCTCCTTCTCCTACTGGTGTCATTCTGAAACAGTTATTACACTTCCCTGTGCAAACAGGAAATGATTCCAAACTGTAAGAAATACATGCAGTTATGCTCTCCCTTGACAAGTTTGAGAAGGTCTATAAGAAGCTGTTCATAGTTCTTCTAGAAAGAAAAAAAAAAACAACATCTAGAACAAAAAAAAAAAACAACTAGAAAGCTGTTTAAGTTTTGTCCCAAAGAGGCTGTCAGTGTCTGGTTCATTCATGGTTCTTGTTGAATTTTCAGTTTTTGGTGTACTTTTTCTGCAAACTTCACATTCATGAGTACAAGGAGAAGCCCTATAGAATAAGGGGCAAAAAGAGCTGTCTGGAATTAACCCTGGACGTACCAAAGACCATTAGTATATATACATATTATTTTGAGTCAAATAAAGTCCATATATGGTCATTAAGATACCACCAAGACACTGAATGCTAGAAGTAAAAAATGTAGTGTGATATTTTCTCTCCTTTGGGATATTTTGCAACTTGACGAAAGCAAGAGACAAGGAGGTGTTGTCTGAGCTGGCATTTGAAGGAGATAAAAGTACATTTCTCTCCACTGTAAATAATAAACTCACTTTATATCATTAACTTCAAACATTATTCAGAGAATTAGATTTTTTTTTCATCCCAAGAATTATTAGACTGCAATTAAAAATTAGAAGAAATCTTTATAATTTCAGAATACAGCATACAAACGCACTGTCCATAGTATTCTTTATATATTATTCTAATCCTTGTTATTAAAGATAAGTTTGTTACATAAACCAGCTTGCTTGGCAATCATCATCATCACTTGAATAATATATATGTTTAGTTTGTTTATGAGGTGGGATTCTTCTACTTTTATCTTGGGGTTTGTCATCAGGTACAGTAGATGCAGACCTTCACATGAACACTTTTCAGATTGGGTATGTGCACCTAACTGAGGTTTTCTTGAGTCCTGGCCAGAAGCCCTGAAGTATGGGACTGAAAGATATGACATATGATCTAGAAGAGATCTACTTCATAACTTTAGAGCACTTATTCTAAGATTAATAAATATAATATAACCATAATATAACAAAATAGTATAATTATATATTATATTATATATTGTATATAAAATAACAAGATGTATATGTACCTTTCTTTGAAAGCTAATGAGTCAAGGATTTCATCTGGCTTTGGCCTCATACCATTCCCTCTTACTGCATGACCTTTGTTGATAGTTGCAGTGGCACATTTGTGTGATTTTAAATTATATGCACATATTATTGTCTGAATTTTACAGAAAGTCTTTAATGATCTTCCTCAGGGACAGGCTGTCTTTACTGCATTTTGCACAAAGTTTGAAATAATCTATGTGTCAGTGGTGACTGATAACATTTTAGGTACAGAAACAAAATCAACTCCTCTAAAGGAGCAAGCAATTGTCAAGAAGCTACTTATGATATTTGAGATATGAATAGCAGCTGAGACTGGATAGTCAAAATCCATCCCTTACTATCCTAAATGATCTGCAAATGGATGTACCAACAAACACAGACTGAAATAGACTGCAAAACTCACCAACCAAAATACCTTCTTCTGCTGCTTGAAATAGCTGAAGGAGTTTCCAGATCATGAGTCCTGCTGCCTGTGTGTCTTGCAGTAAGGCCTCCAGTGTTGCTGTGAAGACACCAAATGATGTAGGATCCATCAATTCCTTGGTTATTTCATGAAAACAAGTTTTGTTTGTTTGTTTGTTTTGTTTATTTTCCATTTTTATTTTCACATAATAGTCATTTTTAAAGGAAAAGTTTGGCCACTTATTTCTCTGATCCAAATTTGACAGATAAGGAGATAATATCTTGGCATACTTCCATCAGTTTATTCACAGAGTATCCAATTCCACAAATGTGCTCTTTACGAACCATTCATAATTTTCTATGCAGTTTTATTACTGGCTTCACACTGTAAATTAATTGGCAAAGGTTCAATGCTTTGATAACTCCTTAATTTAACTGGCCATAATGATGGCCCAGGGTGGTTCACTAATATTTGTGTTAAAAGTGTATTAACAAAAATGTATGAAAACTGGATGGCTTTGGGTGAGAACAGTAATAGGACTTATCTTCCTGAGACTTCATAACCAGTCCAAGACTTTAAATGTTGAGTTTCATAGGGTGTTGAAACTGCTTGTGTATGTGCCACCAGTACATTGGCTTGTATTGGCACAGGTACTGAGCCATAACTAAAACTGATGCCAGGCAGCTGCTCTTTTCACAGTTTCATGCTTTTATGGACAAGAGGATCTAAGGAATTTGAGTGGGGCTGGAAAATATGACATATGTTCTGTCTGGAAAAGTGCATACAGATGAGGAAGGATATCTTATTTATTTCAAAAGTTGATAGATTCTATGTGAGCAACTGAACTCAGTCCAAAGGGCTCAGAATCACGGAATGGGGAAGGTTGGAAGGGGTATCTCAAGATCACTTAGTTCACCCACTCTGCTCACAACAGAGTCATCTTGAACTTGTTGCCCAAGGCCATATACAGTTCCCAGGTTCTGGGAATCTTGAAGGATTTCCACAGTTTCTCTGGGAAACCCAGTCCAGAGCTCAAATAAAGTCACAGACAAAAAGGTTTTCTTACTTTTTTTAATGGAATTTTCTGTTTTTCATTTTTTGTCCATCACGTCTTTTCCCATCACTGGACACCAGTTAGTGTTTCTGTCTTGTTTAACACAAACACACACCAATCAGGCATTTATATACATTGCTAAGATAGATCTACAAGACCTGTGGAAAGCCCATGCTTCCCTGAAGCTACAGATGAAGTGACAGATGGACACCAAGCAGAGTACTCTGGGCTGCTGAAATGGCAGCAGTTGACTATGCGTGAGCAACTGAACCAGAGTAGTTCTTTATGTGCAGACTGTGTATGCAGACTGTAATGTACATGTATGTTTATTGAAAGCTGATAGTACTATTCCAGGCTTCCTTGGGTATCCAAGATATGTGCAAGGCATTGACAAATATAGTCAAGGAGCTGTGAGACACTACAGTCCTTCTGGAGAAGCAGTGGGAAGGCAAGCAGGATAGACAAGGCTGCCTAAGATGTCACTAGATGTTTATATGTGTGTGACTGAATCATACCCCCACTATGTCTGTTTGTATAAAATGACAGCAGACTTCATCTTGACTGTCTTTGCGTAGGCCTGTCTAGTGTAAGAGATACGAATGGGTAGAACCATGTCCCGCACTTCAGTGTAATCCTAGTAATGCTTTCTTCAAAAATAAAGTGTTTTGAGTTACTTCAGAATCTGCATTTATACATCAATAATTCAAATATATTTCCAGGAAAACAAGCAATAATAACAACAAAACCATGAACATTTCCCCACAGGAAAAACAACTGAAAGGCTTGGAGTTCTCATTGATTTCTTGGTCATGTCTTCTCAACAGGAGGATGAACCTAAATAGTAGTTAAGAGGCTAGCCATTTTATTAGTTTGGCTTCTAGTGCTTACTTAGAAAAAAATCTGCATTTTTCAGCAAAATATAAGTGAACACCCAGCCTCTCTAACATAAGTAGTTCTGTCATTGAACACATGCAAATATTGCCATACATCAGTTCTTCTAATGCTGGGAGTTCAGTGTACTCAGCATTTTACAGATTTTTCCCTTGTTTTGCTTTGTCAATTACTTAGAATGCAAATTAGTACAAACTGTCTATATGGAGCTTACGTATAAAATCTGGTAAAGGTGTATTTTTTATTTTTTATTTTTTTTGCTTTTCATCTTCTTGCATGTTGCAGTGTCTACAAATTAGAGGCTACTTTTGCACATTGACATGTATTTTGGCACTGCACTTTTGCAAATCTCAGTGGGTTTTTCTTCTTTTTATTTTAATAGAGTGAATAGGAAAATTTACACACCAAAGTGAAGAGAGATGGCAGAGCCAACCTCTCATGTGCTTGTATTTAAAATACTGATGAATTTGTCACAGTTATATTTCCTCTGACTTTGGACAAGAGCACATACAGAACTGATCAGAGGAATTCAGCATAGCACCAGGGAAACTGTATTTCCCAGAAGAATAAGGGGTAATATTAATTAGTGAGAGTTCATTTGATAGGGAACAGAGGTGTGGGTTGGATAAACCAAATTCAAACAAGTAGAAATTGCCTTCCAAACCATTTCCTTTTTCACCTGAAATCCTTCTGAAGTTTCTGCCATTGCAGCTCTGCCCTTGGTGTGTCATTGTCTAGAATTACTCATAAAGTCATTTCTGTAAGAACTGAAAGAACACAGAAAAGGCTGTCCTCAGGTTCCCAAATGGTTTTGAAACTATATGTCTGGGAAACTGCTTAAAAATATCTCTTTTAGATTTTATTTATTTATTTTTTTCAGCAAAACGTTTCTGATCAATTTGTTTTGGGAAGTTTGGTTAAACATCTGAGCTAGCATTACTTCAAATCAAACCTGCAGAAGGATGCTAATTACATCTAAAGACATTTTTTCATTCTCATTTTTTTTCTGCCTGAGAAGAATCCATCCACAACACTGGGACCAAAATCTAGAGTGGGAGTGCTTGCAGACCCTTAGCTGAAGTAGGAATTGGAATTGAACTGCTGTAAGCTCATAGTCAGAAGGTTAAAGAATTAATTTGAGACTATGGAGATGTGGATTTGATTGCCAGCACTGTCACAGTCTTTCTATGCAATCATGGAGAAGGCAATTCTGAGAGCACATATCTCATTTTAGTTTGGTTATCTAAATATTAGTATTCAAGGTTAGCTAGTTTTCTAGGTTGAGTCCAGTGTCAATGGAGACGGATTAAGATTCTTGACACTTTTCCACTGTGGTCAACTGAGAAAGACGAATCTAATATAAATCGTCACATCTAGCTTGGATCCCTGTTCTAGGACAGGACAATTGCCAAGCATTATATCTTTCTCTTGATATACCAAGAATGAAATTGAGTTAATGGTTTCAAGATGAGATAAATATTTAAGATAACCACAATTACATGCGATAATCCCTGTATACTTCTAAACTCTGCATAAGTTGATTTCTTCATTGTAGTATAGCAATATTATTATCGGTGTTCCTCTGCTGTGTGTGTCTTATATATCAGATGGAATTCTAGGTCCTGTAATGTTAGAGAGACAGTTCCTAGACAGCTTGGTTTTCCATTTTTTTATGCACACATAGACACTATTTTCAAGCACAGAGAATTCAGGGTTAAATCAACATAGATTTTATTGCCGTGAAATGTTCATTCAAATGTGGTCATTATCCTCATAGACTCACATAAAACAGGTAGCTTGTATATGAAATAGAAATATAAAAGATTATGTTTTTCACCACTGAATGATAAATTAAATTAAAAAAACAAACCAAAGCAAACCAAAAAACAAAACCCCAAACCAATAAATAGGACATTGTTGGTGACCAAGTGCGCACTCACATTTAAATACAATCACAACAGCTGCTGTACAGAATAGAATTAATTGTACAAAATGAAGAAAAGCAAAGAATAGAAATAATAATAATAATAATATAAAGATTAGACCTCTCTAAATGACTTTCACATGGCAAAGGAAAATGACATTATCTTCCTCTCTCCCTCATTCCCCACACATCTGTACTTAAAGTCTTGTTGAACCTGTAACAAGGGCAGAGGCAGGTGCTATTTTTATAATTACAGTTCCTGTATATTTGTTTGTTGATTTTTCCTTGTGTTGCAGGTTTGTGTCTTCTATTAATGTTTTTTTTTTCTCTTTTTTTTTTTTTCTTGACCATAAAAATAAAGAGCAGAGCAGCAGAGTTATCTGTCCAAAAGGTAAAAGAAAATCAAATGACCTTGGAACTCATCAGCAGCCCTTTTGGATATCTAAGATATCTAAGACCAAAACTGCTTGTTGGTGTGAGGAAACAAACAAACAAACAAACAAAGGCAGTTAGAGAAATCGGCTCTTAGGACACTAAAGCAGCCCCTCCTGAGCCTTGCTGCAAAACTGTGAGCAGCAGCTGTGCCACTGAGTCATGTTCAAAGGAAGAGATGAGCTGGGGAAATATTTACACAGAGGTCCAGTATTTGGAAAGACTATACATTGTGCCTGCTTAGTAGCAGATATTTTGTTGCTGTTTTCAGGAAAAGTTAAAGAGAAGCTTCAAAGAGCAGATTCCTTGCTGATTTGGAGAGCTGAAGTCTTTTCCCAAAGAATGTTGGAATTTCTCTTTAAAAAAATAAAAAGAAGTAAATGAAAGGTCCAAATTCACCCCTTGTGCCACGTCTCCAAGGCAACAGAATGACACCTGGAAAGAATTAGGGGTTAGGATGACAGCCTGAAGGACAAAACTGTTGATAGTCTTCAGTTGTAGGTTGCTGCTTGTCTGTGGTTCACTCCCCTTTACAGACCATATGAATGCTGTACCAGTTCTCGTCACCTGCATAAAACTCTCCCTTTGCTACACATCTCTGCCATTTAGTGGTACTAATGGAGGTCTTTGTGAACAGAAATCCAGATCTTAGGGCAGAAGTTGGAGGTAAGAATGTCACTCCTAGCTCTTTTGCAGACTTACCTTCTAAACTTAGTCAATGCAAGAGCTGTTTGTACTCGTCTTACAGTGAGTAACACCTTGCTCTATAAAGAAAGGCATGTGGTTAGTCAGTGTATTTACTCCATCATTAAATTGCTAATAAATCCAAGCAGCAATGACTGGTTTTTGGGAGTCAACTGTACTACTTAATGTGTTTTGATAGTCATGATGGGTGAAGTGTAATGTATACAAAGCTGGGAAATAGCCTGAAATACAACAGGATCCAAATACACATCCAACACTTGACCTATGAATCTAAGCATTTCTATGTTTCAAAAATTGTAATGATTCATTGCTTTGGCCATAGAGGTTTGGTCACTTGTCTGTACACAGATGTTTTAGACTAGAGTGAAATAAATAATTCCATGATCTTTCAAAGGGAGAACATCTTTTGTCATCAGATTTATTTCAAAGTCAAAAAGATACAAATATACTTGAATTTGCTACCAGTGAGCACCCAGTAACTTCAAACCACGCCCTTCCTTCAGGCTGATCTAATTCATGAATGTGTTTTGAGGTGGGAACTTTTCCACAGAGACAAGGACTTAGAAATGGAAAACAACAACGCACAAACAAACAAACAAACAAACAAAACCCCATGGGAACATTGTGCATGTATGTGTGGAAAGTGAATGAGAACTTAGTCCAAATTTTTAACAGGAACATCAGTGAATTCATCAATTAAAACCACACTGAAAGTTCCTGTTTTGAAAACCAAAGGCGTTTTAACATGAATCTGCTCTGATAATTAATTCAACAGAAAAGGTAGCAAAGATCACTTTTTTTCTTCCAATAAAATTAAGTACAGATTAAAATAAATAACAGAGAGTCTGTGAATGTCAACAAACCTTGCAGCTACCATTTTGAAATAATTTTGCCTTTAAAATATGCTAAGATACTAAAAGAAAAATAAGAAAGATGAGGATGTAAAGGCAGATAGACACTTAATGGTAAGAATCTCTAGGAATTCAATCAGCTTGAATCAGATCTGTACTGAAACCTTCCCAAAAATCTGTAGAGATCATTAAGGTTAAAACTGGATGTTCTGGGTTTTCAAGGGTACTCAGTTTTCTTTAATATTAATAGATCAAAAGATAATCAAGGTCAAAAATAATTTGTTGTCTGCAGAGCAGAGACTTGTAGTGATTATGCAATAGGAAAAGATGTAACTGTTTAAATAAATTATTGTTGGAACCTTAGACCATATTGCAAATAGGTGAATATTTCAAATAATGCTGTATACATATAATTTTCCAGTATCAGACATTTGAGTATGATTGTAATAAAACACTGCTTTTTCAACAGTTTTACAGAATAATCTATACAACCAGTCATTCCCCCGTCTCCAGAAGATTGATATTTTAGTGAAAAACTTGAAAAGGATTTATAAAGCATTTTTCTTCTCTTTTTTCCCTCCTTTAAAATATAATTTAAATTTATTATCATCTTGAAGTGCAGTACCATAAATAAATTGCTTTACAGTACATTTTTATGTGGCAAATCTGCATATCTGACATGGTCAAACATTTAAATTTCTCTCCCCCTCTCTTTTTCTCCCCCTCAGTTTGGACAATAGAAAAAGAATGAATTTCTTTTTCACTTTTAACCAGTGGTTACCTCCTTCCACACTCAAATATTTCATGTTCTAGAATGGTTCTGCAATGTTTCTGAAGATATCATGGAGGAACATTCATTTGATTTTAGCACTCTTTGCAAAAGTGCTGGAGTGAAGAATTCATTCAGCAAAGTTTACGTTCTGTTAGGCACTTAGCTGATCTTAGTGAATTAAGGAGGAGGAGTCCCATGGAGATGCATCTGTTTCCCTCATTGCATAGAGGGAGGATAGACTGAAAGCACTAAAGTAGGCACCTAAGTTATATACCTACAAATCTAAGCAAAATCATAGGATTTCTTTCTTTTTCTTTTTCTTTCTTTCTTTCTTTCTTTCTTTCTTTCTTTCTTTCTTTCTTTCTTTCTTTCTTTCTTTCTTTCTTTCTTTCTTTCTTTCTTTCTTTTTCTTTCTCTTTTCTTTCTTTCTTTCTTTCTCTTTCTTTCTTTCTTTCTTTCTCTTTCTTTCTTTCTTTCTCTCTTTTTCTTTCTTTCTTTCTTTCCTTCTTTTCTTTCTTTTTCTTTCTTTCTTCTTTCTTTCTTTCTTTCTTTCTTTCTTTCTTTCTTTCTTTCTTTCTCTCTCTCTCTCTCTCTCTTTCTTTCTTTCTTTCTTTCTTTCTTTCTTTCTTTCTTTCTTTCTTTCTTTTTCTCTTTCTTTTCTTTCTTTCTTTCGCCCGCCTTCCTTCCTTCCTTCCTTCCTTCCTTCCTTCCTTCCTTCCTTCCTTCCTTCCTTCCTTCCTTCCTTCCTTCCTTC
The DNA here is from genome assembly GCF_964211835.1 of Anser anser. Classification (NCBI taxonomy): domain Eukaryota; kingdom Metazoa; phylum Chordata; class Aves; order Anseriformes; family Anatidae; genus Anser; species Anser anser. The sequence goes on from NC_139722.1 coordinate 4,705,199, forward strand.
CTTCTTTTCTTTCTCCTTTTTCTTTCTTTCCTTCTTCCTTCCTTCCTTCCTTCCTTCCTTCCTTCCTTCCTTCCTTCCTTCCTTCCTTCCTTCCTTCCTTCCTTCCTTTCTCTCCTTTCTTTCTTTCTTTCTTTCTTTCTTTCTTTCTTTCTTTCTTTCTTTCTTTCTTTCTTTCTTTCTTTCTTCTTTCTTTCTTTCTTCTTTCTTCTTTCTTTCTTTTCTTTTTCTTTCTTTCTTTCTTTCTTTCTTTCTTTCTTTCTTTCTTTCTTTCTTTCTTTCTTTCTTTCTTTCTCTCTTTCTCTCTTTCTCTCTTTCTCTCTTTCTCTCTTTCTCTCTTTCTCTCTTTCTTTCTTCCTTCCTTCCTTCCTTTCTTTCTTCCTTTCTTCCTTCCTTTCCTTTCTTTCCTTTCTTTCTTTCTTTCGCCTTTCTTTCACCTTCCTGCCTTCCTGCCTTCCTTCTACAAGCAAATAGGGACTCAGTTAGTTTTAGCTTGTTTTCTTGCCTTGATGGCAATGTACTTACTGGTCTCAAGAGGAATAGTACTATGCCATAACTGTTCTGTTTCCTTCCATACCTTTGAAAGCTGAGGATGATCTTGTTAATCATCTCCCTACATCATACCTGTAAATGCTTTTGGACAGTTTTTATAGCCCCTAGGTTGATAAATCTAAAGCGGGTCATGCAAGATGTAATGTATTTTAACTACCTCTAGAAAATGACAATGTGTTTGAGCACTTTTATCCCTGGCTTCCTTCTTATCTAGTTGAGAAAAAGACACACTTCAAGAGCATGATTCATTGTTGTTTTGAGGTAAGATGAAGAGCACACCATAAGTGCCTCTTTCTCTCCACTGATTATAGGGAGAAGAGGGTGACCAGTCCAGTTGTAGTCATGTGCAATAGAAAATACCACCATTAAATTCCAGCTATTATCCATGGAGAAAGACAGGCACTTCCAGACGATCCCTTCCACCCATCCTAGGCACTCGGTGTGCAGGACAGGTGGCCACCCATATGTCTCTAGAGCTGTCTTCTCAGGCCCTCCATATCGTCTTCCAGGAGAGTCCAGACTCCCTATTGGTTTCTTGACATATCTGTCAAAACTATGTGGCTGTCTTGGACACCCTAAAGCATCTCAAATAGCTATAAACGCTTACACATGGACTACTGTATATTTTTTTTTCCTACTGTAGAAAGAGATGAATTGTCTTTTGGAAGAAAAGATCTTATTATGTTGATTTTAAAGAGTTTGAAGGTCAATATAAGCCCACCCTACAATATCAATCCTCCCTAACTTTCTCAGTAAAATGATATGAGAGAAACAAGAAAAGGAACTGAATGGAAGTCTCATTGAAGAAGTCAGAATGTGGCTGGGAAATGCCTCTTGACTCAGAGGCTTGAGCTCAAACTATGCCTCCAGTGTTTTCTTTGTGAGGATGTGTGCTGGGTGGTGAACTAATATTTCAAAATACACAAAGTTATTAGCCACTTAGCTGCTGTGGACCGTACCAATCTTACATGTCATTTTGGTTTTATTTTAATTTTTCTATAGATGAGTGGATTCTGTTAGACCTCTGCACCTCAGCTGGATTTCTGAAAACAATAAAGCTGCAGAAACGAGCTGTTGAAGAAAAAGCATCATAAAATCATGGCAACACAAAAGGTGACTCCGATTGCCTGCATTGATCCTGTTGAACAGAAACCCAGGTGTGGCAGACTGCAGTGTTATGGGACCAAGGGCTGAGAAGATAGAGGACAGAAGCCCATGCAGTCATTTAATCTGAAGTTCACAGAGGCATCAGGGCTCTTAATTAAACTATCAAGTGTGGATATTTTTTCCCCATTTTGTCTGCCATGCTCTTCTCACAAGAGACACCTTAGCTGCTTGAATGGCCAGGACAGATTCCTAACAGGTTCTGGTCTTACTCCAGTGCAGCTTTATTATAAGGTTCTGGTCTTACTCCAGTGCAGCTTTATTATACAATCCCATGTGGAGATATGCAGCCCCCAATACCAAACAGTTCATTTGTCCCATGACCCACAGATTCCTCTCTTGCCAGGAATCCATATTATTTTCCCAATGTTGTCTGGATCAGGCATTTCTGATGGATCAGAGGAAGCCCTTCTTTCAATCTATCCTGCATGTGAGCAAAGCCAGTATGCTGGAACTGCATGTCCCACAACCGATGTGCTAGCCCTAACTGTGCTGCCAGAGAAGAAAGTGCTTCAAGTTGGCCTGTGACAAATTTCATGTGCCACCTCAGCCAAGTCCAGAAGTGCTTATAAAAACAGTGTTAGTGTATCATTCAGAACAATCAAATACTACGTGCACGAAAAAGTAGTTTAGAGCAACATAAATTTTAAAAAAGTGACAATTTCATCACACAATTACTGTACACTGCTGTTCTTAGGATTGAATACTTTCCTCTCTCATGCTCTCTCTTTCTCTGTTTTAATCTTTCTCTTTTTTCTTTCTTTTTTCTTTTTTTTTTTTTCCTTTTTTTTTTTCCTTCGTTTTTCCCCCCTTTTTTGGATTTGGTCCACTGGAGATAAATCGCCCTCAATGATATATATATTTAAAAAAAAATATCAGCAGCAAGACTCTCTTGAAATAGATTCTGTTTGATGTAGCTAGTCTGTCTTTTCTGTTTTGCCCTCTTTCACAGCAGCCTCTGAAGTTTTCCGCAGGGGGGCTTTCTCCGAGTTGGCGTGTCCTTGGCCGGATTCCGCCGCTCCTCCGTTTTTGTGCGATGTGTGCTTTTCCAAGTAGTTCAGCATTTCACTGAGAACAGTTTGGAAAGTGCTTAGGGCAGCACATATTGCAGGAGTTCCAAAACCATGAGTGATCAAACTACAAATGGGAAGGAGACAAAAAGAGAAAAAGAAATACACACACACACATAAATATATTTGCACTCACATACGTCAAAGAGTTTACAGTAAGCTGATTTTGCTACAGTGAAATTCAAGATTTGCTCCCTAAACTATTTATTACCTGCAGGAGAAACAGAAAGGAAAAGAATAGAGCAGAAGAGCAGACTACACACAGCTTCAAAGGTTGTTTTTGGTAGGAGTATCACTTCTGAAACACCGTGGGACAGATCTGCGGCTGATGCAGATTGACACAGTATTGTTGACTTCAGAGAGACCAAGAGAAATCCATGCCCAAGACCCTCCAGCATTGCTACTTTTCTTGTCCCAGAAGGTTTGGCTCCCTTCTTTCTCAGGTATATGAAATCAGTTCTGTGTGGTTTATCCACTCTCCCAGGTCAAACTGTTAAACAACAAGCTTTGATTATCCTACATGGAATTATGTATAGTTGCATATGTATTAGGAAATTATGCAATGCCAGGGCAATAGGCACAGTTTGGTCTTTTCTATGCTGCTAAACCCTCTGAATATCCAACAGTGGGGAATCCAAACCGCCCTTTGGGAATAGCTCCTGGCCATTGCTAAGGCCCAACACCCAACAACATCTAGAGCTAGTTCAGCTAGGCTAAATCCACAGATTTTCCTAACAAATTAATAGTAAAAATAACCAAGTTCCAACATCTCTTGCTGTGGTGATGTTAAATTTCCTAGAACAGATTTATCTTATTGCATCTTTCACCTAAATAGTGTGTTTTCTCAAGTTAACGCTGAATTTGTTCTTCTTTTCCTGACCTGCAAAGAAGATGAATTTCACTGTTGCTCCTCACTTAACAGTTACTGAAATGATGTATTTGTGGAGTAGTCAGGCAGTCTGATAGTAGGTTAATTTCATTTAAATCTAAAGAAGCACTTCATTGCACCTATAGATATCTGTAGTCACCCGAGATGCTTTTGGGCATCCACCTGGCTTCCACTTGCAGATACAGGAACATGCATGTTTGTTCCTGTGTCAGATAACAGCTTTGCAAGGATTTTGGAAATGGTACCAGAGACCACTCTTTAGGCAACTGACTCCAGCCCTGCCTGCTTAAATGCTACGTGTACACTACAAGTTGTTCACATAAGCCTCAGGGCATCTCGTGTGGTACTAGACACCTTCATATGGGCAACCAAATTCTTTTCATCGTTATAATAAATCATTTTGATAACTTGTAGGTGGAAAAACAAGAACAGAAACAGAAGCAAAAACAATGAACCAACTAACCAAAAATCCTTCCTGATTTTTAACTTTCATATAGAAACATAAGTTGAAAATTATTTCAGAGGTTGAAATGTCATTGCAGTATTTAAAATATTTATTTCAGACATCCCAGTTCTGCTTAGGGAAGAAGAAAACAAGGAAAGGATAATAAGCTGATTTTTGACTCTGCAGATATTTTTCAGAAATCAATATTTTATATTTGTTTGGGTGAGGGAGAAAAACCACATTACAGTGATTCTTCCAAAACAATAACTACTTCATCCCATTCTAGTTAAGATTTTGCCCTTATGGTAACTCTCTGGGTGTCTGAGGCACCACGTCAGTAAACCCTGATCTAAAGCAGAGAGCCACACATAGGTTAGAAATGGGAACATTGCATTTCAGTGAGAACTCCTCTCCTCTGCATTTTGGCTTCTTAGTCTTTCCAGCTGTTTTAGAAAACAGTAGAAAAATAGTGGTCTAGGGAATAGAGGTTATACAAGACATGGACAATTGCCAGAATACTGGACGTATGGAAAACAAATATGGGAAAGGTTCCAACACGTCTTTCAGGGTGATCTTTCTGTCTCTGCTGGACATGGGAACCTTGTTTGCTAGGAATGCCAGCATCCTAAGAAAGACACCAAACTTATGTGAGTCCTAACCAAAATGAGAGCTCAGTGGGGAAATACCTCTCCATTTCAGATTAGGAATGGTCCAGTCTTTTATGAAACCTCTCCCAAAGGCGATTAACAAATAACTCACTTTTAGAATGTTTATCTATCAGTCTCCAGGCACTTTTCAAAGCAGGAAATTATGTTTATCTCAAGTTAGTAATGAGAGGAAAATGATAATTAAATATTTACAAGGACTATTTTGCAGACGTCAATTAATGATACCACATGACTCTTGAAGTCTGGACTCTTGAAATTTGGACTTATAGTAATATCTGCATCTTTTCAGTTTAACATCAAAGAGAGGTAAAAATATATGGCTTTGATTTCAAACTTTTCATTTGTTTGTTTTTGAGAAATGTTTGGCTTACCAAGAAAAAAAATCATCATAATTGTCTGATGTTTTTAATATTTCCAGAAACGTCAGCCATAGCATACAGATAAGATTATTTTTAGCCCTTAAAATTCTGATATTTAGGAGTCAGGTGACTTTAAGATTTTGTGTTGCACTTTATCTTCACTTCTGTCTTTCATAAGTCCAGAGGAATGAAAATGTGAAGAAGCTAAGATTATCAGAGAGCAAGAAAAATAAAGTCCAAAACTATCATTACTAGTTATAATATTTTATGATTTTTACAGTGCTTGTATGATCTTCTGGGTCCTGTTTGAGGGAACTGACTATACTGAGAGATGTATAAAATATTAATGATCTTGCGTGCAAAATAAAATAGTTTATCAGCTTTAAGAGTTGACAACACCTGCAATCGTTAATTTCCAGTAGACAGTAATACTACGTTTAAGAAAGGATTGAATAGCGAAGAATTCTCCTGGTCTTCTTGTCTTTGAACATTTCCACTCTTGAGCAAAAGAAATAGTACTGTGTTCATATAATAGTTCAATACACCCTGAAGAGCCAAGTTGGAATACTGCAGTGAAACCTTACAGAGATTGGCTCAGAAAAAAAATCCATAGGGTTAAGAATGAGGGTAGAAGAATTTAATGTTCTGAAATGCTGAACAAGACTGTAGAAAACAGTAGAATGGGACAAAGTCTGATATTAAGATATGTAAGCAAAAATGTGAACTTGTAGCTGTATCCATCAACAGTGCCTAAACTTCCATTACAATCAAAGAGGACTCAAGTCCGTTTCCTGTGTGTAAGAGTCTTCATTGATTTGAGATGCCCTATGGCGCCTAAGAAACCAACACAGAATTGGTAGGCATGATATAGAACTTAAGTTCACCTTGCTTCTAGGTGTTTTGAGGCCATGCAGGTTATCATTATGCATCTTTGTGCACTAGTACTATACACTGGTGTTTAGGCAACTGAATTGTGCCCTGGGGATTTATTCAATATTGTCAGAGATGTGTGGAGTATGACTAAGCATATGAAAAGCCTCTTTTATGATCAAGTACACCATTTATTTATTTTTTTATTTTATTTTATTTTATTTTATTTTATTTTATTTTATTTTATTTTATTTTATTTTATTTTATTTTATTTTCTGGCTACACCAAGAATCTGAGCAAGAATGTTTGGTGGCATTTTAGATGTCTTATATTAACAAGATATTTGTGCCAGGTGAGCAGGTAATGCAGAGTGCTTACAGAACACCCTTTTAAAGCAGCAATGGGCTGATGGTATACTTTGTAGTATCTAAAAATATGTCTCATGCTAATGTTTATTGAGTTATATCTTTCCACAGATATAGTGAAGTCCCCTGACTACAAGGGAAGCTTAAACAACCAGCTGATATGGAGACACCTTGATATTAGTATTTCATACTGAACAGAATCTTTAACTTCTTGCCTGAAAACTAATGTTGTCCTGGTTCCAGTTAGGACAGAGTTAATTTTCCCTCATAGTAGCTGGTAGGGTGCTATGTTTTGGATTAGGATGAGAAGAGCGCTGATAACATGCTGATGTTTTAATTGTTGCAGAGCAGTGTTTACACCAGGCCAAGGACTTTTCGGCTTCTCGCTCTGTCCTGCCAGCGAGCAGGCTGGGGGTGCAGCAGGAGCTGGGAGGGGACAGACCCAGGACAGCTGGCCCAAACTGGCCAAAGGGGTATTCCATACCATCTGACGTCATGCTAAACAATATATAGGGGTGGCTGGCTGGGGTGGGGGGGGCCGGCTGCTCGGGAATAGGCTGGGCATCGGTCAGCGGGTGGTGAGCAATTGCATTGTGCATCACTTGTTTTCTTACACATTATTATTGTTAATACTATTATCATTATCACTATTATTATTATTGTTATTATTATATTCCTTATATTCCTTATATTATTATATTCCTGTCTTAATAAACTGTCTTTATCTCAACTCACCGGCTTCACTTTCCCGTTTCTCTCCCCCATCCCAGAGAGGGAGGGGGGAGGGTGAGCGAACGGCTGTGTGGTGTTTAGCTGCCAGCCGGGTTAAACCACAACAAATGTTCACAGGAAAAGGATTCTGTGGGGTGAGTTATGCATCTATCACCTTTACAGATCTGCTTTTTAAGCTTTTATGCACCACAAATAATCCAAAAGCAGTTTTTTTCAAGGCAGATTTGTATTTATTATTAAACAACAACAACCAACCAGCCTTGAAATGGCACTGCAGTCTCATGGCAACTCATTTGATTCCTGTTGAATGTATTCTCCCCCACAGATGGAGATATGCAAAGCCTATTAACTTTCCCATGATACTTACTGAAAGAAACCATTTTATAGAAAATTTCTGACCAGCCCTCCATGGCACACTCTTGTGAGGATGTATTTTTTTTAGCCCTGCTTTATGTAATGAGCATAAAAAGGCTGAGAGATATCTTCTATTTTATCTTACATTTTTATGAGTAGTTCCCATTACTCTAATTTTGGTGAGCTTTGTTTATCTACAAGTCTTTGACAAATCTAAGAAAGATGGATAATTTCCCTTTGCCAATGAAAGTAAGTTTCAAGTTGGGAAGAAATTCTGATTTTTACACTGAAATCCAAAGTGTGACAGGCAGAAGACTAATGGCAAAGCATTAAAACACACTTCCTGAAAGTCACATTTAAATGCGTGATTTTTTGACTGAGCTCCCACTAAATTCAGTCCACTTTTGTTTGTGCTTCACATCTACTAAGAGGATTGTTTTCACTGTAAGACTTTCTTTTGGGTTTAAGATCCTAAAATTAAACTTAGAGTTTTTATAGTGGAATCATCTGAGTATTCTTGGTCTTCTAGTACATTTCATTGCAACCCCTAAAAGCAAAAAACTTTATTGTTCTAAAAGGTAAGGTCAAAATCTCTGATTTTGGTACTGTTTATGAAGAGATGCAGAAAGAAGGAAATGAATAGCAGGTCAATGTATTATAAATCCTTATGCTTAAAGACATCCAGACCAGCCTGCAATCCTGCTCAGTGCTATGATGCAATTATGTATGCTCATATTTTAATGATGGCCTCACTTAAAAATGAAAAGATCTAAGTATGCCTGAAGGCTTGGACTCTTATTTGGCAGCTACCTCAAGGACTTCTCCATACCTTAGGCTGGTGAAACTTCAACATGCGGTAAAAGAAACAGATTCCCTCACTGGGGGTGGGGGGTGGGGAGGAGGAGGCCATCTGCACAGAATGTTTACACCCTCATTTAAAATAAATAAATACTTTAAAACAGTAATAATGATGAAGAAAAGGCAAGCTTGAACTTATTGTTTGGAGTTTCTCAGAATTTTGAATGTGAAAACCACTTCATGATTACCTAGATTTAACAATATGTGGCAGATGACAAATAATGAAATCTGATAAGATTTTTGATGGCTGTAAATGAAATGGAAAAATATTTGAATCATCATAGTGATACAAATAACTTCCTAAGTTAGAGGTATCTCTACTGAATTCCAAGGGTTTCTGCTGATTGCAAGGTCTGCCTTATGTAGGATGCCTTGAGAATTAAACTTTACTTCAGAAGGTGAGTGGACCATACCATGGCACAAGTTAGGCTGATAGTCAAGATGAACACTAGAACACGAGCAGCATATATTACAGGGATAATAGTCTATAGGATCAGAGTGGCAAAGAGCACATACAAAAGTTGCCTTGCAAAGTAAGTCCTTGGGCTTGTTTTCCATTCATAATTGAACAAGTGTATTAAGGACATGTTCTCATAACCAGACAGACCTCATTTTACTGCATATAAAAGCAGTGGAAAAAAGAGAGCAATGTGTATTGGGCTTACCTGGCAAGGTTTTGGTAGTAGGGGTGTAGAGGGTGCTACAGGTTTGGCCTCTGTGAGAAGAGCCCAGAAACTGTCCATTGTTAGATAAAGGCCAGCTCCAGCCAACACCAGAGAGGAACTCCACTGGTGTCCAGAGCTGAGCCAGTGAGCAATGCTGGTTGTGCCTCTGTGAGAGCGGATTTAAGAAAGGACAACAACAACAACAACACAAAGCAAATAAACAAACAAACAAAAAACGTGCTTCACAGCAGCAGCTGGAAGAGAGGTGAGAAAACGTAAAGAGAAAAAAATCCCTCAGATGCCAAGGTTAGTGCAGAAGGAGGGCAGAAGGTGCTCCAGGCATGGAGGAGGCCCTGTGGCCTGTGGAGAGGCCCCTGGTGGAGCAGGCTGTCCCCCTGCAGCCCATGGGTCCCACACGGAGCAGATCTCCACGCTGCAGCCTGTGGAGGAGCCCCCGGTGGAGCAGGTGGATGTGGCCTGGAGGAGGCTGCGGCCCATGGAGAGCCCCCGCAGGAGCAGGCCCCGGGCCAGAGCTGCAGCCCGTGGAGAGGAGCCCACGCAGGAGCAGGGGGTCTGGGGGGAGCTGCCGCCCGTGGGGGACCCCTGCTGAAGCAGTTTGCTCCTGGGGGATGGACCCCATGGTACGGAGCCGTGTGGGAGCAGTTCTTGAAGAGCTGCTGCCTGTGGGCATTCCCTGCAGGGTCACTTTGGAAAGGACAGCATCCCGTGGGAGGGACCCCATGTGGAGCAGGGGCAGAGAGGGACCGTGAAGGAGCGGCAGAGAGCGTCAGGGACTCACTGCAGACCCCATTCCCTGTTCCCCTATGCTGCTTGGGGGGGGGGGGGGGGGGGGGGGGCGATGTAGAAGGGGGTGGATGGGGGACAGGTGTTTTTAGTTTGCTTTTAGTTTCTCAGTGTTCTAGTCTGCTGCTAATAGTTATATTAATCTACCTATGTTGAATCTGTTTTGCCTGTGATGGTAATCAGTGAGTGATCTCCCTGTTCTTATCTCAACCTTTGAGCCCTTTTTTATTCCATGTGACTAGGGGGAGTGAGAGTGCAGTGGTGGTAAAGTTTACTTGCCCATCAGGGTGAAAGAACTGCAGAGTGCCAGAGCTGACGCCCCCTATTTCCAAAATATTCTGTTTCAGCTCTGAAGATTCTGGACCCCAAATATGATTTTCCACATTAGGAAAATTGCCCAGGGAATGTCTCTGAAATATCCAAGACTGTGTCTATAGTGTTTCTGAGCTATAAAACAAAGATTTAGCCATGGAACAATATTGCACATGGCACTCATAGAAGCCCTTGGATGTTTGCCAATAAATGCTACCAGCACAGCATATTATAGTCCCCAAATAAAACACTGGATAACCCTGTGACTTGTTAGTTTTCAATGAGAAAAAAGTATACCGGCTTCTGCCTCACTGTGGGTGAAAAGTGGCCTTGCTGCCCATCACTGCCTGGGGAGCCAAATACACCGATGAGACCACAGAGAGACACAAGATGACTGGGTACTTTTGAGAAAGTGTGAGTGTGTTCATGTGACTCACACAGCCTTTGCTGTTGCTGTTCCTGCACAGTTCCTTTAGCTTCTCCTTTAACTTAGTCAGTGGTCGCATCTCTGCCCTACAACAAGGCACAGAAGTAAATGAGATTCAACCAACTTTCTATCATCTGTAGACGATCATCAGATGATCATCTGTCATCAGTGAAGATGATGATATAGCTGAGAAGTCGCATTGTCCTCCTCAAATGAGAAAGACCAAGAGCTAAGCATTATAAACATGCGGATGACAAAGCAATATTGTATCCCAGTAATTTGGGAATGAGGAGATGACATTTCTTTTCCTTGGAATCAGAAGAAATCTTAAGTACTGGACTGAGAAACAGTCTAGCCTCTGTGCTTTTTTCATCTCTGATTAATACATAATTACTCTTTCCTCATTAAGCAAGGAACTTACTTGTTAATGAAGAGGGTAAAGAAAAGAAAACAGGTCATCAGATCTCCTGACTCCATAAGTTGTGACTTTAAAGGAATATAAAATCATAGAATGATAAAATCATCCAGGTTGGAAATGACCCACCACTAAACCATGTCCCATGTCCACACATCTCTTAAATATCTCCAGGGATAGGATTCCACCACTTCCCTGAGGAGTGTGTTCCAATGCTTAATCACCCTCTCTGTGAAGAAATACCAGAAGACTCAACAAAATCCTTACTATTTCTCTATCTTAGCAATTCAGCCTCTGCACACAAAAATGTTCCAATCTTTTCAAAGTGATTTTGGTTATAAGCAGAACAGGAGGAGATGATAGAATCCCTGCTATGAAAAGATTGAAGATGGAATCCCTGGAAAAAGGAATGAGTGACAAATCCTAGAGGAAGGATCTCTAATACCTTCGGCAAACATAAGGCCAGGTAAAAGAAAGAACAAAAGGAACAAGAAAGGAACAATTTCTTGATTGCTAATACCTCAGCACTAGGAACCAATACGTTCCTTTGCAACTAACTGAATCAAAGGCCAGATTGTGAGAGATCATGGAAGTCAGGAAACTCTAGAGGGCACCGGAGCTGTTTCACCACACAGTCTCACACCAAGCTTCTTCCAGTCCATGCGTGTAAACAAAATGCTGCTATCGCTAATCAAGATGACTGGAATTATGACAGCAGCTGCTCTACCTCCTGATAGGAAAAGAAGTATAAGAAATAGAAAACAATATAAAAAGGGGCTAAGATATCTGTAAAGGCAACCCACAAGTAAGAATTTGGTCTTGGCTCTTTGTTATAATTTAAAAAATGCTCTTTGCTTCAAAATGTATTTCATTGCTCTCTTTTACCCTTCAGAAGGAAGGATGTTACTTTTTTACTGCTCCGAATGTCTGAGCCTCTGTTTTTTTGCCTGTCGCCTTTTGTGTCACCTTGTCAGTGTGATGCCAGGCACTCACAGGAGGCTGACAGCTCCAGGCTCAGAGACTGACTAAATGACAAAACTCTTGTCTCAAACAGTTTCATGGTGAGGGTGTTTCATATCAGCTGGATGGCTAGGCAAAACACAGAATAATTTGAGAGGATAACGATTGCTTTTATTTTCTAGCTTTAGTATTCTGAGCCTATTATTTTTGTCTGTTTATATAAGGTTTCTGCTCTGAAAGAAGTGCCACTTGCAAAAAAAAGTAGTTTTCCCTTTGCTCTTTTGCAGTTGTTATCTTTTATATGTGAAATAGATTATCTAGATGTTGTTGTGCACCTTGACGAAATGTAACCTTAAAGGACCAAATCCAAATTCTGTAATCAGTAAATATTCATCTTTCTCTATGGGATGGATGACATCAGTAGGATATCTGAGCTTTCTATCTAGTACAAGTTCTTGTAGACGCAAGTGACCCAAAAGCAGCTGTAAAAGGCATGTTTATATCTAATTTTACAAGTGAAGAAGTAAGGCTAAGAGTCTGACAAATGAGGTGAGGGAGCCTGTACTTATGTAAGCCAAGAAAAATGCACAGCACTCTTTAGTATAATCTCAGAAAATATTCTCTCTATAATTTTTTTGTGTGTGTGTGTGTGTGTCACTTTTTTTTTTTTCTCCCCAACACAGAATTTTTTGGGGAGGCTTGCTTTTTTTGGGGGTGGGAGCTCATTTTTGGTGGGATTTGCAGGAACAGTAGTTTTCACTAGGTTTTTAGGAACTAAAAAAGACTTCTGCCAAAAATTCAAAAACCCTGATATCAACTTCTTATTAAAACATTTATTATTATAACATCTTCTAGATAAGGGGAGACTTCTCATTCTAAGAACGTGCATCTGCTCATACAGTTAGTAGAAATACTTAATTTAATAAAATATACTCTTTCATAAAACCACACTTTTGCTTTCACTGCAAGATTGAGCAGTGGCAGACAGCAAAGCTATTCTGAAGAAAAGGCAGGTTATGAATGTAAAGACAAGAAGACACATGTCAATGTGACTCTCAGATCCCTGAATGAATCTGTGGGAAGCTCAGATATTGCAGTGGAATGGAAAAGAGAAGTAGATACATGCTTTCTACACTCAACAGGAGAGAAAGAGGGACTAAAATCAAATCAAATGCACTAATTTACTGTTTTCAACTTTTAGTCGTGTTGAAAGGATGTCCAAAATTCTACTCCTTAGACTGAAGGCTGGTTTGATGCTTTATCAACAGACATAAATATAAAATGAATAAAACAGGATCCTAGATCCAGCATTCTAGCTTTGGTTTAATGCAGAAGCTACCACACTAGATAAACATACTCAAACGTTTTCATTCGCAATCCGGTCTGAAATTTTCCTCTGCAAAAGAGAAAAACTTTAAAAACAGGGATGGAAAGTGAACATGCAAGCTCACCCATGCAACTAAGAGATGCTATGGGACATCCAGAGCATTTTTAAGGCTGGTAGATGTGATGCGGGGCTCACAAACAAGCCTTGAGCTGAGGGAGTAGCAGATGAATGTGACACAGGATGGTCTTTTACACCTAAAATGTGCCTAGACCTCCACATTCATGAGACAGTTAAATAACTCTAAGGTACTTAAACTGGGGCTAGGGTACGACTTCAGTCATCTATATCTGTGCTAGTAAGGTGAAGAGTGCAAAGGTTCCTCCTCTGCTCATGAGAGATCTAACACAGTCTGGCCTCATCTCCATTATTCAAGTATTTTAATCTGAAAAGTGGAGGCTATTTCTAAGATTCCAACTGGGAACATCCCCTTGACAGGGATAAGGTTGCCTTGTGCCTCGGAATTGCTTGTGACAGGAAGAGTTGGTCTAGGCCAAGTTCATAAAAACAAAACAAAACAAAAACAAACAAACCAAAACAAAAAAGCAGTAACAATCAAACATTATAGACTGTTGTGTTCCAGTGTCCAGGACCATACCCACACAGTTAATAGATAGGTTTTCATATATCTTTGAGGGGGTTTAGATTTTTACGTATCTCCATTCCTTCTCTGAAATATGGCAGAAGCATTTCCCTTCTTCACAGCAGGGATCTATATGACTGAAAGCTATCAGTTCTTCTGGTCTTGTTCTATGCTCTGGGGGTGGTTGGATGCACTAAATGCCTGGGAAGTGCAAAGGTGCCAAAGACAGGTGACACGTGAGTTAACTCCAACTGTTTCCCATACTGACATGCTTCTGTACCATCAAGATCTACCTGCACACCATTAAATGAAAAAGGATGCTGTTAGACAATTGTGCTGGTTAGCATTAATCCAGATTCATAAGAAGAAACCTGCAATGTCAGAATTCAGCTTTGCTCAGTTAATGGCAGGATTATGGGTGTTTGGGGGTTAGCCAAAGTTTCACCATCTCACATCACAACTAATCTGCACCATATGGTCTCTGAGTGCATGTCTCAGAGCTCTCGTGCCTCCAGGCAATCTTGTCTTCATCTGTTGTAGTTCCTGATTGTCCTGGTCCACCATTTCCAAGCTTTTCTAAAGTGAGTTGTACTCAAAGCCTTGGAACATAGCCTCTTATATACGTGTCTTGTATACATCCACCTTTTTGGTTTCTCTAACTATTTCAACCCCTGTCTTTCCTCCCATCAACCTGGATAATTGAGAGCTGTTTCTCAGTTTCAGTGAGTATGTATTAGGCTCTTTTACCTGTTCTAAATCCAAAGACAAGCAATTTACAATGCTAGAGAGAACCTTGCTGTCCTGAAGAAAATAAAGATGAAATCTCAGCTTTGCTGACGTCAGTGGGATTTGAAAACAGATTAAGTTTCAGGATAAATTAAAACCCCAGCTTTTCCCTCTTGTACAGACAGATGTATGCATATGCACACAAAAGTTTTGCTTGGTTCTGTGGAATTTTTGGAAGAAGAAACTCTGAATAACAAGTAATAGATGGTATTTTAAAAGAAACTAAGGTTTATCTAAATATATTTTACTTTCTCCCTTCCCCCCCCTTTTTTTTTTTTGCTTTCATTCTCACTCCCTCTCTTTCACATTCTCCTGCTCTCTCTTTCCTGATGCTTATTCCGTTTTGAAAGCAAAGGGCCAGAGAAATGGGTTACTCTCTCTAAAGATATAGAAACATTTAGGTTCTTTTCTAGTACTGATGTGCTGGCTTTGCTGTCTGCTCTTATGGACTCATAAATGCACTTACACAGATCAGACTTTAGAGGACAACAAAGAGACTCTCATGTATCTGGACAAAAAGCACTTACTAATGGAGATAGATTTTTCCATGGTTTTCCTGTTTGCCGCATGGCTTAATGCTGATTCTGTCTCTGGTTATGGCTTTCAGGCCTGATGCAACCCATAGGATTATTCCACTTGCTCCTCTGCATTTATCATGATGGAATCAAAGAAGAGTTCAAGGACAGCATGGGTAGCCCTACAGGACATCACCTCTTCTTGAGCCCACAATTTCTATGCTAAGAAATTTGATCTGACTCAACATTTTTCTCATGAGGTAAGTGACTTATGAACCAGCCCTGACAAATCTGGAATTTTCTAAGTCTTAGTAAGCTATTTGTAGCACAGATAAGGTAGCTAACTGGGCTATAGTAAGGGCTGGTGTTTCCTTGAATCCTCAGGCTACATATATATTATGAATATATATATAATATGTATATTGTTATTATATATTGTATACATTGCATTTATTATTATTATATTATATATTAGTAATATATATGTGCCACTGTGCCCAGGAATGTTTTGGTACAGTGCTAATTATATTGGGCACCAAAAATCAAGGGCTCCTGCTAAAAAGCAGCACAACTAAATGATACGTGCCTGTGTCCTGACACTTTTTATTTACTAATATCAATATAATACCTCTGCAGTATTGAAAGATATTTCAAAATGCACTGAAAAGGAAAAAATCTTGAATAAAACATATATAACACAACCTTGACTCTGATAGTGCAAAATAATTGCTGGTATGAATGTAAGGGTCTGCAGAATTGTTTGTTCATGGTCAAACAATACTGGGAAATTATTCTTCCTGCAGCACTGAGTTTTCTGTATTCAAGTCAGATGGGAATCTCAGAGAGCAGCTGCACAAACATGGTCATACTAGGGGTGTAGATGAGCCTATGTTTTCTGTGTATCTGGTAAAGTTGTGCAAAACTCAGCAGTTTTCAGACTCACCGGCAGCTTCTTTGAAGATTTCTCCTTTTCTAAGCTTTGTATGAACTTTGAGTTTGGGGTTCGAGCAAACCCAGCAATTCTGAGCCCTTCACGGGGACTAGCCTGTGCTTCAGATAGGACACATATTTCAAGATCTTGATGAATTGGGACTCAGTGGAAAAACTTCACAGAGAAGCATGAGCTTGAAGATTTAAAACAGAGGAAACTGGAATTGCTGCTTGTATCTGACCTGTGCTAGTCTGTGAACCCTGGTCTTAATTATTAATGTTGAACAAGTAATGTTGCAAGCAAGTGGAAAACATTATTCCTCACTTACCAACTGTAGGGTAATTTATTCCTAAAGAAAACTTCCTTTTACCCTAAGGTAGTAGATGCTGGATGCTGTAGGTATCAGATTTTATAGCCTTCAGAAAGTCTTTCATTATCTTATAATTAATTCTAATAATATAGGATTATGTGATTCCTCTGAATTTTTTTGGTCATAAAAAATCTCTACTGCTTTCTGACATTGTACGGCATAAACATATGTATATGTATAAAATCTCAACTTTTCATATTGTTCCTTTTCTGCCTTGAACACGGTTTACAAGGCAGAATTTCTTAACCTCTTCTTGTTATAGTAAATCTGTATGAAACTATATGGGATTTCTGATAGTTTATGTCTAAAATAAAAAATCAGATCATATTGAATAATGGCTGAAAAACACACTAAATCCTGCTAAAATATTCACAGAACCTTGACAGAAGTTCCAGTTAAAGCCTGTCTTTGCCAAAGGTAACAGTTTGGCTCCAGCTTAATCTAGAGATTTATACAGCTTCATGACAGAGAATTTATTGCAAGAAATCCTGCAGTTCTGGAATACAGACAGAAATGAAGATGAAAATTTCACAATTGAAAAAGTATATTATGAAATTTATGATGGCTGTTTGCATCCACTGATTCAGATTTATGCCTCCTCTGAAAAAAAACATGTTTGTAGACCACCAATAGCTCTTAGGTATTTTGGTCATAAATAACATAATTTTGTGTGCATAGTCAGGATCAGCCACTTGTTAGGACAGTCCAATTTTAGACTCCAATTATTGTAGGCTTCATCAGAATATTTGACAGTGAATATTTGACAGTGACTATGGTAAGAATGTCAAATACATCTCTAGCATACAGTTGCAATGCTTTTTATAGATACAGATACATCAGAAATTTGTTCATTTTACTGTAACAAATAGAATTATAGAATCATAGAATGTCTTGGGTTGGAAGGGACCTTGAAGGTCATCTAACTCCAACCCCCTGCCATAGGCAGGGTTGAAATAAGGAGAGCCTGTTCTTTTGAAATTCTGACCTTAAATGAGAGCTTATGATCGCAAATGTGGAGTCCAATGTATGTTGAGTATTTAAATTCTTAGTGTGTTTTATGTTAGGTAAATGCTTCCAACATCTTTTTATGAAACCCTCTCTACAGATGTATGATGACAAAGAGCTATTTCTGTTTGTGACCAGTAGAAAGCTGTGCTATGCCTCAGAGAGCAGTGGCCATGCTGTTCCTGGTTTACAAGGACTTTCTCCCTGTGTTGGGGTACCATGAATTTCTTTTTCTTCTCTCATCCTCAGCTGATCAGGTGCAAATTTCCTGTGACAAGGGTTGGCTCAATCTGAGGATCATCCCTCAGAGAAAGATAGACAAACCAAGTGACTGGTAAAAAGCCGTCTCTGTTGAAACCTTGATTCAGAAAATACTCCATTCTCCTGGAAAACATGGTGAGTTAAATTCTCACATCTTTTCTGACATCTGAGACAGACTTATGTGCCTTCTGTGATATTTAATCTCAGGAAGGCAAGTAGTGGTAGTAGTGGTAGACAACCTAGCTCTGAAGGCTGCCAGATAGAGGGGATGAGAATCATGATTTTCTTTTTTTTTTCCTACACTAAGCTTAGGCATTTACAATATATGTCTGTGTATGTACTGGTTGGCTGAGCTCCCATTCAGCTGCATGTCTGGACTAGACTAAGAGTCAACAGAGTTTAGAGAGAAATTCAAGTCACGCTAAAGTAGATGTCTACGTTAGGCCTGCATTAAGTATCTACGTTGCAGATTCCACTGGCTGAACAGATGAAATCCCTACAGACTATGGCAGGAGCTTTACCTGGCTGAAATGGAGGCACCTATATGTAGATGAGTAGAGTTAGAGGTCTGGGTCAGAAGCTGGATCTGACCTCAACTTATGTGCAACGGATGGAAAAGGTATATGGCCTCAGCTCAGCCTCTGGGTCTGGCAGTGCTCATCATTCCCCAAGTACAGATATCAGAGACAGCTGTCTGATTTTAAGCGCAGGGAAGCATCTGTGTAGCATCAAGACCTGTACTTTTCTAGGTGCCCGTCTTCAGTCCAACACTTATTGCCTACAGCAGGCATAAAAGAAAGCACTGACTGATCCAGGAACTTCGTACAGAAGCTTTGTACTCCAACCCACTGAAGTCAAGCAGAGAAAGAAGGATGGGATCTGTACAAATTGACAGCTTTTGTAGCTGAAGCCGTCAGCATTTTACCCTGACTGCTGTTTCTTCTTTAAATACAGGAATCCTTGGGGATTAGCTGCCCTCTATCACATTTATTTTATGTGCATATAATGGGGAATTAACTATTTTTCTACAAGTCTAGGTTGCCCATTAAAATTATTCTTTGAGCATTATGTATAAATAAGTATGTTTTCCTTGGTTTTCATGTGTACTTAGGTATTTTGGAGTGTGTGTATAAGGGAAAGTATACATAGGTGTAGGTGGTATGTGTATGTGTATATGTACACATTACTGCATGAGTAATAATATTCCTCACTCACTTTAGTAGAAGTGAGGTTGTCTAGGTGTGTTCATATATGCATACAGTAAACACTGTTCTGTGTAAGAATGAAGAGGAATGTGTGCATTTGTGGACCAGGTATTATCCTTGCCCCCCACCCTTGTCTCAACAGATAGACAAGGTGGGGTAGTGGCCATTTTGTATGCCATTCAAAGTCTGAGGGACTATTAAGTACCACACCACCTGGCTGGTAAATTCTTGATGCTCTGTGAGAATCTTAATAACTAAAAGATGTTGTGACATTGGAGTACAGAAGTTGTCTGCCCATCCAATGAATGGAGAGTTTTTCAGACAGTTGTGCTAGAGAATATACAAATTCACCGTAAGGCTTTATAGGTTTAAAGAATCTACTTAGTGTTACGATCTGTAAACTACTCATTGGAATAGTTCTTTACATGTTGATTTTCCAAGGTATCAACTAACAGCTATGAAAAAGAAAAAAAATCTGTAGACTCAGCTAGTCATGTATTCCCCTCTGTTGTCCAAGCAAAGGTAGAAGAACCTCTAAGATGTTTCATCACACTTATCTTTGATAAATATCTTAGATAACCCCATTATATCAGAACAACCTTCTGGAAGTTCCCATCTCTTGACTGTATGTAACATACAACTGAAAGTGGAAATGTGAAGTTGCGCAATACCTGGGCTAATAAATCTTGCAGATCCTAAGACATCTGTACATTTTTATCCATAACTTGGATAAAATTCCAATGAAGTGTGGCACTGATCTTTGTGTACAGTAGGTCCTCATCTTCGTAACAGCTTCTTAGGCTGTCTACATAAGTAAATTAAGTATTGCTAAAGCATGGGCACCAGAACTGAGTCTAAATATGCTAGTAAATTTTTAGCAGTCTCTGGCACAGTTTTAGTCTGAATTTCATTCCAAGGTATTGTTCAGGAATTAGTGTAGCAAGACCACTCCCAGCAGGCAGTATGCTTTGAGGCCATTCTGGTTCAGCCTGCTTTGGAGGCTAAAGTGTATATATATACATATACACTTTACGTAAAAGCATGCTTCTGGTGGGATACTGTCAAATGGTCTTAGTAGCACAGAGGAAGTGCTGGAGCTATTTAGTTAATTGGTAAGGATGCAGCCTAACTGTTCCTCTATTCATTGTTATAGTGATTCATTTATATTGCCAAGATGGCTCAAAACTTGAGTTTCCACACTTCTGGACCATTTACATTCTCTCTTGATTGGCTTGTGATTTGGCTCATATCTAAAGGAAGGCAGATAAGAAGATTTGGCTAGCAGATATAGAAAATGATTGACTGAAACTCAGACTGTCATCCATTCAGCAGGGTGAATACAACTAGCTTGAGCCTCTTTGCTAGGTAAGCATAAGCTTTTAACAGGCACAGACAACAAAGAGAATATAGACATTATTGCAGTCTATGTATAGACATACAGACATGTCATAAGTAAGGGAACAAATACCATTACATCCTCATATGTAGTATTTACCAAAATTATGAATTTTAGGTAAATGCTCTTCTTTCAAAATCATACCTGAAATGTGTTAAATGTCTCTGGATGTCGAGGTCTAGTATTGGAGTCGGTCTGGAGGATCCAAGGGGTGATCTGTCTTGACTCAGAAGATCTTGGAATTCTTTACATATTTGTCTAAAAAGAAAGTGGATATCCTTAATTGTGATAGGGGTAATCCTTCCTTTAATGCTGATCCCCATAATCCTGGGTGATTTCATTCATAACAAATATTTGTCAGAGGCAGTGTTAAAGGAATTAAAGAAAAATGAATCCTCCCCTGCCTTCCTGCCCCAAATTCTCAGAGCAGACAGCATATAGAATCTCTTGAAGAAGAGTAATTCCCCTCTGAAACCATGTTAATATTGAGAAATTCCATCAATGCAAACTTTCACTAGGTAGAACCTAAGACTGCAGTTTTGGCATCTTGCAATGAGAGCTCAGGGTCTGTTTTGCCTGCTCTCTCATCAATTTAAGGTCCTTTGGAAAGGATGGATGGTCTTCTGTTCCTTCTCACTTTCCTTCTCAGGATGCGTCAGTACTGGAGATACATTTATAGAGGACCTAACAGTAAGAGAAACCTAAAAATTAGGTATTTTAATTCTTGTGATATTGTTGTATTGCGCTAGTTCACAAATTAGTCTAGGAATGTGCTACCAATACATTATAAATCAATCAATCAATCAAACAAACAAACAATCAAACAAAACCAGTTCCATTTGGTGCATGCTTCCTGAAGAATACTATCTGGAAATTGGATGGATTGCCATAACTTACTTTCAATTGGTTTATGACACAGTCGATTAAAATAACAGCAACAACAAAAGGTCAGATATCCAGATATGTGTCTCAGGACTTCTCCAAATTGGCATATCATTCTCCACCAAATGTATCAGAAATATAGACACTTAATGTGGGGTCAGGAGGGGTATGATGCCATCCAGATGATCAGGACAGTCACATGATTTACCTGATACTAGCCTGATACTCAGTTGTATTGGCCTAGTGATGGTCTCAATGACTACATGTCAAATAGTAAACTATATGGTGCTGGGGTTTCTTCTTACATCCTGTGGCCAATTATCATTATCTGATAAAGTCTGTATGCATATGCTCTCCTAACTCCCCAACAGTATGGCTGCATCCAAACTGATTCCTGAAAATAGATGTTGGTGTGGACTACCTCCCACAACATGTACAGAAGACATTTGGGAGTGTTCAAGGAACCAGTCTAATATTTTAATAATATAGACAAGCTCAACAAAATGCCACAGTGTGTGCATGGCTTACTTTGTTATTATAGATGAAATAACTGTGTATGGGCCCAGTTTTAACACTAAAGAGGGTCTCTGTGATCCATGATTTCTGCTAGCATACTTTTGCTTTGTACATCTGATCCTAGAAAGAGTTCAAGTTCTTCATCTTCTTTTTGTAACACTTGTCCTTTGGGACAGGGACATAATGAAAATTAAGTGGTTAAACTCAGCTTTTTGGCATTTAGGTCTCTTCATTACCCAGTTAAAAGTAACAAAACTCCACCAATCTGTTTTTACTTTTCAATATATCACTGTTCTACAAGATTTGGATATAGACTTTAGATAGCACAGCTCTCTCCTAACAGGAAAGGGATGCAGAAAACTATTTCCCGCTGTGACACTGGACTTCATCCAAGGTTGATTTCTGTAAATGCTTGTCATCAGTATGGACAAGGACACTGACTGCTGGAAAAGACAGCATCATCTTAGCCTTTCAAGCAAAGAGAGGTATTCAGCAGAAATGTATGTAAATGCAGCATACAGTTTTAATGAATCAGATCCTTAGAGGAAAAACAGTTCCTTTCAACAACTGAAAACAGTCAGTCATTTTGGCTTCTAAACAATCTGCTATCCCCAGTCGGCCCTGTCAACACTGTTCCTCTCTCCTTCCTCCAACCTTTACTTTCTACCTGTTGAAAAAGTTCATCTTACGAGTTCTTATATTTTGACAAAGGAAAGTGTCAAAACCAAGTGTGCAATTAAGTTCCCTTCTATCTTCACATGTCAGAAGTTTTTACTGAATGTTGCAGATTGAAAGAAAAGAAGAAAACTTTTTTATTATACATGAAAACCTTTAAAAGGCAGTAACCTACTTTTTCAAGGGATTTCTACTCAAAGTCATGTCTCAATGCCTCCACTACCAACAAAACATTACCTGGGGTAGTGACAGAGAGGATGGTTGACAGTTATATACCAAGTTGGACTGTGATTTTGCATAAGCAAAGAAAGATGGTTAGGGATTATCTGTCTTAAGGGCTCCAGCTAAAAAAATAAGCAAATAAATAAATAAATAAAAGAGAATCCTGGCCTTTCCTGCAAGAGAGGCACCTAATGATTTGTGAAAGATGGCCAGATGTTCCAGGATATGATCAGGAAAAAATAGAAACTTATGTACCAAATCAGACCGAAAGCCCATCTAGTCCATGATCCTGTCCCTAGAAATCGACAAAGCCTTTGTGAGGAGTACAAGAATGGGATGAATGTGTGCCCATGAACCTGATATATTCCAAGTGTGGCAGAGTTGCCAGGCATCCAAAGAGTAAACATCAGAGAGGTTCTCAGCAGGTACTTTGCATCCTGTCTCAAAGTTATTTTTCACAAAACCAGCACACTGAGAACATATTGTCATGGGTCAGATATTAATTATCCTGTATTGGCTGTAAGCAAACCCACAATAAAAAGGTTATGCACAGTATTCTGTTCTGATGTGTGTAAATGTGTATCTGGTTCTCTTTCTCATGTGCAAGGTCTTGTGTTGTGATACTCTGTGATATTTCCCCCAGGACACTGTGCCTTTCCATCAAGTGGAATTGTTGATGTGGCCTTCAGCAGTTCTGTACCTGTCCTACCTGTAACCCCTGTAGCCTGATCAAGTTCTATCCCCTGTTGTAAAGCCATTAACGGTCTTTCCCACACCCCTACAAGGTTAACTAAACCATGCTTAAAGGCCCTCTAAGTCCAAACACCTTTTTTTAAATTATTATTTATTTTTTTTAGATTTCTTTGTGGGTTGCATAATCATGTCTTGAAGCCTCCCTAAATGTCTAGAGTTAACAGGACACCATCAGCACCCTTTGGCCAGAATTAAGACAGTTCAGTCCTTTTTTTTTGAAGCACCTTGCTCTGGAGTGCCCAAATAATCATCTACTCAGTCAAAGAAAGTGGAGAAGAAGAATCATAGGAATGGCTTCTCTCATTGTCTGTCACATTCTTACCCATTCAGTTCCTAACCAAAATTTGCTTAACTCCTGTTCTGCCCTTTCTGTCACTTGTGTCCCACACTGCACTGGCAATCATCTCTTCTTCCCATGATAATGGTTAGGTAAGGCTCCAATCCTCCACTGTCTAGACCACCAAATTACTAGCATAGGCCATGACACCATCTCGTTGCATCAACTAGTACTGTCCTAGGTGGGTCCTGGATTAGCAAATGCAAGGAATTATTTCCAAGAGGTAGTTTTAGAAGGTCAGGTAGCTTAGCACAATGAATGTGGTCTGTTCCATGACAGAAAATTGCCCTGGTTTCATTCACTGTACTACTGTCAGTATACTGTCAATGTAGCCTCTGACCAGGTAGGGCTGAGAAGGGAAATGAACAGAATTGCCTCAGGCTTAGTGCTGTGTTTGAGTTAAAGAGGGCTATTGGCATCTAAAACAGCAGCCTCTTTATTAACACATGGGTCATAGTTCTGTGCATGGATGCTGAACTGCTTCCACTCAGGGTAGATATATTGCTTGACTACAAGATGTAGATGCCCTTGATAACAATGAGATGTTCTACCAGAAACTGGAGACTTCTACATTGTAGACATTAAAGGCTCTATTTAGGTGCACATAGATATGTAATACCAAAGACATCCATAAGAAATGGCAAATATGACATAGCAATAAAAAGATACTTATGCCCTTCTCGAGTAGCTGCTGATAACTAAGCTGGATAATTAGTTAATCTCAAATGGTGATAGGTATTGTGTTTGGGCACCAAGCCACTAAAGATGGATGTCTGAACCCAGCACAGATTTTCACATATATTACTAGGAATTGCAGAAATATATATTTTTTTCTTTCCTCTTATTTTTCCTTAACACCCCACTTGTGAAAGATCTCACTGGTTTTACCAAAGGCACACTTCTGAGGACTTCTGGCTCTGTCCTAGTGGGACGGTAGCAACGCACATGCACAATGACAATCTATTTATTTCCACAGACATAATTTGCCTTGAATGAGTTTTCCACCCTGCAATTTCAGTTTCGTTTTTGGTGACAGCATAACTATCCACCACATTTTCTAGTGTCTCAATTTACACGGCATGAGGAAATTATGAATTTAATTAAATTACAAACCTAGATATTAGATACATCAAATGAATAATATAAACTTCTGTCAGATAACTAGAGTATCTACCGTCAGATACATGGAGGTATGGCTGGGAAATGCCATGCTGATATGGTCGTGGACCTGCATTTCCTGTGGTATCTGGACAGGGCTGGCCTGTGAAGCACTCACTGTTCTCCTTCCAGGCAGGAGAGGGCAGTAGTAGCACACACATTGACCCATCTGTCCCTGTTTATAACTGCTCTGACTTCAGTAGGATGTGGCCTATCCTTAGACTATTGGTGAGGCACTGATCAATTCGCTGGTACTTTTAAATGTTGAGATTAAAAAACAACAACAAAAAAAAGACTTTTGTTGTTGTTGTTGTTTTTGTTGTTGTTGTTACTAGTGCAGAATAAAATCTTAAACCCAAAGTTCATGGACATTTGGAGTAATGTATGCCCATGATTCTCTACCTCACTAGTAAAGAGTGAGGGAAATGGAGTGGTGAGAAAGGGTAGGCAGACTCTTACTTGTCCCCCAGTGGGACAGCCTTTGGAGGTAGGACATGGCAGTCATCCACTGCTCATTATCACCCGCGGCAAAGTGATCTCTCCTTAGAGCCAGAAAACAAGGCAGATGATTTCTGCCATCAAGGTTAGGTAACATTTATAGGTAGGGCAAATTCTGGAGCTGTGGCAATGTCTTAACTCTTGCTTATATAGTGCCCAGCATTACAATC
Organism: Anser anser; assembly: GCF_964211835.1. NCBI lineage: Eukaryota > Metazoa > Chordata > Aves > Anseriformes > Anatidae > Anser > Anser anser. Next base: position 4,730,752 of record NC_139722.1, read on the forward strand.
AGATCTTAAAAAGTTACATGATGCAGATTGTGCAGATTGTTGATGGGCTATATATCAATGCAGAGAGAGGTTTCAGTGCATGTCACCTCTGGGTCACCTTCAAGGTGAAGAGCTCTGGATACAAGAAGGACATCAAAGCCAGCAATCCTGTTCCCCACAACTAGACAAAACACAGGGACATTGAGATATAAGGGACAATTCTCTGGCTGCTCAGACTTCACCCTTACTGTAGCAGGATTACTCTCTGTTGGATGTATCATTCTCAAACGTTTCCAGCAATGGAGAAAAGAGGTGGATGATGTCTTGGTTTCTGGCCTCAGATCTCCTGCTGCCTTCCTGTGTAACGTAGCGGTAAGCTCTGGAAGTATTTGATTATATTCGAGGCCACCCCATGCAAGCATTACACACACCTAATGTAGGTCTATGTTATGCCATGCAGACTATTTATTCCTGTTTCCCTTGGCTCATAGAGGCTAATTCTTCCCTCATCAAGGCTAATTAACTTAGATGAAATGTTATCCTAACATAATGTTACTGCTCCAGGGAGGTGAGTGGCTTGTTTAGAGCAAAGTCGGGTGGCTCTGCATGTCTTTAATGGCTTTAGCAAAGCTCCCCTGCTGGTGTACATTGTTCCAGTGCCTTTGGCTTCAAGGAAACCCTTGCAATTTTACAAGCAGAGAGGATCTGTCCCTCTGCAAATCAGCACTCCCTCAGCAGACTCACGATAATTATCTAGCAGAAACTAATACTTCAGCAGAAACTTAGATCTCTGTTTCACACATCCTTGTATTTGCTGCTGTGCAAACAGGAGACAAAGCCAGTTTGTCCTAAATCTCTTACTATGTAATAAACTCCTCTCCACTCACTTAAATCAAATAATCTGAGACTAAGATGTACAAGCCTCCTTAACTGCAGACAATGAGAACATAACTACTAAAACCTCGTTATAGTAAATAAGGTTCCTTTTACAGCATCTCTAAAGAAGCTTGCTCTCATTTTCAGTGAGTACTGTTGTGATAGCAGTCTCCACAATCACAGATCTTTACTCCCACTCCTCCCTCCAGCCCCCAGATTCAGAATGGAAAAGTGACAGACAGATTTCTTTTTCAATATGACATTATTTCCCCCCCACTTCTTACTTTGTTGCTAAGATCATCTTTTTCCTTGCTGTCTGCTCTTTCTGTTCCATGTGCTGTCTGGCAATGTGCTCTCCCACTGCCTTGGCAGGGAACTCTGTTTCACAGGTGTAGCCGAAATCTCTGGCCAAATGTAATGCTTCCCCTGTAGGTAAAAAAAACAGGTCAGTCAGTTAGGATTTATTTTATTTTTTTTCTTACAGAATTTCTATCATCATTAAAAAAATAAATAAATAAAGTCACTCATCTACTATCTACATCTGTCCCATCTGTCTACAGACATCCACTCCCAATCTCTGATACAGATTTCAGTCCATTTCACCTGTTCATACTTAGACTTCAGATGGTGCCAGCCAGAAGATAAGAAGTATGTTCCTGTTGTGAGAAAACACCACTCAAGACACTTAGGTTCATCTCCCTCAACTGCCACCAGTATACTGGTGTAGCTGTGCAAGCTTTGTAAACTCAGATCATCAGTAATAGAAATTAGTGGGAAGTGGGAATAAAACTTTTTAAACAGACAAGATTCAGCCTTTGGTGCTTCACTTCTCTGTCTATAAAGGAAGAATAGCTTCCTACCCCAGGAGAGAACTATGAGAAAAAACTTGCACTTCAGCATATTTTCTTAAGAGTTAAGTGAGCAGGCACAGTACAGTTGCCCCACTCTAAAGATGAGAGGCCCATGAAGTACAGCACAAGAAACAATCCTGTTTCCAGAAAAGCTTGCAATCAAAATCGACCACACAAAAGAAAAGGGAAGACAATGAAGATCATAGCTGATGTTTTATATGTGGGGAAATCAGTGCACAGGACTTGAGTAGGCTTTGTGAAAAGTCTTTGACAAAGGTAGACACTGAACTTCTCCACACTTCATCTACAGAGATTGGACACTGTCACCTAACTCCATATTAGGTGCCACATGCCTCTGGAAATATCTTCCCCTCTCAATTAACACAGAGAACTCAGAAATTTATTTTAGGATTTACTGAACATTCCCCGGTCTGCATGTTGTCACTCTGACAACCTTGGTGTAGGATTTATCTGATCAAACACAGCTGACTGGAGTGTGAACATCTGTGCCTAAGTTAGTCTTTCCCTGGTGGGAAATAGGCACTTTGAGATCACACTTGCACTCATCTCAAAGTAGAAGGTAAAAATAGGTCAGCTACCAGAAGTATATGTTGAAGCACATCTGTATGAATGACTAACAGTGACATGCTCCAGAACTGTTTTGGGATTAGGGTATTTGTTTGTCTGGTTTTGTTTATCTGCTCATTAGTTTTGTTTGTTTGTTTTCAGAGTTGACTATTTGAGTGCCGTCTTGAGTGGTGACATTGAACCCTGGTTCTTTGGAGACCATGCTAATGCTCTAGACAGACAATTAGGAGAGATGCAGGACCTGTAACACCTCCGTCTGAGAATACCTGCAGTGAGACTCATGTGATTAAAAATCAATATTGACATCTAAGCTAAGACTCCCTAGTCGATGGAGAGAAATTTGCACTTTAATTTGCACTTTTTATGCACTTTATTTGCACATATCATCCTGTACTAAAGTAGAAGGCAAATGGATCAGATGTACTGTAGAAGGCAAGCAGATCAGATGGAATGTAGAAAAGTCCAGGTTGGATGGGAATTCTGGAGATCTTCTGTTGAAATTGGGCTTTAGATGACATTATTCAGGGCATTTTCAACCTAGTCTTGAATATTTCCAGCCATGTAAATTCCACAACTAAGCAACTTAATTCAATGTTTAATTGTTAATTTAACTTAATTTGATTTAATTGTTAATCACACAGAATATACTGGCCTGTATACTGGCATATACTTGACTGCCAGCCTTGTATTTAAAACATCCAGAGGTTACAAATTTAAGCTACAACTTCTAAATTTTTGTTGAGGTGCTTCAAAATTTGTGTTTCAATTACTCTGTTACTCCCCCTTTCAGTGTCAGGTTTTGCTTTTAGACAAAACTCTATTAAAATACATGATAGATTTGTTTTCATGCCAGTGCAGAAAGAAGATAAAAATCAAACCCTTTGAAGCTGTCATCAGGTGGAATTACCATTCTTCGGACAGCTCTATCTTGATCCCAGTCAGACCCAAGTAACAACACAAAGAAAAAGCACTTCAGGAAAGCACTTCAGAATTTAGCCATTGGAAAAAAATAAAATAATAATAATAATAAACTTGCTTTCTTCAAGGAAAAAAACGTGATAGAATGTTGGCATTTATTTAACATGACAGCAATATACTGACTGAAATTTGAATGTTTTCACTTAATGTGAAAAAGAAAGGGAAAGAAAATATGAACAGTCATTATAACTAATCCTTCCAGAGATGGTGTATATTATTTACTAGAGCTAAGAAATTATACTAAACCTGTTGGATGATCTTAAAAAAAATATATAAAAGTATAAAACTTGCTCATCTTGCCTGGGGCTGGGATTGTGATTATGAATGACTGCTAACAGTGTATATAGAGAAATAGAGTCAAGAGAAAAAAAGAAACTAGAGGACTTATGTATCTACTTATAGGTAGGAAAAATTTTAGCTAAAAAAGTGCCTATTGTGTTATGTGAGAAAAATAAATCTGCAAATGTTTTAAATATATTTAAAAAAATACTGGAAAGGGTAAATTGATGTAGGTTATAAATGTACTTTATAACTATGGATAATCATACATATAGCAAGTACACCCGTGTGATATATGGAATAGACATTCTAAATTACAACATCAAATTCCAGATAAAAACAAAAATCTAAACATGGAACACTCTACAGAACATTGTTTATCATATTTCATAGCTGAGCAAATATGTCATTTTGAACTGCCACACTGTGTATTTAGAAGTGGACTGTGTTATATTTCTATATATATTATATATATTTAATATCAGTGAATAGAGTTGCCTAACATTAATGCACAGTAAAACATGTCTGGGGAAAGCTATTTGTACAAAACATAATAAAATATTTTTTTTTCTACATTAAATTTTTGACAAACATTTATTCTAGGGGAGAAAGTGGAAATATTGGAAATGTAAATAGATTGGCTTCTTCTCTTTCAACTTAGATTTGCAGTATTCTGCTTTGTTATTATTTATGTTAGGGAGTAGTTTTACAAAAGGTAGAAAACCCTAAAATATCTGGCACTTGTAGCCAATCGCTTTGTTTCAACCTAAATTTAAATTTTGCTATGTGCAATGTCCCTTATTCTTTCCTTCTGCAGAGACAAAGAATGGGTGCTGGGGATCATTGGCTTTTTCTACTTAAATCCAGCATGTCTTTGTAGCTATAGGCAGTGCTGCCTTTCCTATATAGTTTGACAATTGACCAGAGAGCTTTGCATGATGGAAAAGGACAGTTGCTGAAGCTGAATTAGAAGAGACAGCTCTAGAAAGCCTCAGTGGAGGGACCAGCCTGCGTACCTTGACAGGCTTCTGTGGGCAGGTGCAAGGAGCAGTGTGAGCCTCTCCTGGGTCTAGCAAGAGTGAGAGATGCTCCTATGAAGAGTGAAGGCAGAAGCAGTGTCCCAGGAGGGGGACACTTGGCATCTGAGCTTCTTACTCTCTCTTCAGCTTCACCTCCTCTGGATGCTCTACCCAGCAGAGATGCTACCCAGGGGGAGGAGAGACAGGCAGGAGGTGGAATGAATGTGTTTTTTTTTTTTTTTTTTTTTTTTCCAGTTTGTAGGATGAGAAGGGAGGGGGAAAATGTGGAAGGATATTAAAACAAAGGCTGAAGGGAGAGTCTGACAGTTGCTAGCAGAGTAAAAAAATAAATGCTGATCTATTTTTCTCAAGAGTTTTGGTCCCCAAATGATGAATGCAGTCATTGCTCTGTCTAGTGAATTTAGTATTTTACTTAGATTTGACAGGAAAACAAATTCCATATTTTTTTCATCAGTGTTTTTCCAGATTTTTTTTTTAATCTGATAGCTTTAAATTCATTCATGTATTTCTTTTACCTGCATCTGCAATAACATTTATGCTATGTCTCTGCCTTATAAGTGACCAAACATCTGATGGGGACATCTCCCATCTTCTCACATCCTTCCATATTCTTACTGGGATGCTTTTGACTCCTTTGAACCAGCTTATCCTTGGCAATGCCAGCAATGGAGGAGCCTTTGTTGCATTAGCTAAGAAGTAGGATTTAAAAAATATATTTTTAGAGCTGGTAAGAAAAATGACCTTTCCTTTCTTCTAATTTAGGCACTAGAGGGCATCCCTCACCTACAGGTTGAACAAAGCTAAGTCCAGCACTGCTGTAGAGTCTTCCGATGCTGCAGTTGTTCTCCCAGTCTGTCTTTCCACCCATTGTGCTGATCTATGTGGATGACAATATAAAGAACAGAACTGATATCTCCAACAATTCCTACTCTGGGCCCCAGAATTTCTTACCAAAGACACTAAAGATGCAAGCTTATCAAAAACAAACAAACAAAAACAACAACAAAAATGTAACAGTAAACATCCAGCAGCCATACTGAACCCAGAGAAAAGCAAGCTTATAGAAAAAAAGGAGAACTGAATAATTTTCATAAAATCTGGATCTTTATCATCACACCCTAGAAATTCGTTACAGTTTTTCTGTTGAACTTCAAAGGACTCCCAAAACCACAATAATTTTAATATATTTCAGATGAAGAGAAATCTTAGTTGTGTCAGAGACTTTTGAGATGTCTTTGGCAAAATGCGTAATAACCACAAAATTGGTTTTGCCTTTATTTACCTCAAAGTGATACTGAAGAGGTCAAGAACGTACCTACCTTACAGGAATATTAAAGGCCTCAATACAATGAAGACTGTGAGGACCTTGTTAGTTTCTGTAATAATTAACTTAAAAGTATCTACCATAATCAAGAGAGACACAATACAGGGTCTATATGAGGAGTCCACATAGTCCACCTGAGATTTTGGGATTCAATAAGACTAACAGATTATAACGTCAATTTGTGTATTAACATTACCCACTAAAAGACAATGCTGTTTTCTGCATATCTTCTTCATATCTTCCCCTATGAAAAAAGGCAGAGAGACCTGGATCTGTTCAGCCTTGAGAAAAGAAGGCTGAGAGAGGATCTTATCAATGTTTATAAATACCTTAAGTGTGGGAGACAAAGAGGTATGGCCGACCTCTTTTCAGTGGTCTGTGGGGACAGGACAAGGGGCAATGGCCACAAAATGGAGTGCAGGAAGTTCTTCTGCACCAACACGCGAAAGAACTTCATGGTGAGGGTGACGAAGCACTGGAACAGGCTGCCCAAGGAGGTTGTGGGGTCTCCTTCTCTGGAGATATTCAAGGCCAGTCTGGACGCCTACCTGGGCAACCTGCTTTAGGGAACCTGCTTTGGCAGGGGGTTTGGACCCAATGATCTCTTGAGATCCCTTCCAACCCTTACAATTCTGTGATTCTGTGATTCTAAAATCTGGAGTAAGCCTGCATATTTCCATATCTGCCTCATCCATCATCAGGAGCCGTTGAGGGATGGGCTTCCTTGCAGAAGCTGTGCTGCAAGTTATAACCAGTTGGAAGTAATATTTGCATGCAGAGAGGGAGGATAGCTTATACCACACATAATTCAATGAAAACAACCAAGTTTACATAGACATTGTTTGCATAGACATAAAATGAGCTTCATTTTGATTTCTGTTGGAATATTAACACATATGGTGGTGCCTTTCCCAATAATTTTAGTAGACAAGATCTGTTTATTATGTCTAGGCAAGCAGGTCTAGTGAACTCATTCTCTTCAGTGTATATCTTTAGCACTTAGAATATCACAATAGAACAGTCCATGAACAAAAGCAATGGTATAGGCTTGATAACAATTTTGCTATTGGCTTTGAGCAAAGGGCAGGGAGGCAAGGACAGATCCATTCCTGGGGAAAAAAAAAAAATCTAATTGTGATTTACAGTAAAACTACATTGCCATCAGTCCCAGGCCAACAATTGAAATAGGGTTTTCTCCCTCTCCACCTCTTCTAATGAATGAGTGTCTGGCCACATAGCTGTTTATTCTTCCCTACTAAGACCCAAGACTCATGAAGGAACAGCCCTTACTCCCCTAAACTAGTACCTTTCCTAAGTCTGCAACTTCATTAGGACTTTCTCTTTATTAGAGGAAAGTGTGATATGGATATGTCTGTATTTCAGAGCAGCCCCATGGTAGTTTTGTGTGCTCAGTGGCCCATGAGGATCCCAGTTTCTCTTAGATTCTGAAAAATCTCATTTTTTGTGGATTCAGTGCTTTTTCCCTGCCTTCCAGAGTCTCCATCGTTGGAGATATTCAAAACCTGACTAGACAAGGTCCTAAGCAACCTCTTCTAGTTGACCCTGCTTTGAGCAGAAGGGTTGAACTAGAAGATCACCAGAGGTCCCTTCCAGCGTCAGCCTTTCTGTAGTTCTGTGATTCTGTGGTAATATGTGCTGAGACCTCAGTCTACTTGCCTAGATCTGTATGGACTTTTCAGGTTATGATCCTAGAAGGTGTTGACCTTTAGGATGAGCTGAATGCTCTCAACATCAAGGAGGAGGGATCTGAAATTCCCAGAGCTGCTCCTTGCAGCCAAACAACAAACTGAGTACTTAGTGGATTCACCCAGAATAGAAGAGATTCAGGTAGAGTTTCTTCCCTTTGCCTGAGGGGTTTGAACCTGCATCTCCCAGCTGAATGTTCGAAGAACACATCAGTATTTGGTGAATTGTATTTAAACAACAAATAAAGGCCAAGAAAGTATCTCCTGGGTCTGCCTAGAGTTTATCTGAAAAAAAAATAAAAATAAAAATAAAAGATTTCATTCATTTATGTGCAAGAGGAAAAGGGTTGTGTAAATAATAGGCCTTCTTATGGGAGGAAAAATATCACATTTTTGGATCAGCTCCAGGAAATTCACAAGTGTTCTTTGTTGTTGTTGTTGTTTAAAAAAAAAAAGTATAAACAAACCTACTTGTAGAGCTGGTATAAGACATTCATCTCTCAGAACTCTTGGATCATCGATTTGTAAGGCAGATCCCAGCACAAAAAGCACAGATCAATGCTGAGGAAACTGCATGACCAAACCACTTGCTAGGAGCAAAGACATCTCAGAGTGAACTTCCATGTTGCCACTGGTTGTGTCTGTGGCTTTGGGCAAATCAGTTCTCCTCTTTGTACAAAATACAGATTATGATACTTAACACAGTGGCTGAAAAGTGTTTTAATACAAAGCATTTAAATTGTGTTTATGTTATTGCAGTATTACAAACCCTACCTTCTACCAAGGAAGTCAAGAGTGTGACATTTGCTGCTTTTCTTCTTCCTGCAGGCAAATTCAGTCCCAGTCTGTCTAATTTTTCTCTCAAGCAGCGTCCTCCATTCTTAGATTTTGCTCTGTCAGAAGAAAAATGTAGGAGAGAGAAATTTGTGTTTATTGTGCTCTCTGTCTAGAAATGGTGTACACCTTATTGGCAAATGTATGCAGTAATGCCGGCTCTGATGACATCAATGGAAAGTCTTTCAGAGTTATATTCTTAACTACCTACTCACACTGTGTGAGTTTTTCAGGTTGGTCCTTTGACAGACATTAAAATGTCAAAGGTGTATCAGATCTTCACACAGCTTTCTACTTAGTGGGACCCATGGGCCTGTTTGGGTGCTGAGCCTGGGATTGCAATGACTGAATGTAAATATTGACAGTGTAGTCACTTACATCTGACCTAGCCACCCCAGGCTTCCAAGACAATCAAAAGAGAAACGAACACTTCTAGACTGATAATAAACAAGTCTAGAATAAGAGATCTTTACCAATTTCTTCTGCATGACTATAAAAGGAAGCCAGAGAGCTACTAAAATGCAGATGTCTATGTGGAACCCAGCTCCAGCTATGCCTATATGATCTATGTAGAAATCTGGGTACAAACAAATGTAGTATATGAAGCCCAGCACTTTCTAAGAATATGGATAAGCCAATAAAAAATGTTGATGGTAAAATCTCAGACATCTTTCGTTATCTATGCCCCTATCCCAGATGCCTACATCACTTTGTTCTCACAAAATGGTTCCTGGTGCATCCCACAACTGCTTTTCTGCAGTACTTCAGTGTTTGAAGCTTTTCAAGCATATCCACTTATGCAGCAGTCTTAGGTTCAATTTCTTGTTCAGCCTGAGGGAATTTGAACCTGTGTCTTTTCAATGAATGCAGCAGCCAGCTGGAGGTGCATAACTAATGTTAAAATGCTTAAACATTGAATAGAGCAGTGACTGTAACCCAGATCTCTCCCATCCCAAATGAATGGCCCGATCATTAGATAATAAAGTCATCACCACTTTTATGCCTTCGCTTTCACCTAACAAATATTTAATTATTCTCAAATGAGACTGAAGGTCCTCCAGCCTAGAATAACCCATCACTGATTACTAAAAGTGTCTGCCTAGGTGTTTTGAGATGCAGCTTCAAGTTCCTTCCGGCAGAGGAAGGAATACCCCAGTTTTTATGGTCACTTTTACCCACTGAGAGATACCACAATTTTGACTATATAATATGTCAGGAAGTGTCTACTGAGAACAGCAAGCTGGGGAAATATCCTGATGGTGATAACTAATGGAATGCAAAACTAACCCTGCCAGGTCTTGGGCAAATCATGAAGCAGATTTGTTTTCACTATATCTGTGCTTGTCAGCTATGCAGTGTCTGAGTCTGTTCTCTAGTCCTGAGACCTACTAGTATAGCCTGACCACATTTATATATTTACACTCTCTGCACTGTAAAACAAAATTGCTTTATCCAAACTGCCAGCTGGGAGCAGCCCCTGGATAAATCATCAGCCAGGCCCCAGGATGATTTGGTAGAATGATATTTGGTCTAGGTCAAAAACGTATGGGGATCATTCAAGCATTTTAACAGAAGAGAGAATTGAGTACCTATGTTCACACTCATGCCCTTGCATTCTTAATACCTTTTAGTGGTATTGATGAAGTTTGGTATGAGTATTTAAAATGAACATTTCTGTAACTGCTAATTGAAAGCATCTCCAGGGTGAAGCAGTAGCAGAGGAAAATTTTTGTGGATGTAGATTTTGGAATTCAATGCCTATTGAGGCAGTTCAATGGGGTGTATGCCCCCTGGAACAATTTTGCAATCTAGTCCTTACTCTGCAATATGGCTTAAGACAGCTCTTGGGCTGCTACATATCTTAGAATATAGCAGGTTGGATAAAATGACTTTCATTGTAAGTACAGGGATCAGTGTGGCCTTCAGTGACAGCAGTGAAATAGCCTATGACTTTCCAGCTAGTTTTGATCAAAGGGCATTCAAGTAGCTTATGCCATCTAAGTTGACGCCTCAGGGACATTGCGACTCACATATGCCTGGCTGAATTACAGTTGCCTCCTTGTTTTCCACTTGTAATATGAGGCAGAGTCTGCCACTTTCCTCCTTTCTGCTACTACACTCTGCAAGCATCTACTCTGGTCAGTGAAGGGTCAGAAACAAAATCATACCTAATTACTTGCTTTGCCTGCAACATCTCACAATGAAAAAAAATGAAACCAGCATATTCTGCCAACTCTATCTTTTCTGTGCTCAGGAGGCATGACAGGGTGAATGGAAGAAAAAAGCATCCCTAAGCCTTTTTTTTTTTTTTTTTTTTACAGTGAGGGTTGTTTCACACCTGGTAAAACAATTTAATTTGAAATAGTTTCTCAAAAAAGGTTAATTTATAGTGCTAATGATCTTTTTCCACACACATTTTTTTTTTCATTTCAAAACAAAACACCTGTTCATCTGTGATGGGTAACTGAAATAAGGGGGTAAAATAAAATGAAAACATAAACTTTCCATAAAGAATATCAATACAATCTTATTTTTTCCTATTATTCATTAAAATTTTCCCTAGAAAATGTCTTAATTTGTAATTCATCTCATTCTGCTTTCCCAAGCAGTGGTCACCTACCCAAGTGGGGAAAGAGAACAAAATCTTTTTGAGGAAAATGAAATCACAGAAATGAGAGAACGGTCTAGTAGTTATTATTCTTGCCTTCAACTTACCTTCTTAAAATGCCTCCTAAGAGGGAAGCATTGAGGCATTCTGGTGGTGAAAGGCGCCTCTTCACTTCTGCAATGGTCACTTTGTACTTTGAAGTGGAGCTGAGTAGAGATAAGCGACCAGGTACAGAACAGAACAAGTCGGTGGGGTTAACAACACATGTTCCACCTGCAAAAAACAGAACTGTTGGAGTTGGAAAATCTTCATGTTCCATATTTTGACAAACTCAATGAAGAAAAAGAATTCTGATGTGTTTTTTTTTTGTTTTGCTTTGTTGTTGTTTTATGTTTATTTATTTATTTATTTTAACATTGCATCACTTTGTTGCTTTGGGAAATTTTAATTAATTTATATTTTAATACAGAAAAAGTGGATTATTAGATCTCATAAGTTTTACAGGCAAAATACTTCATTATGGCTACCTCATTTGATTTCATGATCAATAAAAATTAAATAAGGTCACCAAAAGAGTCTTGTATTTGATATAGTAATAATATGTGATTGAATGAGATTCAGGTATCACTCATGATTTAAGAAAATCAGCTGGTTAAACATTTAAGACATTGTTTCCAATTATAAATGGTCAGTTAGACTCTCATAGCAGTGTTTAGAACCAGAAAGATGCAATACCACTATAGGTTTGCAGTGATTTGCAACCAGAACTCTTTTCCTCACCTTTTAACTCTCATATACTCCCTCTAAAGTTAGGTCAAATCCTCAGCTGATGTTAATGATTGAAATCTACTGAACTACATCACTTTATCTCAGATTAGTTCTGGAATTGGCTCTCTCTTGAAAGTGACAATTACTTGGCCTGGGTCTATAACTGCTGAATGATCACCAAATCTTTCAATGAAGACTGTGATCAATAACTCCTCAGGCAAAATGGACCTTTTAAGTTAGAGCTAATTTCTGAGAAATCAAGAGAGAAAACTTTATCTGGATCTGATCCAAGAGAACAAAAATCTTAAGGACTAGCATATATTTTATCACCAAGTGCAAAACACTCTTTGACCTGCCTTCTCCAACCTGACTACAGTAAAAATTCTGTGGAAGAAATGAATCTTACCACTGCATGCACAATTCTCCCCTGGGGAAAGATGAGAAAAAAGAATGATGAGCTGCATATGACAGTGGTATAAAATATCACATCGTTCAATGCACTACTGTAAGGAGTTTAGATGGTTTCTGCAAGGACGATGATATAAAGACCTTCTTACAGCAGAATGAATCTGTGCTCATCATTCATGTTTAAAGGAAATATACTGGTTTTAAAAATACCATTATCACTTCATCTTTCCGATGAACACTCTAAACTCTGCAATGCAAGAACTCACTTTATTATGCTTAAAAAATTAGTTTGTAGTCTGAATTCTAGAATAGAATAGAATATAATAGCTCATTTCAGACCACTTTTACTCCTTCTTCCACAAGTAATCCCTCTTAAAAATAAGGTGACTATATACATTCAAGCTTTAGCAGAGACGGAGAAGTATAACTCAAGGATTAAACTTCATTAAAAGCAGACTATTGCTTGCTTACATAAGGCAAACAGAATTCATATCCAAATATTTCATCTTTTGAAGGTATATTTAAACATTTGTGCTGACAGCAAAACCAGAAAAGAACATCTCTTAGTATAAATCCCAGATGGGTGAGATCCTGACTCAGTACAGCAGGTTATTTTATGACTTGCCCAATTATACCACAGGATAGATATTTGTGTCCACTTCTCAGACAGAATATGGAGACAAACTGTACATCAACAAAAATATATATGCATCAAGGGCACTTATGCACATTTTTGCACAGCTGAGAGTTACAATTTATGAGCTCAGATGCTCAAATACAGAAATATGGTGCCACATGCCTGATAGATTTTTTTTTTCCTTGACTGAGACAGGGCTGCACAGAAACCTAAAAAAATTTTTCAATCAACATTTTCAAACTTCTGGTCTGTCAGGTACATTTTTGAAAAGTGTTAACACTGAGTAGATTTGTTTGTTTGCCATTTCTCACTGCACTGATACACAAATATATATATACACATTTACATATATACGTGTCAAGAAAACAGTAGCAATGGGTACATATTTATTTACTTCAATAAGTCTGTAAATTTTATAATGAGTGAGACTGTACTATAATCAGTGTGATATTAACGTTATCTTCTTGCCAGGTTAAGCCAGTATGTGCGCCATTTATGCCAGATAAATAATTGTTCCTTTAATCCAAAAACATGTTACCCTGCAGCTGTTCCTACTCTAACCAGAATTTACTGGAACACATCTCATTACTATTTACTAGAAGGTTGTTTACAGCCTAAAGTGGTTAAAAGTATTTTGACTATGTAACACGGTCTCAAACAAAGCAATTCCAGGTAAGTGAGTTATTGGTTAAAAGTGATAAAAAAAAAAAAAAACAAAAACATGTCTAAGCAATTTGCTCTCCAGAAACATGGAGCACAAGTTGTAAATTACAAGGAGGTAAAATCTGTTGCGTATAATTATTTCACTATATTAATTATTCATTGACTCGATAACAGAGAGCAGTGTGGTGTTTTACAGACAAAGCTATGTCCTTGTCACAAACTGTGTGCAGTTTTGAAGGCAAGGCCCTCCTCATACAAACACCACCATGAAGAGATGGATGAAGTCATGGCCTTTACACCAGGTGGTAAACAGGAAAAGGAGTGACTGTAAACAAAGAGAAGCATCCTGGAAAGAGAAAGGAAAGAAAAAGTGCAACCAAACTTGAAGATGAAGGGTTCTTTCTTTCAAACACATACACTTTAATGTATTCTTTCCCCCATATTCTGATCATATGTTAGAATGGAGGAATGATTTTCTAAAATACAGCTCAATGAGGAGAGGACGAGGTCTGGTTTATGTTGCACTGAACAAAAGTGGCAACAATGAGCTGTCACCCAATGCTGCTGTGGGTGCTGTTGGAAAAATCAATCCTTGTTCAACCATTGAGTTGGTCTTGTGATAACATAATGTTTGAGAACTGGGATGCTAACTGTCACAGCTGAAGAAGCAGAAGAAAATGCCCTCAAAATGAAAATAGAAATAATGCCTTTGATAAGTCTAGCATTTCAGCCTGGAGATCTCTATTCCTCTTGGCAGATTTTACTTCCTTTAGAAATTTTTACAAACTATCTTTTGGTGCTAGGATATATAAGAAGTTGTCAGCTCATCAGAAGAACATCCCAACACATAACCATGACAAAGAAATATGCCCGCCAGTGTACACAAAGAATGGAAAGCTGTGGCCATTACTTTCTGATGCTACCCACACAAATGGTCCTACTGCAAGGCTAGGAAAAGAATACTAGAGTGGGCAGAAGGTGAGATAACCAGTAGGATCATTCAAGAGATGACCTCAGCAATTTCCTGCTATGGCTATCACGTGCAATAAGCATTTGAATGTTAAAAGAATTATTTTTAGGACAACTGTTTATTCCCACAGTGTAGTGGTTATATGGTCTGGTCACATATAATCTGTTGCCATGAGATACTGCATTACAGATGACTGTAAATTGTGGTAGTTGTGCTGTTACATCCACAGAGGTTTAAAGGCACAAGTAAAACAAGATTTAGATGAAGGTGGGGTATCTTTTATATTACAACTGATAGATTTGGGAAACAAAAAGAAAGAAGGAAAGCTTTCAGGCACAAAAACCCTTCTTCAGGGCTTGTCTTTTATCCAACTCTATTCAATTACTTTTTCTTTCTTCTAGACAGAATTTTACCTTCTGATCTGTCACCTTCATGTTGATTTCAAGAAATACAATTGTTCAAAAAGAAAAGGATAGGAGAGGAAGAAATATGCTTTATGCAGCAAAACACATCTGGAGAAAGACCCAGGGCCTGATTCTGCCATATTCTGAGTCACCTCAGCTACAATAAATTTAACTTAATTTCAAGTGTTCCAAGGGAGAGGAAGAAGGAGAAACTACACTAATTCTAGCTAGCTTTCTTCTGGGACCCAGTCCTTTTCTTTGTAGCTGGCTGGTTCACACTCAGTGCAACTCTGTGTGAACTGCACTTTTGCTTTGTTTCCTATGCCTAGAATGAACAAAAGTTAGGCTAAGTGATACTGAAAAAGGTAGTCACAACAAACATTGGGAGAGTATTTCTCTTCCTTATTCCTGTCTCTCCATCAAATAGCGTAAGTCAGTGCAAAATGCCAAGACACGCTGATGACAAGTTCTGTGGATGACAGCAGCAAGAACAACAGAGGCATGCTCTAACCCAAGAGCAACATACTCCAGTCGTGTCAACACAATGAAAATCCCAATAATTCATGATGCAAAAAGAGCTTGGTCTGCTTTGATTGTAGGGTTCCCTTTATACAGATAAACAGGACAATAGGGTTTCTAGAGTGAAATGATTTATTCTGGTTAAGTTGTACACTTGAACATCTGCTGAAATATAGGTCTCCCTAATATTGTCAGAGTTAAGTATTTGTGCATTTTCTCATTGCAAATCCATATCCTCATGTTTCATGCTTTTCATGATAAGTAACACTATTGCTTTATTATAAACAAAATATTTGTTGATGTTACTAAATATTTTTTTCACTTTCAATACAAACATTTTTTAAACATGTCTGTATTTTTTATAGATACAAACATTCTACAATGTCATTTCTTATTTGTTAGTCATAACAGCTGCAATATGACAGGTACTTTACATTAATTCAAGAGAAGGTAAACCCTTTTCTAAAATACTCACTTATAAATATCATATAGTTATGGGAGGAAAAATCATTATTTACCAGAGCCAACAGTGCAGAAGTAATGTTTGTTTTGTTTTGTTTTGTTTTGTTTTGTTTTGTTTTGTTCTCCAGGAATGGGAGGAAAAATCATTATTTACCAGAGCCAACAGTGCAGAAGTAATGTTTGTTTTGTTTTGTTTTGTTTTGTTTTGTTTTGTTTTGTTTTGTTCTCCAGGATATATGTTTGTGTGTGTGCTTGTGTACATTATTAAGCACAAGCATGTGTGAGTGCCTACTGATTAATCTTATATAAAATATTAATAATGTACTATGCTTTTTATTAGTCTATTATTTATATCTACAGGTGCTGTTCGTGGGAATCTCCAGCTTATACTATATTTTCTGCTCAGTTATGAAATTCTAACAAAAGTACAATACATTGCAAAATGAAGACATGTAAACCTACCTCTCTTCACCTTTTTTTTTTTTTTTCTTTTTCCCTAACAAGTACAAACCTAAGCTAGCCGTTAATTGTATAGGGTTTATCAGCATTATTTAATCCAATGTTCAGTTCCCAAGGGTCTGTAAGCAATTGAAAATGTTCCCCAAGTTATCCTCAAATGATCCGGTCATTAATCTCGGGAGCTAAATATTCACAATTCTAAAACTCATCTGCATTTGTCAGGAAAAAAAATAGTAGGTACTGCCTGCTTTCCCCAGTTACTCTCTTGTTTTACTGATGCGTACAAACTTTGCATCATGTACCTAGTCAAGTAAACCAGCTCTTCCTATATATATGAACAATTCTGAGATAATATCCTTTACTACAGCTTTCCTGCTAAGGAAACACAGACATGTCTGCAAGCACAAAGCAATTTAATATACACATATATGCTATATATATATACGTAAACTAGAAGAGTCAGAAAGATAGAGGGGATGGTCAGTAGTTTTTACGATCCATCTTTTACCTACATACATCTTTTAAAGTTGTTAAGAGCATTAAGAATTTTAAGTTTAGACAACGCTAAAAAAATACCTTGGGAGAAGCAAAGACAAGAACAAAATAATATAAATAAGAGCGATTTGTCCAGGAAGTTAACCTTAAAAAATGTATCAAGATGCAAAAGGTTTTAAAATCTGTCACCCAGGAGTTCAGCAAAAGTAACGGAACTGATGCGGGAGCACTTTCGCAGCTCCCGGTGTGAAAGATAGAATCCAAACCCCAAATAGAGCCAAAAGAAAATAAATCTGTTTCATTCCTCTTTCTTATACACAAACCAGAAGAACTTATGAGCACTTTTGGAATACAGCTGTGAGTTGCTGGTAGGTGAGCCTGCATTGTGTCCTGCGTGGCTGCAGGAGGAAGGTTTGGGGTTGTGTGCATGATAGGGTGTGTGTATGAGTGACTGGTAAGGCTTTGGGGCTCTGCCCGTGGTGTTTCACGAGTGAGCACTGCGTGGGGAAGAGAACGCGGTGCTGGAGGGGGGAACTGTGCTCTCCACGGGGGTGTGCGTGGTATGTGTCCACGCGGGTCGTGCTTTTCTACACCTTGTGGCCTGCGTATGTGTCTGAATTTGAAAGGTGCCGGGGAATGCTCCGCGTGTTGTGCGCTCTGTGCGTCGTAGGCGCTGTGTGTGTTAAGGGGAGCCAAGCCGGGATTGTGCAAATCACGGCAGCCCGAGCTCGGAACGGAGCAAAAGAAGACAGAAGACACATAAAGCACAACCTCTACCCCAGAAACACTGATTGGAGAGCGGCACCAACCCCGCAGTGAATGCGATCCGCGCTATCACCACTCTGCGAGCAGCCGGAACAGATCCTTTCGGAAATCAAAAGAAAAGAAAACAAACAAAAACACCCCGAAACCAACCCCACATCTCTTCCCCAAACAGGTCGCAAAGGTCTTGCTCCCACCAGGACCCTTTTAAAGGGAGCTGGCTCGCTCCCTTCCCGGCCAACCAAGCTCTCTGGCTCCGGGCACTGAGCTCAGCCCCCTCCGTCCCCTTCCCCAAGCCGAAACTCCCGGAGAGCTAACACTCGCCGCCCGATTTGGGGAGGCAGTGATTTTAGTCGGCTGGAGATTATCTCAGCTGGAGCCGCGAGAGCCATTAATTAAGCCAGCTATTTAGGATTTTAATGCCATTTAAATTGGCCCTTGGAGTAGAAAAGAGGAGAAAAAGACAACAGTGCTAATGACAGTGCATTAGGATCTGAACACAATGATGGGCTATTACAGGAGTCCCGAGGCTCTTGTAAGGTTCAGAAGAGCCGGGAAAAGGGAAGGAAGAGAACAACAAAGGGAAGACAAGGAGAGGATATGCCCTGCCCTCGGTGGGCTGCCGGCTTGGGCGCTGGGACCTCATCCACCGCACCCAGCCCTCCATTCCTGCCTTGGCCTGCCAAGACCCCCTGCTTAGGGGGCCGGACACAGCAGTGCTGTGGGGGCAGGAGGTGCTGGGGGGCGGCGAGGGGGTCCTCAGGCACCTTTTTGGGGGTGGAGGCTAGCCTGGTAACTCCAGTTTGCTAGTGCAGGGGATGGAAAGGAGATGCGTCCCCTCTGCCCATTCTTGCACCTTGCCTGCCCCGTGCTGCCTGGATGGGACCGCGGGGGCCTCGCGGTGATGCCCTAGCACCCTCTCCTGTCCCTCTCCTCTGTACCCAAGGGGCAGGGGAGAAAGCTGTCCCGGGGAGAGGCAGCAAAGCCCTCAGCCCCTGCTTTCATCCGCCTCCAACATCTTGCCCGAAGTCTTGCCCTTAATGACTGAGTCATTAGGCGGTAGTTTTGAGTGTCAAAAAATTAAAATTAGACGTGGGGACAGGATCAAGGCTCAGCGAGTGCCTTTCAAATAAGAAGCGATACCACGACTAAGTACATAAAAGACAGAGGCGAGAAAGGGAAGCGTCATTCCCCGGATTTTATTGGCAATTTATGGTGACTGATGCTCTAGCTTTTAAGAAGAGGGTGGGTTTCTTTTTTATTTCTTTATTTTTTCTTCTTTTTTTCTCTCTCTTTTTTTTTTTCTTCTTCCCCCACCCCCTCAAATCAAATTTAATTTGATTAAATTTATATTTAATCAAATAAGATCTGAGGGTTATTTCTAGCTAGGCATTAATGCATTCGGATGTCAGTCACCTCTAAGCGATTTGACAAACTCAAGATCTCTTAAAACGTGCAGAGTTCAGATCATATTAATTCCCCAAAAATGTTTTGATTCAAAGTAGTTTGTATTTTATGTTGCCAAGGGCAATCGAAAAAGAGCTATTGCCGATAGGTTGGCCCTTCTCTCTTCAGGGCCCAGAGGCGATAGCAGTATTTAAGCTTCTGAAATTAGCCTGGGGCAGGAACGATGGATGATCACAAAGCGAAACAAGAGCTTTTTTTGGAGTTTGCCATCTCGATTTCATAAAACGATGCAGGCCAAATGTCACCGTGTTGTCTTTTTAATCCAAATATATGGAGGTGAGGACACCAAACCTGCATACACTTCATGTCCGAGGGATGGGGAAGGCACGGGTGTGGAAGGGGGTTTGGAAGGCATTTGAAGATGAAGGCCCCACCAAAAAGAAAAAAAAAAAAAAAAGGAGAGAGAGAAAGAAAAAAAGAAGAAGAAGAAAAAAAGAAGAAAGAAAAAAGGGGGAGGGGTGAAGAGAGAAAAAGAAAGGGAAAGAGAGAAATCAAGCAGGAATCAGATTCTTCTGCTTTTAAAATGACAACCTAGAGAGGAATTAAAAGGGAATTGGTATGTAATAAAAGCCTGAGACGATTAATAGGAAAGTATAAGAGGGGAGGGATTTTTTTAATGACTAAAAAACACAGACGACTCCTGTAAATAGAAGCTTCGTTTCTTCAAGTGATTTCTTTTGAAACGAGCGATCTGAATATTCAACTTTAAGGCAAAGCTCCACTCTGTATGTACAACATTAATATGATCTCTGCAGAATTTGGTACTCAGAAATATTAACATATCAAAGCTGCTGCCTGAGGCTAGAGAAGCTATCGATACACGAGCAGTAGGAAAAGTAAAGATTATTGGTTCTGATGGTTAGAGCAGGGAAGCT
Source organism: Anser anser (assembly GCF_964211835.1). Classification (NCBI taxonomy): domain Eukaryota; kingdom Metazoa; phylum Chordata; class Aves; order Anseriformes; family Anatidae; genus Anser; species Anser anser. The sequence goes on from NC_139722.1 coordinate 4,750,704, forward strand.
CCGGGCTAAATCCTGCACACCATTAACTGAAAGTGATAGCATGGGGATCTCTGCCCTGGAATCGGTGGCAAATATTTTCTCTAGCTAGTAATTAGCTTGCCAGTACCTAAGCCTTGCAAAAATCTTTTACTTTCCGAGCCTCATTAAAAGCAAACACCAAATCACTGCACTAAACAATCTAGAAGGCAGCTGATATGTGTAATGGCAGCTAGAGATGGAAGCAGGGAAAAGACTTGTTTGTGATGTTTGTCATTCCTATCAGTATTAATACCAGGACTGCAAAGCATGGCACTTCTTAGAGATTGCTTTTTTTTTTTTTTTTTTTTTTTTGAGAGAACTATTGAATAGTGCATTCCCATGGGAAAGTATATGGGAAGTTCCTTCCTTCCTTCCTTCCTTCCTTCCTTCCTTCCTTCCTTCCTTCCTTTCTTTCTTTCTTTCTTTCTTTCTTTCTTTCTTTCTTTCTTTCTTTCTTTCTTTCTTTCTTTCTTTTTCTTTCTTTCTTTCTTTCTTTTTCTTTCTTTCTTTCTTTCTTTCTTTCTTTCTTTCTTTCTTTCTTTCTTTCTTTCTTTCTTTCTTTCTTTCTTTCTTTTCCTTTCTTCCTTTCTTCCTTTCTTCCTTTCTTCCTTTCTTCCTTTCTTCCTTTCTTCCTTTCTTTCCTTTTCCCTCTCTCTTTCTCTCTCTCTCTTTCTCTCTCTCTTTCTTTATCTTTCTCTCTCTTTCTTTTCCTTTTCTTTCTTTTTCTCGCCCTCTTTCTCTCTTTCTCCCTCTCTTCCTCTTTCTCACTCCTTCTTTTTCTCACTCCCTTCTTCCCTTTTTTCCTTCCTTCCTTCCTCTCCTTCCATTTCTTCCTTCTTTTTCCCCTTTCCTTCTTGCTATTGTATCTAAAGTATTCAAAAGCAACCTTTAAAAAATATATGTATATATTAGCGACAAAAATAAAATAAAAAATCTGACACGAGATGTTTAAAATATTAGAGAAGCCACTCTTGAGTTAATATATTCTTATTGATGTATTACTAGAAAAGAAGTGTGATTTATTTATATGGGATACTGTATAGCGCTTAGGAGCAGGATGTTTTGATTACTGCTAACACCTATCGCTTTTTTTGAAGTCGGACAAAATATTTATTATGTATTTTTAATATACATTTGAAACTTAGACTCTCGCCTTTGATATCTTCCCTGAATATGCCAAGAGATAGATAGCAGTGCAGTAGTAGTTTTGCACTTAGATCAGGGTAGAGAAAACCTTGCATTTTCATGCTGGATTTCCTTTACTATCAATCTTTAAATCCTTGAATAATTTGATCACTTTAAAAAGAGAGGGAGAGGAAGGGAGAGAGGAGAAGAGAGAGACTTGACTACAATCATCTGCACAGGTAATTGGAATCTTCTTAACAGCAACTGAATAAACGGGAGTTGAGCTGAGCTGAGATTTGAGCCGCCCTTCAGCTGGGAAATAAGAACGACAGTAAAACACTACAGACTCAGACCTCAGCTGACGGCAGCTAGGTCTTTTTCAGCTAACGATCTCTGCCTCTCGGAGGTCAGCTCTGGGATCAAACCCGAAAAGAATTATCCCCTTTCCTAGGGATAATTAGCATCAGCTGAAATCCGAGAGACGAAGACCTAGGCATCGACAGCACGAAGCAGGCAGGAGTTTGCAACCCCTCCGCGCTGCCAAACCCGCTCCACAGCCAGCTGTGCCCGGGGAAGGGGCCGGGAAATGTTTGGTATCCATCCTCCCAAATTTTTCCCCTTTCCCCTCCGCCGGCTCTGCCGCTCAGCCCCGGGTCGGGCTCCGGGAGCTGTCCCTTCAGCACCACCGCGCCACCGCTGCTGCCCGGCTAAGCCCCGCGGCTTGCTCAGGGAACCCCCAGAAAGCCCAGACAAAAAAGAAAAACAGTCCCCCCCCTCTTGTGCTATAGACTCCTTGTCGCTCTGGACTAGCATCAGTGTGAGCAGAGCCCGAGAGGTCTTCTACTGTTGGTCGCACTCTTTCTCATGTAAGGGTTTAACCGCACGTGTGCCTTCCCTCTATCTCTGCTCGCCATCTACAAACTTGTGTGAGGCTGTTGTTACAGCTTTGTCTAAGGAAGTGGTGGCTGAAATCAGCTCTCTGCCGCGGCAGCATCACGTCGCCTAAAATAGCTCCTAAATATCGATTTTTCAAGGTGGATATTACGAACAAGGAAAGGCAATATTGGGACAAGAGGTGCGTGTTCCAGGAGACTGAGCCAAGAAGTGTGCTCCCCACGACTGCATCATTCGTTTTGTATTGTGAATTAAACTATGCTTTTCAAGCCTGTTCGAACGTGTTCCCACATCAGGCCTTTAGACTGATATTGTTTCTCCTCAAGGTAAATGATAATAATGACAAAAATAAACAGAATACTCAGATCTCGCAAATGCTGAAGAAATGGGTATCTATCAAGAATTCCAAATCTTTCCTCTAGCTTTGACTTTAGGTATTTACATTGACAGATGGTTACCAAAGGAAGTGACACTGTCAAAAGCGTGTTCCACACAGGTCTGGAGCGCTATTGAAACCACGTTTCCAAAAAAACCCTTTCATTCCCCACACGAGATGAAACCGCCGATTTAAAAATCCGGCGCCAGGGAGCACGTTTCTCAAACTCACTATCAGGGAACCCCAGGTTAAACGGGGAATGATAAAAGGAGACAAGGAAGCTCTGGATTCAGGGAGAGTATCCGAGAGCTACTGAGGAACAAATCACTTGTAAAGAGCAAATGGACTGTGAAATATGAAGTGCTCTAAGCTAGTTTGAACGTACTTCTGTCAAACGTCAAATTACCACTATTTCTGCAGTAAATCCAAACTACACCTAACAGTGGAGCAGGGAAAGAGAGAGAAATAGAGAGGATTTCACTTTTACAAAAATTGATAGACGCAAGTATTTGTAACCTCTTACCTCTTCTTATCACACCTCCTTGCCCGTTCAGTACAAGTCCACATTGGGCCTCCACTGAGCTCTTAAGCAATGAGGGGGGGCGTAGGGGAGGGGGGAAGGAAAGAAAGGAAAGAAAGAAATCAGATATAGAAACCCACAGACAGATCACATAGCTTTTGCTTTGTTACACGATTAGCTCAGGAACAATAGTTAGGGTGAGGTAGAAAAACACGTTACTGTCATCCAACTCAAGTGGTCTGGCGAAAGCGCACTGCTATCCTGCAGCCTGTCCCTACACCATGAAATGCAGGGCAATTATCACTTTCATTTCCGTTTAAATAAGAGTTTCTCCTGGACTGGGGAGGTAGATCGGCAGTTATGTTGGCAGGATAGAGGGACAAAACAAGTACGCTTGAAAGAACAGTGTGTTCACTCTATAGTTGCGCGCACCATTGTAAAAATGCATTTTATATAATATTTTTGCATATTAAGTGTATATTAATATACATATACAGTGCTAAATTTATATATATGTTTAGCGACATATATACAGCGACTTACAAAGTGTGCACACAAAGAGCATAAACAACAGAAGACCGATTGGGCTTTGTCGGCTACACAAGTCGTAAGAGTGTAACAAAGGGGCTGAAGAAGCCAGTCTCTCTGTGCGTGTGTCCGCACATAGGTGGGGATGAATATGCATCTGTGTGCGCACACATAGGCACCCATGTGTGAGTGTGGCGTGAAGAACCGTCCAAAAGCCTGTCTACGGCTTCTGGTGCACATCCGAAGAGATCTCACTTCTTTATTCTCCTGTTACAAGTCTTATTACTTGGGGATCTTCGCCGTCCTTAATAAATATTTTTATTGGAATCATAAAAGACTTGAAAGGGTTGGTTTTTCTTTGGGTTTTCCTTATGTTGGGGGTTAAAACACCACAACAAACCAAACCTAAATCTTTGCCCAGTGGAAATGTGTTAAAGACGCATTTTCCTCTACAAACAAACGAGGTATTGGACATGAAAGAGGCCTTTAAGGGTGTTAACCTACTCAACAGCCCGTGAAGAGTTAAGTAAATGCGGAGAGAGTCGGTGCATAATAAAAACCCCACTTTACAAAACAACCTTTACAGTCCTGGCTCTCTCCCCCACTTTCACCATATTGGCTCTGGCCCTGTAAGACCTTCCTTTTCAAGGCTCTTTTTTATTTTAAGTGTTCTGCCTTAAAGTGATTATGAAATCAATATGAAAAAAAACTTGGCTACTGAGCATAAATTAAAGCGGTGATGGGAAAAGGTGTGACAGTTTTCTTTGTTGCCCATGGAAAATCTTTTTAGGGCACTGAAAGATGCCACTCCAGCTCCAAGACTGTTTGCATCTGTTAGGCTGACTTAAACCGCCCTCGAAACTATTGGACATTCACTTAAAATTCTGTGCAGGGAAAAGTATATTTACATTTGTTGCATTTGAAATGAGGCATATGCTGATGAACGTTTTAAAAAGAAAGACTAAGGGAACAGGGGGAAGACTGGTTAGACCATAATTTTGGTTTAAAACTATTTATGTTCTGTCCTCTTTCTGTTCGCCACCAAAAAGCTTCCCACTAAGCCCAAGGTGATATTCGCAAGTGTCCAAGTGTATTCTGAATCAGCTAAATCATAAAGATAAATATTCATATTTTCAACTTCTCGCTTCTTAAGCTTTTAGATACCCCAGAACACTTCCCTCATCTGTTCGGGAAAGGAGGGAGGAGGAAAAATAAAGAAAAGATAAGCTACAAAGGCGTTAACTAGGGAAACGAGGCTATTTATCTTCAAATAAAGTGTGATCGAAAAAATAATATTTTCGAAAGAAATTTTGTTTATTTTTTTCTTCTTTAAATAAACAAAAAAAGAATTTGCCTCTAGCAGCTTAACCAACCTCTTTTTTTTTTTTTTTTTTTTTAAGGGAAACATGTTGTTTGGTCGGATGACATTGCATAAATGACCAGTTGAATGGCACTAAGTCGAAAATTGGATAAACTATGGTGCTTTTTTGCCCGGGACTTAGGCATTGTCTGCTGTCTTGCAAACGTTCCTAATCCCCTCTTTTGAAAAATACAAGGCTTTGTGCCTGCCAAAGAAAAAAAATTTGTACAGATACAAAAAAATCAGCAGCAGACGTGGTTATAAAAAGGAGTAAATAGGTTTTAGTTGGGCTGAGCAGTGAATGGCAGATTTTTTTTATTTTTTTTTTTGAGGGGGGTAACATAAGGAGATCCTTGTGAAAAATGTAAACAAAAAATGCCCAGAGAGGATAAAATTATATAGTGAATTTTAATGGAGAAAGCCAGGTTTAAATAGTTAGGGTTTCCTCGTCAGATATATAAAAGATAACGTTCTTTGTTGGGTTGTTGGATTGTTTTCCTCCTTAAAAAAAAAAAAAAAATCTCCAATGTATACAGAGGTTTTAGGATTTTGTTTGTTTGTTTTTTTTCAAGGGAAGAAAATAAACGTTCTTAATTTTATAAACTTCGGGTTTTTCCGAATCTTTGACGGCTACATATTTTTGGAAAGAACAACACAGAGAGCTTTGTATGACTGGGAGCGAGATTTGAGGGAAAAGTAAGTACAGTAAATACGGTCCTATTTGTCTCTCTCTGCTGTTTGGGGAGCTTTAGTTCTTCAGCTGGTCGGAAGAAGGAAGGTTTGCTCTTGATTTGGGGGAGTTTTCGAAATGGCTGTTATATACAAGAGGGCGTTGTTTGCAATTTTGGGAACAATTTTCATTTCGGTACCAGCTTCATTTACTAGAGGTGAATTTTTAGTTCAAGGGGAAAGGATTTCTGAGCGGATAAAGCTGAGATTAAGATACATAGAAACAGAATTTTTTGATGGGTCCAGGTGCCGTTTGGCGGGGGGGGGGAACAGCTAAATGAGTAGATAGATAATTCAACTGCATCTGCTTATATCTCTCTCCCTGTTAACGTCTAGATCGGATATTGCGAGGGAGTTTTATCATACAGAGCATTTCTGACGAACATTTACTCCCGTTCATTTCTCCCTTACTTCACGCCTCGGAGTCCAACGGAAGGCTTGCCTTTGTATGTTTGTCGGAAAGCCACCTTTTTTCTGCCCTGCCTTTTTTCTCTTTCCCTGCTCCATCCCTTCCTGACCACATTTGCCTGCGGTGTCGGTGCAAGTTATTTAAACGCTTCCGTTTACTGAAAGCAGGGAAGAGTTCAGGAAAAGCGGAAAGGTGTCTTTGGTTTGGTTTAGTTTTTGGTGCTGGTGCCTTTGGTTAGAACTGGCACACAGGGACAGGGACACATAGGGACACACGCACCCCGAGATCTCCGGATGAGTCCCCCCCGCTGAAGGCAGGAGCGAGTTTTTTGTTTGGCGAGCAAAACCCCTCGCTTTTTCACATTTTTATTGCTGCTCTTCTGGAGGGGACGGGCTCCGGATCGGGTTTGTGATGAATCTTCCCTCCTTTGTATGAGCTACACGAGAGCTATTCTGAGCAGAGGAAAATGGGGAGGTGGGGAGGGCGGGGGGGGGGGGGGGGGGGACCAGGGCAGGGGGAGGGGAGAAGAAGGTGCCTCGAAAGGAGATCGCATGCTATTTACCTGCAAATCGTCTGCTCCCGAGGCTGCAAGCCCGAGGCTTGGTCCTGGCAGGAGTCTTTGATCTGGATGCATCCCATATTGGGACCCATGGCTCATAAGAGACAGGTCGTGGCGGCGGTAAGCATCTAAGCACCCCAACTCTCTCCTCTGCTCGTCCAAGCAAGAGGACTTGAGCGCCCGCGCATTGTGCAGGTTGATAAAATCAGTGGGTTCCCCATGGTGGATCTGCTGGTAGTATTGCTGGGAGTGGTGGAGAGAGTTCAAGGAGTAAGCGTCGGGGTTGACTGCCGGGTGGCTGTGTTGGAACTCGTAGTGGAAGGACTGGTGATGCAGTGGAGTGTACTGGTGGTTAGTGGAGAAGTACGGGGAGGCGAACTCGGTGCCCGTGGTAGAATAAGTGAGAGGAGACGAGGAGGAATAGGCGACGGTCGAGTTGGCCACAGACTCCAGGCATCCAAGCTGCATCAAACGGTAACTGTTTGATCCGTCATGACGTATCTGAAAGGAAGAAGTGAAAAGAAGACCCCAAAACTGAAGGTTTGTCATTTAAAGCCCCGGGTGCGGTTCTTCCAAGCACGCTGTCCTGCATAGCTTCTCCCACTGCAGAAGCGTCTAAGCCTGCGAGCTGCAACCCCAGCAACAAAAGATCCTTTCCTACCTTGGGCTGGTGCCATAAAGGTCTGTTCAAAAAATCATAAACAGCCCAGCCTGCCCTTAATACCGTCAAGCGAAAGGAATCCACGCACTGAAATAAAATCTATCTATCTATCTGTCCATCCATTCATCTATCTATCCATCCACCTCCTGATCACAGCTGTAATATCTGGGGCTGACACAAAAACTCATCAAACAGAGGAAACTACCGAGAATACACACAAGTCCCGTCCCTATGTTACAGCGTTACACATTGAGAAAGCTTTGCCGCCTGCTTGCCTTCCTTTCTTCCTTCCTTCCCTTCTTTTTTTTTTTTTTGAACCCCTATTTTTCTTTCTTTTTTAAATAACGAATCAGATCCAAAATTCCACCCCCCCTCCTTTTCCTGCGTTTCGAAAGAAAAGGGGAGTCCTGTTTTATAGCGAGAACTCCCCATTCCTGGCGAGCTGGTGGTGATTTCTCTCCACTTCATTATATTATTAGGGGTATTATTCTGATTTTCGTTCTGGCAACGGTTTTAACGTGGTAATGAGTTGCCCTTTCTGGCGACAGATGTCATAACGAATTTTCTCTCTATACTTCTTTAAGTTATCTCTGAAGCTGGATTATAATTAAATGTAACGGTCCAATATGGATTTAAAAAAATGGAAACAACCACACAGGCACATTCACACACACATATGCACACACGCACACACACATCCACACACGCGCGCACACACACACTCACACACTCACACACACAAAATACCTCTGCATCGTGGACGAGACCTGGAAAGGTAGTTGACATTTTTTGGTTCTCCGAAAAAAAGAGAGGAAAAAAAAAAAAAAAAAAGGTCTGGATAAAATTCCCCTCTCCAAATTAAAAAATAAAATAAAATAAAATTTGAAAAATCCAAAGTTCATGTATTTCCCCACTTTTTTTTAGAAAAAATCTCTACAGACAGAGAGAATTTGCAATGTATCTGCATAGATCAGATCTCTCGCTTTTCCATGCACCTCCTTAAAAACCTGTAGGAACAAAATTTTCCCTCTGCACAAAAGCTGCTCCCTGGATCAGATTTTGTACTTGCTGGGTATTTCTTTGGCTGATGTCGTAGGTCCCTTGGTAATATAGAAGTTTTGAAAATTAAGCATCAGCACTGAGAACTGGGAGGACAATAGATAGAGGAGCTTCATCCCTGGAGACAAGGAATAAATATTGTATCTTCGCCTAATAAGGAACTGTAGGTTCTTTCAACATTTTTATACATTTTTCCTCCACTCTTTAGAATGTTTTTTCTTACCCAGGCTAATATGGGAGCTAATCTGATCGAAGGGGGTATTTTGTGTACATTTTATTGGGAAGACATAAAGCTAATATATATTAATATATATTATTAAACCGTCCTTTTCAATAGGTAAGTGCTCCTTCCTGTTGATTATACTGCTTTTAAATATTGACCAGAATCTAAGATTGCACATTTGTATGTGTGTCTGTTTAACTGTATTTTTTTTTCTAAATGAAAACTATGTGGTTTGTTTTAGTTTTTTTTTTTTTTTTTTTACCCTTACATTTACATCGAATTTAAGTCCACCCCACACTCCAACCTGCTTTTACAGCTGCCTAATATGCTATCTTGCAGGCTTCTTTAAATAGCAATTTCAAAACATAAAACTAGGGTGAGACCACAAAGTATCACTGCAGTGGCATATTATATGGAATTATACTTAAAATACATATAGATCGACGGAATTACATTTATGTATATATGAGAAAGAAAAAAAATAAAGAAGGAAACACACAAGCTAAAGACCCTTGATAGCTGTTTTCCCTTCGACATTTCTCAGTGCTGATATATTTTACTGGTGGGACTGCACAGAGGATGGGTCGCACAGCTGAGGGGTTACGTTCCTTATTTATTTAATGACACCGGTCCAAGGAGTTTCCAGGCGGGGATCAGACCCCTGCCTTCTCAGCCCTGTGCCTGTGCTCCTGCCCCTGGTAGGGGCTCTCCGGGTGACTGCACGGGGGGCTCCCAGAGGGGCCGCCCGCGCCCAGGCGAAGCTCGGGGGGAGCCACACGCCCCCCGAGAAGATGCCAGCCCAAATGGCATTTCCCGCCGGGTTGGATCCGCTGATGGCTAGCTTCCACAAATGATAAGCCCGGAGATAGGAGAGGGTGTAACTTGCTTTTAATCGCCATTTAATTTGGTTTGCTTTTAAGTGTTTGAAAAGCGAAGGTGTCTTAATAATAAGCCGCAGGCAAATAGGCATGTGGCTCTCTCCCTCTCTCTCCTTCCTCATTTTTTTATTTTTTTATTTTTTTTAAGGTCCAGGTTTTGGGAGGGTTTATTGGTATCTGTTCATGCGGGCTAACAGGACCTGTCATTCAGTCCTCTTTTCTTTATACAAATGGACAAAGGCACACGACTGGAATTGAAATGCATTGTCTGAAATGGAAAAGTGCGATTACCCAGGCGTGCACAGGGGTCAGCAGCAAACACTTTCTACCTCTACAGCGCTGTGCGAGCGAACTCATCTCGACAGAGTTGTGTCCCCCCCCCATCACACACCTTTCTTAGTGAAGAAAGAGCTATAGGAGGGGAACGAGAAGGAAGGAAGGAAGGAAGGAAGGAAGGAAGGAAGGAAGGAAGGAAGGAAGGAAGGAAGGAAGGAAGGAAGGAAGGAAGGAAGGAAGGAAGGAAGGAAGGAAGGAAGGAAGGAAGGAAGGAAGGAATATTTTTTTCTCTTAAGTGGGATTTCCTACAGTGATTGCTCTAATGGGGCTAGCGAAATACACTTTCCCCCCGATATATATTTGAGAAAATTCTATGAACTCTTCCAAATTCAGGTTCTGTTTGAACCCTTCAAGATCTCGATCAGCAAACTCCAGCACACTGCGGGGAGCCTGGCGAGCACAGCTTGAGCAACCAGAGCAGGCTGGAGTGGGACGGGTTAGTCCTCCACCAAAGGGGTCCAGGCCCCCTTCAGCACACCCTCCTGTTGGAGCGAGACGTGTCCCATCCCTTAGAGAAGGGGAAACCCCATCCCACAGAGCAGGAAAACCTCACCTCCCAGCTAGGTGGATTCTCCCAACAGGTTATATTCTCCTTTAGTCCTGTTTTTTTTTTTTTTTTTTTTTTTTTTTTTTTTTTTTGGGTGGGGAGGGGATTTTGCCAAGGCGAGGCCAGCTCAGCATGAACGGGGACACAAGGGACAAGGGGATACGAGTAGGACCACTGGGGCAGGGGAGGCAGCTCTCCGGGGCAGTAACGATGTCACCAAGTCACCTCCACAGGACACCTTGGCCGCCTATTCAATTCCTATTATTATTTTAGGGGCTGGGAAACTACGTGAGAGGTGGGGACAGGGTGTAGGCGCAGTTCCTTTCTCTTGCATCCTGTGGGTGCCTTGGTGAGTTTGTCAGCCCTCACCTGAGCCGGAGGACATGGACAAGGACTGATGCCTTCCCGAGCTGCCAGCAGATCACCCCTCTGCAGGAGATCCACTTCAAGAGATCGCCCCCGACCGGCCCCTTCCCCCTCCCCAGACACAGCCGCCCGGACAGACTGGCAGCCGCAGCACCAGACAGTTCGGAGCCCAACTTCGCTTCAAACAACAACAAAGCCAGGGAAATGGTTTTGTCTGGAGGAAAGTTTATAAGAAACCCGGCTTGCCAGATGCACTTTACTGGTCAGTTCCATCTGTTAGCTTCGCTTACAGACCCTAAAAATCATATAGACCGTTTGCGCTCCTAATTCCCCCCAATCCAATTAATAACGAGTGAAACTGCAAAGCACTTATTAATTGCTCCCAAAGAAATTCTTTCAGGAAAGTTAATTGGGATCTCTCTGGTTGTCCAACCAGCACCATAAGCTCCTGGTCAGAGCAGACAGACTTCGTGTTGAGTTTCGTTGTGCCTGGGCACGTTGTTTATCCCCCACTCAAAGTTTGCTTCTGTTTCTAGTTTACAGCAGGTGTTTTTTTTTTTTTTTAATTATTATTTTTTTTTGGGGGGGGAGGAGGGTCTGATAAAAGGGAAGGCATACTGGAAAAACAAAAATAGGCTTCCCTCTGGGATGAGCTCAGTTTCCCTGGTAGTTCACTGAAGTGTGCAAAGCGGCTGGTGCTGCTGCAGGGACAGTCTGGGACTGTTGTCTGGCTGCTGCACGAGAGCAGCTCCCTGGACTCACAGAGCTCACTCACCTCGTGTTTGACCTGAAAGTGTTCCCCAGCATTTATAAACCGCAAATTGCATTTTTTTTTCCTTTCTCTCCTAGCCACTGCATTCTGCTGGTTGCCCAGTATTTTATTTTTTTAATTTTTTATTTTCCAAATTAAAAACCTTCTTTTCCACCATGAGTCTACCAGTCTACCAAAGCTAAATCCTTGCTAGAACTAAACTTCTGATGACTTTTTTTTTTTTTTTTCTGTGCCTGAAGGAAACTGGAGAGTAGTTCAGATCTTCACAGGGAGCTGGAGGCCAGCAGAGACAGGACATCTCTGGAGCAGGGTTCATCCTCTGTCTTTTTTTTTTTTTTTTTTTTTTTTAAGGACACACAGATGTCCTCCTTCATTGACCACCAAGGACTCTTTGCTAATAATATATATTTCCTTGCTTTTGTCTTCTGCTGAGCCTGAAGTCTGGGGGTTGTGAGCTTTGGAGACACTAGGCTGGCCTAAAACAAAAGAAGCCTAGAGGTTGTTTATTTTTTTTGTGTCACTGTGCTCCTGCTCATTGTTTGCATACCTATTGTTGTCAGTCCTTTGTCTCATCCCCCAGTCAAGCCGTTTTCTGGTTCTTCTGCTCTCCCAGCTCAATGAACTTCTCACTCATGTCTAGCAGAGGAGGTAAACCTGAACGTGCCCCTCCAAGCATCATCACCCCACTTCCCTCCCCTGAACCTCATATGCAGGGAAAACTTTGGGAGAAGCCACCCCCACATGCACACACAGATTGCCCACCTCCATCTCCAGGCACACTTCTTACCTGTCTGTGTGCTAGCTTTCCACTCATCCAGAGAGAGACAAACTCTTTGCTAAATAAATAAACCCAATAAACTCTCAGTGGGGGAAAAAGACCACAGAGAGAGCTTTTGAGGGGTTGAAGTATGGATTTTTTCACTTGTTTCTCTTTAAGAATAATTATTTTGAATTTACAAGTTATAGCTATGCATTGCTTTTTCTCCTCCAAGCAGGGAAAAGAAAGAAGATTTGACACAGGATTTCACAGGCTGCTCTTGTGAGTGATGAGTGGGGGGAATCTTGGAGGGGGTTTCTTCAACTCAGCTGCAGAATCAGAGATGTCCAGTCCTGGGCTGCTGCAGAAACCTCCTCGTTCCCCTTCCCTCTGAACGTAGCGAACCTCTCTGATGCCCACTACCATATTTCCTCCTGCTTGCAAATTTGTATTCTGCCTCACCACAACAGCCGAAAGGCAACATAATGGGACAGAGAAAATGCATTTGCAAGCAATTAAAATGCTGTGAATATATTAGTTGAAAATTAAAGGGGATAACTGGTGTCTCCAGTCATTTCTTTGGTGGCAGCAAGACTTCCTTCTTGCTGAGGCTTTCATGAAGACTCAAAGGCAGTTGTATTTCTAACCAATTGCTTGGCATCACTCACAGTCAGTGGGTAAGAGAGAGGGGAGATGGTTTCAAAGGAGCCATTGTTAATCAATATTGCCTTGCAGAAAACTAGACCAATGCTCATTTGGAGTGAATGTCATTCATACCACTCTGCAAGGATCAGAAGGTTAGAGCTTGTGAACACTACATTGCAACGTGACTTTTTAGGCAACCTGAACATTTGATGGGGAGGACCCATCCATTATCTGTCACTGAGAGAGCATCTTCCCCTCTTTTTTTCTGGTTCATCTCCTACTGTCCTCATCTTACTTAGTGTCTCTCTTCTCTGCAGGCTGCTGCACACTGCTGGCCAAAGAGGGCTGTGAGCCTCATAGTCCTTGTCTCTGCCCCGTTACTTCTTGTGACATGTCTTGGTGAAGTGACTTCCTTGCTTTCTCGCTCAAGCATACTACTCCATAATGACAGAGTTGTGGCTTCTGTGTAGGAAGAGTTACTTCCTACATGAACCTGCACCTTGTGGTTGTCTTCTCCACTCAACTGATCTTGCAACCTTCTCATTTTCTCGCATTCCTGTCTGTTTCTCTGCAGCTCCCTGAGCTGCTGAGTGTCCCATTCCATCTGTCTTTGCTCTCCAGTGAGAGCCCAAGAAAACAACTTCTCTTGTCTCAGGCTTGTAGAGGGGTGGAGATCCTAATGGGGACGCTGCATATGGCCCTGTCTTACGTGGCTCCTAGGCTGTACCTGCTCCATGGAGGCATTTCCACCTAGTCCTCCTTGACAATAGCCTTTGGTTTATCTGGGTCTTTCACATGCTCCTGCTTTGTCATTTATTTTATATCCAGTGATGTGTTTTCAAGCTGTCTCTCTGCCTTTTCTCTCTCTCCTTTAGGCACCTGCATCAGGAAAGCCAGCCTGGTTCCTCTCTTTCACTTTTGGGATTTTCCCCCTTCCAAACCTCACACAACACTGCACTTTTGCCAGTGCCTTTTTACTGCCACATTCCTCGTTTCTTTCAGCATCTCTACCACATCCCTTACGGGGGAACATGATGACTGGCTGTGGCAGCTGTCCTCTTGCCACTTCTGCAAACACTGAGACAATAAAAAACCCCCCTTCCCTCCTTCTAGTTTTGTCTTGAAAGAAAAAGCTACTTCTTCTGTCAATTGCTCCTGCCATCTCTTAGAGGCCATTTTTATTTTCCATTGACCTCTTCTGTACTTGAAGAATGTCCTATTACTTTATTTATATTGTTCTCTTGTGCAATCCTTTCATTCCTCAACTTGTCTGCTCTCACATTTCTTACACTTTCTTCTGTTCATTAAGTAATTTTCACAGACCTCTTTTCTCTCTACCTGATCTATCTCATGTAGGTCACCTTTTTTCCCTTCACCCTTAAATCTGTTTCTGATTTTGTGGCTATCTGAATGTTGTGGCTATCTGAATTTACTCTTGTGCATAACAGAATCAGGATAATTTGGGAGAATCCTTTAATAATCTCTCTCTTTTTGTTGCCTATCTAATGATTTGTTAAATTTCTCATATTCTGTATGTTTTGCTGTTTTGCTGAAAGGGAATATTTCGTTTTAATCACACACCTAACTAGACTCTAATTGATTCTCAATGTGAGAGCCTTACCTTCACATCAGTAGCTTTCCAGTCATTTCCTCTTTTCTTGTAAGCAATTGATGCTTTTCAAATCCGCTTTCAAATTTTGGGAAAGGACGCTGACACAGATATCCAGCAATGTTTTATGCTCTCATGTTTATATCAAGACAGAAGCCAGTAGTTCTTCCTTAAAAACTTTTCTTTGTAATATAATTCTTTTTTTTTTTTTTTTTTTTAAGGTTGTGACTATGTGTTTTCTCACTCTGACCATACTTTCTAACTGTTTCCTCTAAGAATTCTTCTGCAATATCAGTGCTGAAAGTTATTTTCACCGTTAGTGTCACACTGAGAAACTGTTAAAAGGAAACAGAGACGTAACCATCTCTGTTCATGAAATGAGATGAGGTTAGCAATTTCGCAGTAGAGCAGAATGAAACCTGATTCTGGAAGACCACACCATGGTGAAAAGCCTCAAAATGTGACTTAAACATTAACAGTGTACTTGTCACAAATTCTTTCTCCACTTTTTATGATATAGAGATTTGAACCTAGTCATAGAATCGTAAGATCACAGAATGGTTTGGGTTGGCAGGGACCTTAAAGCCCATCTGATTCCAACCCCCTGCCATGGTACAACCCCTGCCCTCACCCCATGCTGTCCAAAGCCCCACCCAGCCTAGCCTTTCTAGGTTCAATAATTTTTGGAAAAGTTTATGCATTTCAACAGGGATATTCCTGAGGACCAGGATGGAACAGTGGAAAAAATTAGAATTTGAAGAACTATCCTTCCCTGCCACTCCCACTTGGCTTTGGTGAATTGTGGTGTCTGTACTTTCCTTAAAATATTCCACTTTCAATGAAATATTGAAGACACTTTCACTGCTTCTTTTTTAAACTTGATACTGAAGAAAAGTTACAAAGTTTACTTTTATTGAAAGCACTATAGGAAAATGTCTGGGATATTCTTGCTCAGTGATATAGTATTGTATCCATACTCCATAAAAGCAATAGGAAAGACCTATGTGTGACAGGGATTTTGTGCCAATCCATCAAAGTTCAGTGGCAACTGTCATCACAAACTTATATTTTGCTGTTCAGGAAAAAACTCTGATGATGAAACACAAAATCTGACAGTTATCTAGTGCATCTAATTAAACCTTTTGTGTGTGTGTGTATCTTGCCAGTCTTAGCCCACAGGCAATTTTAAACCAAACTCTCCCCCATGTAACCAGCTAAACTAGGCCTTTAGAAATGCTTCTGCTTACAAACTGGTTAACATGATATTATCCATATTATTTTCTGGATGCCTTTCAGTATTTGAGGCAAAATCTCACCATTAAACTTTTCTCTGGTACTGGAGAATGAAAACATCTGTAGACTGTGATGTATTAAATATGTACCTTATATTAGAATCATCCATAATTAATGCAGACATTCCAATAAATAATACAGTGTCAGGTTCTTTGGATTATTGAGTGTACTCCACTGTGCTCATATACTTATGCATTGGCAGTAATAGTGAGCAAGTTTCCTTACCTAATTAAACACACATCTCTACTATATGTTTAAATAACATTAAGGTTATGTCACAAACTTAAAAGAGCAAATTCAAAGGTAAGGCTGACATCTGTGTCCTCAGCTTACAAGTCATGTATTGATAGCTTATTCCTCACCTGGTTTCCTGTGTGGGTATAAATTTTCAAGGATTTATTTTACTCCTTACAGTTAATTTGTAGCCTTAACACTTTAAAATTAGGTGTAACAGTATTAATATTTTAAAGAGATTCTTTCCTCAAGAGCCTGGAATTGCTCTGAATAGCTCAAATAAATCTGTATTTAGGTTAAGTAATATATAATTTGTACTGAACACATATATTTGTTAATATATTTGAAAATGGGACTTGTATTGACCCAAGAATCCTGGGTAGCTGCAAAAAAAGTCAGTATATATTTTTTATTGGTTGAGTATTCAGGCATTTGCTATTAAAATGCATAAGATGTATCCCCCAAACTGAAGCCAACTAATTCAGAGACATAAGATTCCACCAAGGGAATAGGTATTTATGCTTTAAAAACATATTTTAATTTCCCAATTGATCATAATAGCTCATGCATAAAATCAAGTGGTTTCGGGATTTCTGTTACTTTAAAATTGGGCATTAAAATTCATTTGGAAAAAAGAGATTTAATTTATTTATTTCTGGAAATAAGATACTGTCTGCAAGATCTGATTCTGGAATGGTATCTCTGGTAGAGGAGACACTATTTGCACCCTGAAAATAGCTAATGGAGGATTGATAATGAATGTGCTGTTATAGTCCACTGTGAGCTCCATTCTGCAACCTTGACTCAGGTCAGTAATCCCTGCATAAGCCAGTTGTCTCTCTGACCTTTGTGGGCCTGAGCACGCTATTGAAGGTGAAAGGGTCAGGCAGTAAAAGACTAGTGCTCTCTTGCATGAGGGACCTGATCCAAAGATCATCCAAGTCAATGGAATTCTTTCTCTGGAATTCAATGGACTGTGGAAAATGGCCTAAACAAGTATTTGGATTTGTATTGTGCCTGAAATATAGGAAGAAAAGAAACAATAAGAATGTAATAATGTTTACCTAGAAAATGCATCAAAAGAGTTAAAAATGTTAGTTTCATAGTATAAAAGATTATTTTTTTAAATATATTTTTGTCAACTATAAAAAACAATCCATTTCCTTCCTTCCTTCCTTCCTTCCTTCCTTCCTTCCTTCCTTCCTTCCTTCCTTCCTTCCTTCCTTCCTTCCTTCCTTCCTTCCTTCCTTCCTTCCTTCCTTCCTTCCTTCCTTCCTTCCTTCCTTCCTTCCTTCCTTCTCTGCCTCCTGTATACTATTATAGAGAAATATGTATATGTAATAGCATTATGAACAGCCTAATTAATCAGTGTCTAAACTGTGACTTGAAGTGTGAATTTCAGAAGCAACTTCCCTCCATTCATATTGCCTGACTGTTTGGAAATGATTATTTGCAGACCAGTGAATGAAACATGGACAATCAACAATTTTTGATTGTGTGATAAAATGACTGCATTGAACTACAATGTTTTGAGTTGTTTAGAGACAATGAGCTATAGCTGACTGACCCCATTCAGCAAAGTGCTCAGATGAAACAAATGTTTAAATATTTTTCTGAGTATAGCAGAAAAAAAAATATTAAACAAAACCAACCAACCAAACAAACTTAAAACAACAGGGAAGTGCATTTATCACCAGTGAGTGACATTCATGCAGGATGAAAACATAAACTGGTATTCAAGTTAGCAAAGACCAAGGTATAATTTTAGTTTGTATATTTGTTGGGCAAAAAGACAAGGGTCATGTATTAAATGATGGTAAAGTGAAGATATTATTTCTTGTAAGTAGACTCCTCATTGCTATTTCTAACAATGATCAAGTTATTTAAATAAAGTATATCTTTGCATTTCTTAATGAAACAAATCTGTGACTACAATAAACACCTCTGTATCTTCTTCTCTCTACATTCATGCCACATGCGCAGAAATGAAAAACACATTTATATGTATATATGATAGGGAAAGAGAGAAATTTTGCAATCCTTAATGCAGCTATTTCATAACACCATTTTAGATAAATCAACATATCTGTGTTAATGTCATTGGTTCACCTCCTATTTGCATCAGCTGAACCTCTGGTCTACCTTTTTGATATATAGAAACATATTTTCAATTCTACTACACACAAATAGGAAGTGCCGAGATCCTGTTACCTACTTCATCTGCCTGCATATATGCAAGTGTTTGGTGTGGACTTTGCACCTGCACACATAATTCCCCAAATTATCATTATGGTTATTGTGCATCAAAAATGGATAAAAAATGGATACATTTCCCTCAGTTGGGAATCTGAACATTTGCTTTCTATGTAACCTTAACCCTGACCCTAAATTTGCAACCCTTAAAGATTAGCTTAAACAGAAGATCAATTTTGTTTATAGCTATGAGCATTGATTTTTTCTCCCTGCAGTGCATGACACTGGCCTGGCTATTAATAGAAGAGAAAATATTATTCTCTATGGCTAGGAAGTTCTATAACATCAAAAGAAGCCATACGTATGTGTGTGTATAAATTTTTTTCATACATATTTTTCGATACATACATGGAATGTTATCATCAGCTTAATACCTGCTGCCCTGCAGGATGGGTTTCTAAAATGAAAAGTTACTTATCTTTCTTGTCTTCAAAGAGCCCCCTGAGCTAGGTTAGCTGTTTGTAGTAACCCAAGGGAGGAAGAAAACCTGTTTGGTATGCCTCTTTCTCGCAGCAAGAAGCAGGCTGCGATTTGGACGCTTCCCCCCCCCTCCTCTTCTCGCCCCCCTTCCCTCCCCCGGCTCCGGGGGGCTGCCGGGGTGAGTCCCCCGCCGCCGGGAGCTGTCCATTCAGCACCCTCACCCACGTGCTGCTCGTTCGCCCGCCAAAAAAATTAAAAAAAAGCACACACACACACACACACACACACACACACAAAGCACAAAAGAAGGGAAATATTAATTAATTAAAAAGAGGGGGGAGAGGGAAAAAAAAAAAGCCAATCTGCTCAATCCTCTGCCTGCAGGCAGACTCTAACGGAAACCACATATGCTTTGCCTCTCCCTATAAGAAATCTTCATTGGGGCATTAAAATACTTAAAAGGATTAGTCGTTAAATACTTGTACATTTGGTTTAATTCACTAGAAACGCTGTGTCACAGGGTTACATCAGAAAGCTAGAGAGTTTTAATCTCACTTGCAGTATTTACCTAGATGTTTTATTCCTTCTGCTGCTTGTTACAGGGATAATATTAATATCCTACTTGTCCAGAGGGAAGAAGTTAAAAAAAAAAAAAAAAAAAAAAGAGCTGGCTGCTGTCTGATGGTATAAAAAATATCAAAGGGACTTTTAAAGTAAAACAAAACAAATCAAAATAGCATGAATTAGAGCCTGACATTCCTTCCCACAGCCTGTTGCTTATTCATGATGATGATGATGGAGGGGTAAGGAGCTGTTGTCTTCAGAAAACAGGGCAAATTCATAGATCACACAGGTCTTGAGATATGGGAGATGTTGGCTTTCTTTACAACTGTCTCCTCGTTTAGTCTCATATAGTTTCCCTATAAGGCAGGTGTACAACTCATTTGTAATTCCACTTTCAATACAGTAGCTTAGAATATGCTATTTTTGGCAAGGCTCCAAAAGAAGTTGGCTTCCACAAAGTAAATAAACAGTAGCCATAAATCCAATGTAGGCAGGTACAGAAATACCTTACTGTGAAATTCTCAATGGGAAGGGCAAATGCTGTGTAGGAGGGTGTCCACATGTGAGACTTGGATCTTTCTATGACTAATGAGAGAGGACAGACTTACAGCTTAAAGCCTTCCTCAAGTTGTAATGGCTTTTGCACTTAGTCCTGGCATTCCTTTTATAGCCCTACTGTAGTCATATACATTTAAAAGAAAGACCTTAAGTAGTGAGATGTCTGTGAAGTACTTTGCTCTTCAAATCAAGAGCCACTTTACTCATATTTCAGGCAACAAGGGTAAATGTTGAGCTAGGGGTGAAATTGTGGTTCCATTTAAATCAATAAGTGCATAGCCACAAGTTTCTGTAAATTTCAGAAGAAGAAAGAAAACAGTAGATTTGTGCAAATTTATTATTTAATAGAAAGAGGGCCTAGACCTTTCAAAACCAAGGAAGAAGGAATTGAGACAAGTTCCGTTATCAAGTTCTTCATTTGCTTTGCAGTGTTTGAATGACAGAACAACCCACACCCAACCATTTTAATTGTATCAACGGAGTTATCATCCTCCTTAAGAGAAGTCTCACTGGAAATTCTGCTGTGACTTCAACAAGACATCCTAACAAGGCAACCTAATCTCATGGTAATTTCTCTTGGCCACCACCTTGAGTCAGGGAACCTTTAGAAATAACAAGATAAACAGCCCTGAGAAGGAAAATGGTGTTACCATGTACACTCCCCACCTCAGATAAGCACACATATATGTAAATAATCCTGAATATAATTTCAGTGCTGAACATATTTGGATTTTATCCATCTGAATTAAGCTGGATAGGATTAGGGTCAAGGTTACTCTTCTCTGCAAGGGAGAGCTATGTATTGAGGCATGGGTAATACTCAACAAATTAGGCACCATGTTGTTTTGAATTCAAAAGAAAGTTTTCTGTGCTAGGATTGTCTGATCAGTCTTCTTGCAAACAATGTAAAATGAATAATCCTCAGAATTGACCAGAGGACTTTTTGACTGTCAGAATCATGTAAAATCATAAAGAAAACCAATCACTACAGAGCAACTCAGGAGATGGAAGGTAGACTACTTCTCAACATATTTGACTATCTGAAAGTTAGTAAACGAGAGTGCACAGGTGATCTAGACACTTGACATGGAAGAAGAAGACCTACTGACACTGGATACTTCAGCAAAGGTTTGCTGAATCATTCTGAGAGGCTGTAGCACAACCTTCATTTTGTTTCTGTGCGTTTGAAGGAAAGCATGCAAAAACACATATGTGCACACTGAATAATTATTTCCTTGAAACACAAAATCTCATATGAGTGAAGAAGACTGATGGCCAGGTGATATGCAGAGTGAGTGTGGCCAGGCCTTGTCACTTGGCTTCACAGCTGGAGAATGGTCCCTTCCCTTTCTTTGTTCTGTAAAATTTCTTTATCTCCTGGGTCTAAGGTATAGAAATTTGTAGCAGATGGGATCCCTTTCCAGGTCCAGCCAAGTCCATACTGGATTCTTTAGCATCATCCAGACATTGGTCCTATCCTTCTGTTGAACGTCATGACCTTTATTTGAAGTCACTGGTAGAGTCTTCTAAGAACCATGACTAGGATGCACACAAGAATCTTACCTCTGTCGTCAGTTCTCCAAACAATTCTCAGTCATAATTTTGGAGTTAGTACAAATCAACAGCCGTTCCCAGTCAGCTGCAGGGATACAGATACTGTTTAGAAGGGAAGAAGTTCTTTATAGTGAGGATGTGGACAGTTACACCACCTGACCACAGTCAGATACGATATGGTCTCAGGCACCAGAAATTAACCATCTCCACTGAATTTCTGAAGAGTTTTGTCCTGTTTTGGTTTTGGCCCAGTCCAGCTCTCCCCATAAACACCAGGGTACGATTCAGGAGGTAACAGAAGTCAGGAACTGTTTCTAATAATAACATGAATATGACCACTGTTTTCAGAATAGTTGAATTTCATAGAAGTGAACTATTCCTTGCAAGCTTGGTCAGAATACGGTTGCTTCAAGTCTTATGTATTAGTATGAACTTTGTCAATGTGTACTTTAGAGTGTTTCACAGCAGTTGATATGCTTAATGTCTACAAAGGAGTGAGCAGTTTTGCTTTTGAGATAATCCTAATTTCCTAGAACTGGGCCTTTACTGGCTTAGATGACACGTATTTCTGAAAAGAGATCTTAACCATTCAAACTGTACAACCCCTTTCATGAAAATACTTGCACAGTAAATCTCACAGTATGATTTTGGCCCAGCATAACTAAGGCAGGAAATTAAAAATCTGCCAAGAGGCTCAGTAAGTATGTGGAAAATCAGTCCTCATAGAAAATGTGATGAAAACTTAAAGAAAAGTTAGTTTGGAGAGAACAGGCATGTCCTCTGCTGTCAGGAAGGTGTGACATAGTAGGGCACCTTACTAACACAATGCTGTCAAGCTACTATCATCCAGACATCTTTCATGTGGACATTAAAGGATATGTTTCCAGTCCCTTCTGCAGCCATCTGTTTGAACACCCACACGACTAGACCCACAGTCCAGGCAGTTAGTGAGCCTCCAATCTCAAATCCAGGCGGCACTGGAGGACATCTCTAGAGTGTACCCACCTTCCATAGCATGTCTGAAGAGTCAGTGTACCGAGAAGACATGGGCCAGGAGTATGCAGACAGTTTGTAAAGTGCTCAGAAAATCATCAAATGGAAAGTAAAACATTAATAACATGGAAAGAAAAATATATACTTTGGAAAGCTGCTTTTTCAGAGATAAGAGATGAAGATATCAGCTACCACTGCCCAGTCACAGGATGAATAGTCAATAATACGGCACACTTGGAGGGCTTTTGGAGGAAGTGAATGAAATTAGGTTCAATTTAGGTTAAAATTAGGTTTGCAATTCCACTTTCTTTCTTAACACTAACAAGATAGGCACAAGGTCACCATGACCATAATCTGACTTCCAATGACTTCATCGTGCTGAGATCTCCCTCAACAATCCAGGTCAGCACATACTGTCAAGAAAAGTTGAAGTCTGACATAAACAAGATAACCTGAAGGCCATTTTTCTCTTTAAAAAGACTCTTATTTTTCCCTACATTTTTCCCCTCCTTTAATCAATTCCTATCATTTATTTATTTATTTTTGTGGAACCACTCCTTCTGGTTTAGGGTTTTTTATTCCTCCTAGAGCTGCAGCCTAATTTTACTTTTGGGGGTGCCTGAATATCACCCTGCCCTTGACATAAAAAGTATCATTTTGTGGGATTTTTGTACCTTATTGTGCCTTTTTTCCCCCTCAAAAGCAAAGAATAGTTTCTTGTATTCAAAGCATAAACACAGATGCCCATGAGACTGCTTGGATGAGGACTAGAGAAGAGAGTTACATTAGGGCAGAAATTCGGGTCACATCTTATCAAACTGAAAGCATCAGGTCAAAGATAAGCTTAGATGATAATATTTACACACAATCATTTTAAACGTGAAGACTCCTCCCATGAAAGAAAACCCCCCTCAGTTTCTAGATGGTGCAGGTATTTTCAATAGGGTTGTGTCACTACTTGCTAAAATGCAGTACATTTGCATCTTCCTTGCATTATTTATTGTTATCCTGCAGGCTGGATTGTCACACTAATCATGACTCGTGTCACTGAATTTTATTGGCTTCTTCTAGGTTATATTTGCAAGTGGTGCCCCTAGACTGTAGGAAGAGAAATGTCAGTGTAAGTCTTTTACACCTGTTACACAGCATAGCTGGATGCTGTTTGTTGTCAAAGTCACGTAGAAAAATGTCTCTCCTTCAAGAGCAGCTCCTGGTATTGTGACCTTTACGCATCCTTAGCAGACAGGCTCTTTAATGCTTTCAAAGCCTTTAGAACCTTGTTACAGGCACATTTTCTAAGTTTATGCTTGACAGACCAAGGGGAGAATTTTCCAATTCACTGTAATGTGTGCCACGATATGTGACATGGTAGGTACTGCATGTGATTGCAGGACACTAGGTGATTAGGGTGGGGGTAGGCAAAGGTTTTGGGCAATACGTGGAAGACCTAAGATAATTCCTTGCCTTTGCTAGTGACTTTCTGTGTCACCTAGGACACAGAAATCATCTACCAAATTATTATTATATTCTTCATGTTTTACATGTGTGGTCTATCTTTTTCTTCTTTTCTTTTTATGCCTTTCTTCTTTCCACTGAAAGCTTCTCAGGATGAAGGCTGAGTCTTACTGTATGACTGTACACTGCTTGGGAGAATGAGAACCTTGATTTGAGCTTGTTCATAATATAAATAATTACAGTTTTGTATTTTTCTTGGGGGGAAGGGGATAAAAAAATGTAACAAATGGGACGAAACTTTGAATCACCAGGACTTGTTTAAAGACTTGCTCCCCTTTAACTTATTCTGAGACACAGCCTGTCTGCAGGTCCATGTAAAGACTGTCTGCTACTGCAATTGGCAAACAGACATCCCATTGCTCAAAAAGATAAAATGAGGAGTATAATGAAAGCTTTCTTTGTTGGTCTACACTGGTAAATGAAATACTGCCATGGTAGATACAGTTAGTAAAATTACAACCAGGCCCTTGAAACTTTCTTATGCTACAGAAAAAGATATTTCCTTGTCCTCCTGTTGCCCGGTAAGGCTTGAAGCTAGAAGTCCTCATCACCTGTGTGAGTTCCCAACCTTTGGTCCCACACACATTCTCTCTGGCTCTGAATTCCCAGCCACTTGGAATTTCTTTGACAGTACATCGTTTCCGCTATTACCTACAGACTAGTAGTGCCATACATCTATTTCAGGTGTGGATTGTACTTCCTCATCTGTCTGAGGAATGAATGTTCTCTCGTTTACAATTTTGAATTGTTTGAAGTTCTGACTAGGGACTGCATTTTCTTTCTTTCAGCCATAAAGACAGGAAAAGTTCTCATAAGAAACAGGAAGAACAAATGCTTAAATGACACATGGTCTCTGGAGTTACATATTTATCTATTTATTTATTTATTTATTCTTGCATAAGTGGATTGTCTAGGCGATTTTAAATAACACCAACCTAACCTGGGATACCAGATATACCATTGGTGCAAATCAGCACAACTCCCAAAGGACATATGTTGATTTTACACCCACTGGACATGTGGCTCAGCCAGCCTGTGATTTTTAGCACTTAGTTTTCTTCACGAACAGAAAATAACATTATCATTTGCCTGTGATAAGCACATCTTTAATCAGGAACTGGGATCTACTGTACAGCTAGGTGCCAAAAAGACATTCCTTAATTTAGAAAAATCTTGTTGCAACATAGAATTACTCCATGAATGCAGGAAACTGAAGGAATAAACCAAAATGATAATGAAAGATTGTGAAAGTATTCAATATTACATGGACTAAATGACTTATTTAGGGATATGTATTTGTCTGAATTCTTTCCATAGCAAATTCAACCTGGAAGGAAAATAATTCTTTTGTTTTCTTGAACAGATATTCAGCTTATATATTATTAGGAAGCCCAATTCAGATCTCATTTCCATCAACAGGAATAATAAATAAATAAAATAAAAAAAAAAAGGACAATGGAGTTGTGCTATCACAAAGGCTGAGATATGAATCCTGACTATTATTCCTGAATAGATGTAGAAAAGGAGAGTCATTGGTTTGATAGGCCAGATTTAAATAATTTCTAAGAACGTCCTGTGGAAAGAAAATGAATTTGAAAAGATATTGTAAAGGGAAATTCACTTACATCTTTTGTGCAGGAAGAACCTGTTGAATGACATTTAAAAGAGGATTAAAGCTGATTTTTTAAAAGCAGTAGAATAATCAGATTTCTAAGCTAAAGTGGAATTAAGGTCCTCCAATTCATCTGCAAAGCTGACTGAAGTTGAATCATCATTCAGTAATTTACATGTCATTTACAGGGGCATTCATTGTGCTTTTAGTACTGTAAATATGATCTGAACAGCTTTTGATCTTTTGCAGCATTTGCAGGAACATATTATTGTTTCTGAGAAAAAAAGGAAGAGTTTTATACAAAAAAAATCCGTAATGCTCTTTTACAATGTCAAAACAAATGTGTCAACCAAATGGTAATATCTGTGCTAGTTTCATTTATCTGCACATGGCGGTTGTGAGGTTTAATGATTGTTTGTCACAAAAATACATTTTAAGAGAAGCAAGCAGATTGCTGAGTAGCAAACATGTTTTATGGAATATGTAACATTGTAAACACATTTTTGTTTCAATAGGATTCATAGAAGATTGCAAAACGAATGTGTTCTGTAAAATGAGAAGTAGACTAAGCTTATTTTCTCCTAGCTACTTATTTTACATGTATTTGCTCTTGCTAGAAAGATTCATTTGCTGCCATCAAAATTTACTCCATATATATATATGTATATATATTTGTACTGGGCTGGTCTCACTTCTGAATTGGGACTAACTCTTCTGACACATACTTGACCACAGCTTCCATGGCATGTACCTCCCACATTTCCCACAACTGCCAACTTTATTTATTATATTAATTCTCACTTGAAGGATCAGATCTTTAACTGTGGCAAAGCCCAGGAAGTCAGTGATAAAAATCACGAAGGTTTTAAATCAGACTCCGTCAACAAAGCATCATTACTTTCAATAGAATTACAACAATTTTCTCCAGTTGAGAATTTGACCCGGTGTATACTACTCTCATCACCTTTCTCTCTGAGATTAATCTTCAACTCTTCTTAGAATGACAAAATAATAGAGAAGTTTTGAAACCAGAGTTTTGACTGGGGTTTGAGTGAGAAAGATATTATATTTAGAAATATTATAACAGTCAAAAAAACATTATTAAATTATTGGGAAAAATTGGATATACCTACATGATGATGGTGATTATGATGATGATGAAGATAATATCTTAGGACAAGTCTCTATCTGAAAGGCACTGTTATTGGCATAGAGTATAGTTGGAATAGTGATAATATTTATTGCATGTTTTTGACAAGTGATTAATTCTGAGATCAGCTAAATTAATGCCTGGTGACATCTATAAGGTTTATTTTTTTTTGTCCATTAAGTTTTTCGTCTCTTTGTATTGACAAAGACTCGAGACCCTTCAAGATACCACAAAAAAGTCACCAGTTGGTTGTCAATAAGTTAACACTGATAGCTTAAACATTATGAGTATAAAACTACATCTCACAGACAAAAAAGCCAAATAAAAAATGTAATATAATATTAACTAGCTTTAAAAAGCTATCAATATTCTCGTCAATGGAAATGGACACACATGCATCCAGAAGGTTGTTTACTCTGTCCATTTTGGGCAACATTTTTAAGATATGCTGAATTAGATTTTGGCATTTCTGGCTCTTTCCACTAGCTGTAGAGAGCCTAACAAGCATATTATATCAAATCTCTTGTTGAGGTGGTGGTTCAGTCTCCTTTTTAGTCAAGCTAAATCCCAACAATACTGTTTTCATTTGCTTTTTAAAGATGATCATGTTTTTTATTTCTAGGAGCTAGGATGGTCACTGGATTTTGAGTTTTAAATCCTCATTAATTGTCAAGTTGTATTTCATTAACAAGGGTTCACAATCTGCAAGCATAGAAGTTCTGTGAAACCGAGGTGAAAAATACTGGATTAGATTCAGCCTATGATATGAAGAACCAGAGGCTAAAAGTTTTGGAGAGATCTAAAATGTATATAAAGGTCAAAATCCCATTGAAATTTTTAGATTCAAAAGTCTATGAAATCCTATTAGGTTTGAAGCCAACAGCTCACGCCTGGTTTAAAATAACATCCCTCTGGTTTAAAGTGTCACGACACATCTGAATTTCATGTCAATGTACATTGATGTTCATACTCATATTTCTTATTTATCTGCCCAGGACAGGTCTAAGTAGTTCAATTTCAGTGCCCAGTTCATGCTGCCTACCATTCCCTTCTCTCTTCCTGGAATATTTGGAGGATTTATTATCAGTATAAATCTATTAGCCATCAGATTTAGATGCATAAAGCTCCCCAGTTTCCTAAATGATTTCTCACGTACCTACTCAGAATTTAATCTTTTAGCAGATTTTGTCTGTTTTCTGGCAAAACTACATTTCAGTTCATCATTTTAAAGGTGTCTGTTTGCCCTTTCTTGTGGTGTCTGCCTCTCGCTTGCTTCTACATGTTTCATTTCTTCTGTCACCTTATAGGTGTCATCCAGTATGAGTAAGATAGTTGTGATATCACTTGTACAATGTTTATAGTGCTTATCATTCTCTCAACTATACAATATTCCTGTACTATATACACAACATCACAATTTCATCCAATTCAGTCATTTTACTTCTGCCAAGAATTCTGCAACATCTTGTTTGACGGTTAGTTCCCTCATATGGACAACTTCCAGGTAAGTAAGCTTTTCTTCCTTCCACAAACCTGTCCAGAAGCAGCAGGAGCTGGTGATATCAGCAAGATGTACACAAGCAGCAGGAGCTGCTAGAACTGACCTGTTCTCATATGGACACTGGTTTCTAATCGAAACTCTCTTCCTTTGGAGTACGGCAATCAGCCTCATTGCATTGCTTGGTCTCTATTAAAATGGGCCTTTTTGGGTCATTCTGGTAGTCATGGTAGTCTGGTAGTCATATCTCACCAACTTGGCAGTGCTTTGCAGTATATCCACAAAGCCTGAGTATACCTTCAGGTTGTGCTTCATTTCTAATAAGGCAATGGAATTTCCCTTCCACAAGAACTGAAGGAATAAAGAAGGGCAAGTCTTTGCAGAAAAGAAGAGAACATGAGCCAAGAATATGAATATGAGAATATGAGACAGGAACATCCTTGTCCAGTAAGATATCCTGTGTATCTGTACATCATTGTACTCATTAGACAGCACTGAAGAAGTGTATAGTGTCTCCAGAGACAGAAAACCCACATACATGGGGCGTCTGAATGTCAGGCAAGAACAAGTGAAGCAGTCGGTTGAATTTAATCCTCCAGAGTTAAGAAAAGAAACAAGGCATAATCATTTCTGTGACTATGTAGGGGTTATCTTGGAAAGAAAAGTAACACTACCTTTCCTGTCATTTTGGTCTGAATACAGACATGTACTAGGATCTTCTTCATTGCATACTCGAATGTTCAAATGAAGGGGTGGAGGAGATAATTGGACATGTGTGAAAACGGATTTCTGGATTTTTCTGAAGAGGTTTTTATCTGTATGTGTAAAATGCTCCAAAGACAAACTGCCTGACCATGCTGAGGGCATGTCCCTCTACTATTTAGGAAGATATTGATCTTTCTAACAGAAAATGTGGCTTACATAATAGTAAAAAATTGCAAATCAATGGTCTTTTTTTTACTTAACCAGCTCTTCTACCTTGTAGAAAGAGGAGTTCTTCCTTTATTGGCCATAATTCTTCAGAGATTTATATATGTGGTGGCTTGTCTCAGGGATAGCTCAGTTTTGGCTACCCTGAGAAAAACCTATACTGCTTATCTCTTTCAATGGATATTGATATATGACACTCATCTTTCCAACATTTCATCAGATATTCAGCCCTGAAGGGAACACCTCAAGAAAAAAACATTTTTTGGTCATATTTCCACAGGTTTGCTTTTTAGTGCTGTTTGAAAAATTTTGTGCTAAAGAGAAGATTTTTTTTGTGTTTTGTAATCAGTCAGCTAAGTTCAGCTGTAAGTGATCAACAGTAGTTATCTCAGATACCATCTGGCCACATTTTTGGCTACTGCTTGCTTTTCTCTTTGGCTGAACTGCTGAACTCTGCTCTCTGGGGACAGCGACAGGACCCGAGGGAACGGCATGGAGCTGGGACAGGGGAGGGTCAGGCTGGGTGTCAGGAAAAGGCTTTTCACTGAGAGGGTGGTTGGGCACTGGGTTAGGTTCCCCAGGGCAGTGGCCACAGCATAGAGCCTGACAGATTTCAAGAAGTTTCTGGACAACTCTCTCAGACATGTGTTCTTATTTTTTGGGTGGTCTTTTGGAGACCCAGGAGTTGGACTCGATGATCCTTTGGGGTCCTTCCAACTCAGGATATTCTATCATTCTATATGATGCTATGCTTCTCACTCAATATACTAAATGACTTATAATGACTTATGGGTATTTTATAGCAGTCCTGACTCACTGCTGCCTTTCTTTGTGTTTGCAATACTAATGCAGCTGAAAAGCTGTTACAGTACCAAACAGCTGTCATTAAATAGAAAGAGTTGGGTTTAGGAAATCACATTTCAGCATTATTTGGTATGGACATTCCCTTCCTTACTGTCATTACATCATTTTCCAACCATAGGTCCTTTGTCAGTCTTCAGACCTGACCTCATAAATGAATTGTCTCACTTTAATGGAGTTCACTGAGATCAGCGCTTAGGACACAGGTTCATCGTTGTAGCCGATATCCTTGAAGACCTTGCTCAGGAGTGTACCACTGGGAAAATTTGTCTTGAAGTAGTTCATGTTTCATCTGCAGTATTTGGTGTAGCAACTTAGTAATTCTAGTCTTATTTCCTGTTTCACAATAAACAGAATTCATATGTAGCCTCTTTCCTATAAGAAGATTCTAATCTCTTGAAACCAGGAAAAAAAACCTTGATTCGAAGAATTTAAAATTTAGAACATAAAAATATCAGGTTTAGATGTTAATCATAGCATGGCAGCCACCGGGTTTATGCATACCTCTTATCAGGTAAGACCCTTTTTTTTTTTTATTTTTTTTTGTTTTTGATTTATATTTGAGAATCATACAGACCGATTCCATTTGTATCAAGAAAGGCTGTAGAAATCTTTTTTTTTTTTTTTAACTCTCTTTGTAACTTCTAATTATAGAGTTCATTTCCACAAAAATGTCATTTTTATAAGAAAATATATATGTAGGTACCTAGGTTAAATAATACCAAAACCTATTACTACTACACTTTTTTTTTTTTTAATTTGCTCTTCCTAGACCACTTTGAAGCATAGTAAGCACTTAGATTCAAGAGACTGTTTCATTCTATGTTCAATTCTTTGCTAATCATGTTTTTCGTAGTAAGAGCTTCTGCCTAAGGAAAATTTTCTGAAACGAAGAGCAGAATTCAATCCATTTGTGAATATTTGAGGGACATCTATTTTCCCTGATGACTCTTGCTTCTCTTAATTGTGCTTTTTAACTGTAATTCCCAACTGGAGAAAAATGATTTACACATATATATGTACATATACCCTCACACTACACACAGTAAGCCTACTGAAATCAGTCTTTGCCAGTCAGTGAGAAAGAATGATTTTATACAACTTCTTAATATTAAATTCCTACCATTAGAGAAAAAAAAAAAAAGACACCGTGCCACCTATTAGCATGCCAAAAAAAAAAGTTCACCGAAAACTAATGGAAATGACATTTCTCAACTGAATTCTTCCTCATCCCTCACCTTTGCAACTCTTTTTTTTTTTCTTCTTCTTCCCACTATCACAGCAGGCTGCAGGCACAAGCAAAGCAGGCAGTTTCCTGAGGGAGCAAGCTGCCAAAATCATCTCACTTTCTCCTCTGCCTATGACTGTGACTAGGAGTAGAGTGAGACCAGCCATAGTGACAATGGAACTTTTCCCAGAGCCAGAGAGATTTAAATGCCAAAATTAAAAATAAGCTTCATGCTTAATTACTCTGTTAGAATATTGGCCACATTATAGCAGTAATTCATTAAAATTCTCAGTCTTCAGTCCTCAGTTTTTTTTATAAGCTGATGAGAAACCTCATGACCTTAAAAATGAGATTATCACAGCTCACATTTACGTGCTTGACTGAATCAGAATCTAAGCACTACTGAGGACAAAATGGTGTACACAGGTATATCTGAAAGAAGAATTTGGCTTTGGGTTGCTGTGATTAAAATCAATATATATATATATATATTTAGTAACAACAATTTGATTTCCTCAGCCAGATTCAGGCTAGCTAGATTATATCCTGAAATTAGAAAAGCTTGAACAAAAACCTCTTTCTGAGTTACAAGGAGAACATCAGACACTGGTTTAGAGTATATTGGTTATGAGGCTTTAAGAGGTGCAATGCCAACTGCATAAAGAGAAACAGGAGAAAAAATGTAAAGCACCAACAAATTTGTGCAATAACTCATCACAAAGCATTTTACCATGAAACTGAACTACAGCTATGTAGCACTGGGTGAATTTTACTATCAGAGTCCTAGTTTGCATGAAACACTGTGAGACTTAATTAATGAGCCTTTATATTGTGCTTGGAGATCCTCAGATAAAAGAAATAGATACACAAGTGGATAAACAATAAATGAATAGAAAGGGAAACAGGAAAATAATAAATCTCTACATGAGCTTGGCAGCTTTAAGATGCCATTATTTCAGCTGTGATTAAAGGATACAAGCTTTAAGAAACTGCAACAGTGAGCTTCCTCTGGCAGAAAACTGTGGTTTTGTGACATAAAATAGGGCTGTTAAGTTGATTAGCAACAGTGTCCCTTAAAACAAAAAACAAAACAAAACAAACAAACAAAAAAGAACAAAAAATAAGCTTCCCGTTCAGATACAGCTTAAATAATTAAAATGGTATTTACAAATGCTGTTAAGATTTTTTGTTATTTCTTCTGGTATGTATTGCCTTTTCTTTTTTCTTTTTTTTTTTTTTCCCCATAGGACTAATAAGTAAATTGCAAACATACATTATTCTTCACCACTCTCCACTCACTTTCCTCCCACTGGCAACCAATCTACCAGAATTCTCTTCCATTCCCATTAATTGGTCCTTAGAGAATCTCCCTCTCATACCTTTGCAGTGACAGTCAGTGAACATTTCTTAGTAATACCGAGTCAGAAGCCCTGTGATAGCTCGCAAGTCACATATTGAACTGGAGCTGTACTACTCCCTTCCATTATGTTTAATGCATGAAGCTTCTTAAATGGCATGGCTCAGGTGATGGATCATACTTTCACTTCCAGATCATGAGTTTCCCTGGTTATTTCTTTAAGATATTTATATATATTTTTCCCAATTTAATGATTTCTTGGCAGTCCATATCAAGTAAAATAGTATCACAAGCAAGATCACCTCATGTTTTTTGAAGCTACAAAATCACAGTGTCTGAACTGACCGTAGCTGTACAAGGGAGAGATTAAAAACAAAAAACAAAAGCAAAAAACAAAGCCATATCTCCCAGATATCGATATTTTTAACAGATTTAAAGCTTTTGGACTGGGGAAAATCTGTACAGTATGGAGTCCACAGTGTCTTGCAAATTTTCAGTAATCTATCACATTTTTTCTTTTAAATGTATATTATTCAGACATGCTATAAGGTCCCAGGTGAAATCAGGTGTCTGGTGTACACAGCACTGTATATAGACATACAGGGAAAAACAAACAAACAAAAAACAAACAAACAAAAGTTTTCACTACACCAAATACACCACAATCAAAAGAATTTAGAGAATTTTTTTTTCTTTTTTTTTTTTTTTTTTTTCCCCAGTGAATTAACATGAAGATCAAGTGTTATTTGGAGACAACCTTCTGTATACGTCCAATGTGTTTGTTGTCTGGATTTCAGTCACCTTGTAAACAGTGGGGTGATTCAGGCTGGTACAAGCTTCCTGCAGCTGCAGTCAAAACGTGTAGGTCAGAAGCAAGAGTAAAAATTATTCCTAGATGGAACTGTAGGACTGGAAAAAAATTCACCCACCTCTAATGCACTGAATTTTCAATAGGTCCCTGCACACCTTGTTTTCAGCTGCCAGTCCAGAAGGGTGAATCAAGTCAAGTGTCACATCTGCTAGCCCCAGACAGATATCTTACACCTTGTAAGGTATCTCAGATACTCCCTTGTGGTCTGCAATGAATTGTACATATAAGGAAATCAGTTAGATTAACTATATGCCTATGGAGAGAGATAAGCACTATCAAAAGATGATTTGTTACTTCCTGGTAGAGCTATCTGGAATAGATGGGATGGTTCACCTGGAGGTGCCTAGTCCTCTCCACTGACAGAAGAGGAAGGTTAGAAGCTTGTTTTAGACAAGATACTTACTAGTGACATACCTAGATTAACCTCAGACCTTCCTCATGTGACTGACACAAAACAAGCAGATAAATGTCCTTTCCCTTTTTCCTCCTCCTTCTCCTAAATCTCCATTTAGAACTGGAGCCCTGAAAAGTCACCTGGAAATCTTAAGATAGACAGAGACAGTAAGGTGTTCAGGAAGAGCAGAGCAGTTCATTAAGGAAAAAATCTTATAATAGTGAAAATACCATAATAAAGTGATGGTAGACCTGTTGAGTGAAAGGGCTATAACACATTCCATATCTGTACAGAAGCTCTCACAGTGAATTCTTACCTATGCTTATTGCTATAAATGGAAAAACTAAGAATCAGATATCAGATAATGGACAAATATACTACTTCCCACATTATTTGCTCTGCTCTGCTGAGGTGGACTGCATCTACCTTTAGTTTCTCTTGTACACATAAAGAATGCTTGGCAACCATTCTCTAGCATGAAGGTGATGGGCTCCCAAATGTAGCTAGAAATAGACATTTTGACAGCAATTCTTACTGTGCTTTGTTCCTTCACAGATGGTGTTCAGCCATGGCTTAGTCATTCACAGATTACTGTCTGTGTTTGGTTAGAATCATAGAATCATTAAGATTTGAAAAGACTCTCCAAGATCATCTGGTCCAACCATCACCCTACCACCGATGTCAACCACTAAACCATGTCCGTATGCACCATGTCCAACCTTTCCTTAAACATCCCCAGGTACGGTTTCTCAGGGTGGTGAGAAAATTTCAGAGTAGTAATGTATGATTATTTTCGTCTTCATTCTTGGAAGATTCATGCTAGGAGACAGACATTGAGAAAAATATCTGGAGTGTGAGAAGTTTTATTTTTTATATATGGTACTTATTTTCTTCCTCATGTTTTTGAATCTATTTTATTGGACCCAGCAGTGTTTTCTTTGGCACATATACTAACATTTTAAGCATATCCAAGGTTTGTTCCCAAACACTGGGAAATGGTCATCTGTACTATTAAATTATTAAAGAGTAATTTTCGTTCAAGCCAGCTATCAGTCTCTCAAATAGTTCCTAGGCATGGTCAAGAGCTTATTTAGGTTAGAGATCCTTTTCAGTAGGTAGTTTAGGTTTCTCACAGTGTTATGAAAGAGTGTGGCCAGACTATGCCTAGTGACCTCAAAGTCAGAGGATAGACATGGGGCTGTTTCCAAATAAAATAAAAAGTACATCTTTCCTTCTTTTATAGGCATGTATTCACAGATTATAAGTACACGATCCATCCTCAGTACTTTAAGAAGAAAATAGGAAACTCTCAGCCAGTATTGAATGGGAAAGGGTGCTGAATTCACAAACTTGTATACCAAGGTTGTCCCTATAATGACAAACTGCTATTAATATTCTTGATAGGCAGCTGTATCCCAGATGTTTGGGTACATTCATTCCCATGCATATGAATACAATCCTTTATCAAAAAAAAAGGACCAGTGGTACATGCAAGCCTACATGACTAGCATCACCAGTACATTCTAGTTTCTGCAGCCAAACTCAGTGATAAGGCCAGCATCAAGATTAGCTACCTTGGCTTCCCCTATTCCAGCCTGAATGAATATGAGATACCTGGGTCATCTTGCCTTTAGCATGAGTCTGGAGGGAAGATTTATTTTGTACCACAGGTTTATGGTGAAATATCTTAATCTTTGTTTCTGTTTCACATGAATCCCATAGCTAAGAATGGTGGTTATGTTTTGGAAACAGACAAACCAACAAAACCAACTGAATCCTGAATCTGAAATGTTTCCTTCTTCCCTCCCTTCCTCTATATAACACAAACTCAACTGTTACTTTCTAGTCTCAGGCATGTCTTTTACAGTTTGTGTAAGTCAGTTGTTTCTAAGTTCATGCTATTTATGACTTTTTTTTTTTTTTCCTTCAAATGAAAAGTGTCTTTTCCTGAGAAAGTTTAATAAAAATTGATTTCTTCACTGATAACAATTTACTTTAAAACTCCAGGACAGATCAGTGAATTCTTCTAAGGAATGGTCACTCCTCCATATCTTTCAAAGAACAGGAATACTCCAGTAGAGCTAAAATCAAGGCCGTGTTTTAATATATGTTATGACTTTTTGATTTTGCATTGTGATACATACAGAGCAAGATGTTCTGTACTTACTTCTACAACTGGAGCTGGAGTTTATACATCACTGAAAAAATGTCTTTCTAAATGGCTGAGATGAAAAACTTTTTGAAAATATCCTCCATTATGATGGGGAATTTTACAGAATCACAGAATCGTCTAGGTTGGAAGAGACCTCCAAGATCACCAAGTCCAACCTCTGACCTAACACTAACAAGTCCTCCACTAAATCATACCACTAAGCTCTACATCTAAATGTCTCTTAAAGACCTCCAGGGATGGTGATTCAACCACTTCCCTGGGCAGCCCATTCCAATGCCTAACAACCCTTTCAGTAAAGAAATTCTTCCTAATATCCAACCTAAACCTCCCCTGGCACAACTTTAGCCCATTCCCCCTTGTCCTGTCACCAGGCACATGGGAGAATAGACCAACCCCCACCTCGCTACAGCCTCCTTTAAGGTACCTATAGAGTGCGATAAGGTTGCCCCTGAGCCTCCTCTTCTCCAGGCTGAACAATCCCAGCTCCCTCAGCCGCTCCTCATAAGACTTGTTCTCCAGACCCTTCACCAGCTTCGTTGCCCTTCTCTGGACTCTCTCGAGCACCTCCATGTCCTTCTTGTAGTGAGGGACCCAAAACTGAACACAGTACTCGAGGTCCAGCCTCACCAGAGCCGAGTACAGGGGGACAATCACCTCCCTAGACCTGCTGGCCACACTGCTTCTTATACAAGCCAGGATGCTGTTGGCCACCTGAGCACAATGCTGGCTCGTATTCAACTGGCTATCAACCAGTACTCCCAGGTCCTTCTCGGCCAGGCAGCTTTCCAACCACTCATCTCCCAGCCTGTAGTTCTGCTTGGGGTTGTTGCACCCCAGGTGCAGGACCCGGCACTTGAACTTGTTGAACTTCATACAGTTGGCCTCAGCCCATCATTCCAGCCTATCCAGATCCTCCTGCAGAGCCTTCCAACCCCTGAGCAGATCGACACATGCACCTAACTTGGTGTCATCTGCAAACTTACTGAGGGTGCACTCCATCCCCTCATCCAGGTCATCGATAAAGATATTAAAGAGGACTGGCCCCAGTACTGAGCCCTGGGGGACTCCACTAGTGACCGGCCTCCAGCTGGATTTGACTCCATTCACCACAACTCTTTGGGTCTGGCTATCCAGCCAGTTTTTAACCCAATGAAGCGTACGCCAGTCCAAGCCACGAGCAGCCAGTTTCTTGAGGAGAATGTTGTGGGGAACGGTATCAAAAGCCTTACTGAAGTCAAGGTAGACCACATCCACAGCCTTTCCCTCATCCACTAAGCATGTCACTTTGTCATAGAAGGAGATCAGGTTCGTCAAGCAGGACCTGCCTTTCATAAACCCATGCTGACTGGGCCTGATTGCCTTGTTGCCCTGTAAGTGCCGCATGATGACACTCAAGATAATCTGCTCCATGAGCTTCCCTGGCACTGAGGTCAAACTAACAGGCCTATAGTTCCCCGGGTCTACCCTCTGGCTCTTCTTGTAAATGGGCGTCACGTTTGCTAGCTGCCAGTCGACTGGGACCTCCCCTGATAGCCAGGACTGCCGATAAATGATGGAAGGCGGCTTGGCCAGCTTCTCCATCAGTTCTCTCAGTACCCTCGGGTGGATCCCATCCGGCCCCATCGACTTGCGTACATCCAAGTGCTGTAGCAGGTCGCCATTTCCTCGTGGATAGTGAGGGCCACATCCTTCTCCCCATCCCCTTCCACCAGCTCAGGGTACTGGGTATCCAGAGAACAACTGGTCTTGCCGCTACAGACTGAGGCAAAGAAGA
Source organism: Anser anser (assembly GCF_964211835.1). NCBI lineage: Eukaryota > Metazoa > Chordata > Aves > Anseriformes > Anatidae > Anser > Anser anser. The sequence continues at coordinate 4,788,307 of NC_139722.1, forward strand.
CATTAAGCACCTCAGCCTTTTCCTCATCTTTTGTAACCAAGTTTCCACCCCCCCCCCCCCAATCCAGTAAAGGATGGAGATTCTCCTTAGTCTTCCTTTTTGTGTTGATGTATTTGTAAAAACATTTTTGTTATCTTTAACGACAGTAGCCAGATTGAGCTCCAGATGAGCTTTGGCCTTTCTAATTTTGTCCCTGCACAGCCTCGCAACATCCTTATAGTCCTCCTGAGTGGCCCGCCTTCTTCTCCAAAGATTATAAACCCTGTTTTTTCTCCTAAGCTCGAGCCACAACTCTGTTCAGCCAGGCCTGTCTTCTTCCGCGCTGGCTCGTCTTTGGGCACATGGGGACAGACTGCTCCTGAGCCATTAGGATTTCCTTCTTGAAGAGTGCCCAGCCTTTCTGGACTCCTCTGCCCTTCAGAACCACCTCCCAAGGGACTCTGCCAACCAATGTCCTGAACAGCTCAAAGTCAGCCCTCCAGAAGTCCAATACAGCGGTTTTACTGGTCCCCTTCCTGACTTCGCCAAGAATAGAGATCTCTACCATTTCGTGGTCACTCTGCACAAGACAGCTCCCCACCACCACATCTCCCACCAGTCCTTCTCTGTTTGTGAACAGAAGGTCTAGCGGGGCACCTCCCCTGGTAGGCTCAATAACTGACTGCGTCAGGAAGCTATCTTCCACGCTCTCCAGAAACCTCCTTCCTAGACTGTACTTTTGTGTACTTAGAAAGTGGAATTCTCTACTTTGCATGTCTAAGATATACAAGTTCCATCTACTGAAGTGTTGTCTTTCTAGACATTCATTTTTTTCTTTGGAGTTTGGCTCAGTGTGTGAAGATGAGTGGTTATCATCAGTCAGCTGGTGTATGATAAGATCTTCTGCAAGAGAAACTGAATTAAAAAGTCAGGAGAGGGGAACAGGATGAGACAGGATACTGATCATAGATATTGCCTCCTTATACTCACACTTTGATTACAATGACTAATAATTGCCATTAAAATGATCTGTAGCAAATCTACACTGTAGCTACCCTAGTTGAATTACAGGGTTTTAAAGTATGGTATAACTTATTTGATGCATGGTTGGGAAAAACTGCTAGTTGAAATTAATCATGTGCATATAGCAATTTTCTGCTAGAGAGCATATTTTTGAGATGGAAACCCCTAATGCCTAAATTGCGAGTTTAGGGTAACTCTTGTTAATGAAAATGCATCAACAAACTGTGGGTCTCATGTGACATGACAATGGAAAACAAAAAACACCAGGTATTCATCTAAGTGTGTCAAGCTGACCGTTCCCACACCTAACAGAGAGAGGCAGTCCATAGGGGACTGATCCCTACCTTTCTGAGTGATTTTTCTCAAAATCACTGAAAAGATACTCCAAATCAAATTAATCTAATGCAATGCTGACATCTGAAATTTAGAGTCCTACCTCTGAACTACTCACCTTAGGCTCCTTTTCTGGTCAATGGAGAGGAATAAATATCTCAGGGCCGTAACTGATCTCACCAAAAGCAAAGCAATTAAGTAGGTCAAATGAATCAAACCTTAATATTTCTGTCTCCATCAAGGGCAGACGTGGATGTCTACATTAGAGAAGTCTCATATACCCCTTGAGTACAATCCCACCATACAACAGTTCAATGGTACAGGCAACACTTGGCTAATTCACAGTCAGATTATTGTGCGTTCCACTAAGATCATAAGAACATAAGAGAGATTTTACTGAATCTCACCATCTATCTCAACATGCTGTTTCCGACAGCTGCCAAAAAGCAGATGCCCAGGGAAGAGTCATAAAAACAGGGCAAACATATCGTATTTCCTCCAGCATCTTTCCCAGCCTCTAACCATCTGTATCTTCAGAACTCTCTAAGCCAGACTTGTTTTTGATGTGTTCAGCAACCTATGAATGTGTCCCATCTCCCTATAAACCAATGTCAAAGACTTAACCACGAGCAACATCCTGCAGTAAGTAGTTTCTCAGCTTAACTGCAGGCTGTGTAATTAGTTTCCTTTTGTGTGTTTTGTTCCTGCCTTCTGCTAGTTTAATTTGAAATACAGCAAAGTGATTTCTGGAAGAAAGTCAGTGTGGAAAGACAGTCTGCTGGCTTTCTTCAACCTGAAGCATGCAAATGTTGGTGACTGTAGCAACCTCTGTGTTCCAGTAACCTATGTTAACTTTTGTTCTTTCTAGACAGCTTAGCTGATGCTAAGTGTCAGAACTGGATGTTTTGAACTGTAACCCTATAGACATTTCCTTATCTATTGTTAGAAAAATGTGTTATATGTTAATCTCTACAACTGTGTTTAGGCTAAATATTTTAAGGACCCTGAAGTGTATCATAATGAATATCTTTCCTTGTCTTGTACAGTTCTAATTTCAATACAGCAGTAAGTTGTCTATACTTTTTGGGATGTGACATTACATGTTTATCTATTTTTAGCTGTTTTTATTTTCTTATCCACAATTGTTACCACATCCATTCATTCTTTTTAATTTTCTCCTTAAAATTCAGGCACTTATTCATAGTTTTTAACCAAGGCACTTGCTTCACAACTGGATTTCAAAACTGAGTGAAAAAAGAGAATGTTAAAGAATGACAAACAACTAGGGCTGGCGTCTGGAAAATTTTATCAGGATCTTCTGAAATAGAAGGAGAAATAACAAAAGCCAAGTCACTCTGTCTGGGTCAAGGTCTGAGAACAAGGTTTAGTTAACCTCCTTGCAGAGCACAACAATAAAGTTAGACATGATCTATTGATCATGAAAGTTGTCTGGAGAATAATATATAAGATAAATATAAAAGTAACTTGTGAATAATATGGGGAAGAGACAGAAAGGGAGACAGCTAAATGCTTTTGAAGATGGAAAGAGACAGATGACCACACAGCAAAAAACTACACTCCTTTATTTTCTTATACTAAGTTCACTTACGAAGACAAAAAGTACATTGTGGCCAAGCCATGAGAAAGAGAAAAGAAAGGAGCGTTGATCAGAAGATCTCCAGAGGTCCCTTGCAACCTCAACCATTCTGTGATTCTGTGATTCATATGGAAAAACAAATCTTGAGAAGGCCTTGAGAACAAATGCAGAACAACAATGAGCAACTGAAAAAATGGGAACAAACAAAGAACAATGTCATGCACCAGATGACAATTTCTTCCGGAGTTCTTCTTTCTTATCATCTTTTCCTATCTATTCCTCCTGTATGGAAAACCAGTTTACAACTTGTTCTGGAAGACTTCTGTGACTTGTAAATTCTTTTTTGTCTTCTCTATCTTTTCAAATTTCCAAGTCTCCTTCTTCATCTTGCAACCATCAGAACTGTCAGTCAGCGACGAAGTGAGTACCAAATTTTAAGGTCACTACTGAGTTATGCCTAAAACAGAAAGTGAATTGAACCTCCATCTTCACACCAGTATGGCACATGTTAGACTGATTTGGAAAGCTTTGCTCCATCTTCTTTTCCTTCATGATTTTCCCTGCTTGTGTTTTCACAGAAAAGTACAGAAATTCCCTTCAAATCTCAATATCATAATAGCACCATCCTTTAGTGAATATTGAGATCAATTTTATAAATTTTTGAAAATACAAATAATTTATTAAAAACTGATATATGAATTATAGAGCAACAAGATTATTATTATTATTTAAGCAAAGAGAATGTTTTTTCTCTATTGACAAATGTAATTTCTTTAGAATTCTACTATTTTTTCTGTCCTAATTTTAATCTTGTTCATATTTTTAGAATGCTTTCACATGGTATTAGAATAAGTGGCAACAGATTTACATTATCAATGACATACTGCAACAGCGAATAGCTAAAAGTAATTACTGAAGATTGACAATGGGCAATGAAGATAAATTATCTAGCTCAAACTACACAGTAAATACTTTCACATTACGAACAGTCTTCAAAACCAGGGTAAACGATCTGCAAATGGTTAGAAATTCTCCACAAATACTGTTTACAGCAGACAATGTGTTGACAATCAGACGAGACAGACTAAATAAGGTCTGGCCTTATTTGTTATTTTTGTTTGCCAAACATTCCCTTTATAATATACACTATAATGGGGTTTACTTCATTTTTCACACATCTCACATCATTAGGAAGTATCACTTCCTAATTAGCAATGTTAATGAGGGCATTTGACTCAAAAATTTTATTAAAATTTTTGCTGTTTAAACAGATTAGATTTACAAGTATCTCAGCAAAATGACCATAGTATTCAATATGAGAACACAGTCATCACCTACCCTAAAAAGCTTTCTTCAGTAGAATATATTCAAGAATTTCAGTATTATATTTATGAAATACTAAATAAAGTAACATCTTCAACAGAAAAAAAAATATATGTCTCAAGGGAAGTTTCTAATCTCATTTCTATTAAGTGAACAAAAAACCACCAACTACTTCAGCTAGATCCTTTGAAGATTACCATATTTCCACCACAAAAAAAAAAAAAAGATTATAAAACAAACAAACAAAAAAAAAACAACCAAACAAAAAACACTTCCCAGTGGTCTGTGCTAGAAGAAACTAGAATTGTGCTCTTTTCCCCAGGAAAAGTACTTCCCATGTGCTGAAATACATTTTCATTGATGCATCTTCTATATTTATTCATTTACTTATTTATTTATTTAGATCATAGTAGGAAAATACAAAGCAGATTCTGTGCAGAGAATATTTAGTTTTCTGTTCGTTTAGGCCCACAGAAATTCATATGAAATTTGCGCATTACTCCCGATGAAAACTCAAACTGTATTTAGTGACAGACAAATCAGTGGTTGGATGGACGTAAATTTTAGACCTCTTTTCACATATCTGTGGACTGTACTCTCAGAGGCCTTATTAGCATTGTATTGACTTGAGTTCCTTGTTACAGTGTTATCATTTTGTTTTGTTAAGGGGGAAAATGGAGGAAAAGAGTTGGAAAGGATACTTTACATTTCTTAAATAGTTCCTTGTTCAGAAAGAGCTCAGGAATTACCATACCAGGTTGAAATGGTGTCTCCAGTTCTCCAAAGTGGTGTCTACCACCAGTTGTCTACTACCAGAAAACAAAATCACACCTACAGCAGGCAAGGGATAATGTTGGCAATCTTGGTGCTCGAGGCCATTTGACACTGAGCATATATTTAGTATATGTAACACTACCACAGGGCTTTTTAGTATTGCTGAAATGTTTAAATCACTTCTTACTATTAAAAGAAATGCTAGTGGCATCTCTTCAGAGAACAGGATATTGACAAGTTTTTATGTTTATTGGCTGGAAAGGGAAGTCGCCATCTCTCCATCTCTAAACTTACTTGCAACAGAAGAGAAGAATCTATTCTGTTACGTCTTTTGTCTACAGCTAAACTTGGGAACTATTGGCAAAAAATGGATCAGGGCTCCAGATTCCCTGGTTCTGACAGCACCAGCTGCAGAAAAAGCATGACAGAGAAGCATCAGGAATAAAATGTCTATGGAAATAATCCAAATTATAGCATGGTAGTAAGCTGAAAAAAAGCATTTGGATGTTTCTCTGAGGTTCGTTTACATGCTGCTATGTTCACACTCAAGCTAAAGAAGACAGCTCATAGGATATGACTATTTTGGTGGTACAGTGAAGAAGACAGTATTGGTCCTTGGGTCTGGTTTACTAATTTGTTTTAACACAGACACTTCAAAGGTATTTTCAGGAAGGTCCTCCTCTGTTGTTTCTCTCCTGCATGGCTTAGATCCCATAATAATCGTTGCTCTCCTTACATGGTGAGGGCTGAATCCCTGCTGGCTTTCTGATCCTATTCACAGCTGGTTCCTCCACAGTCCTTGGTTCCAACACTAACCCAGTCAATATTTGATTTTTATTTTCTTCATGACTCTGAAAGCATCTCATAACACCACATTTCAGTTCTTTGATTCTTTCATTTATTTGGTAAGGTCCTTCTGTGGGATTGATGTATTTCCTGTATTTTGTATCTCCTGATTGTTTAGCTTGCAGACTCCTGTAAGCAAGAATTATCTTTTTCTGGGTGTGCATGAAGCATGTGGACCACTGGAGGCTCTAAATGAGGCAGTAGCAGAGACAGTAAAAACAACCAGATAACTGACTATTCACTAATAATGACATTTACGTAGCAAATGAGGATTTATAAACAAACACAACTAAAGATGGATTTTATTCCAGTGTTTTCCTCAGCTACTTCTTCAATTACTCAAATTTTGGCTTACATGGAAAATAGAGTATTTTGACAAAATAATAATAACAGAAAATTTAAAAAGTGACGCCACTTAAATAATTTTAAATTATTAAGTTAGAATGTATGTTTCAGAAACTCATACACCATGTTTTGTAATTTTGAGTTATGATGAAGTAGACCAGAAATCCAGACTGGATTAGAAGAGCCCAAACTGATATATAGCACTCTGTAACTACAAGAAAATTCTATAACATCTTCAGTGAAACAGATCCCAATTCCCAGAAATCAACGGGAATCTTATAGCTGAAATAAGATGGAAATAACTTTGGAGTGCACTTTGCAGTCTAAAACAGAAATCATGGCCACAATTCAGCAAAGCACTTATGCTGTTTTAACCACGTGAACAATTCTTTCTACAGGATTTCTTCTCTGCTTAACTCCAAGCAAATGCTTAAATGGTTTTCAAAATCAAGACCGAGAATTTATAATTATTTCTCAGACATGCCAATACTTAATTATTTTTCTGTATCATACAGATGATAGAAGTGCTTGATATCATAAAGATATAATGTCAACAAAAACAAAATGTTATGAAACTCACTTTGTTTTTATTGATTTAATGTGGAAGGCATTCATATCCTGTATAGACAGACTTGCATAAATCCTTGCAAAGATGTAATGTTTCTCTCTGAAATGAACATTCTATGACTTTATCTTGTTTGCAAAATATATATCAATTTATACTATACATCTTGGGTTATCATGTTGAGAGCAGATTTCCAAGGCACTCTCTTAATCTCCATTTTTCTTTTCAACAAGCAGATACTGGAAATACAAAGCAATAATATAAAACCAAGCAACAACATGAGTCAACACAAACTGATTATTTGCACACATTTTCCTGAATCCTAATTGCTTTCAATGCTCTCAGAACAGCATTAGATGGAAAAATAACAACTGTCATCATACAGTAAAAGGCAATTACACCAATTTGGAAAAGATACCTTGGGAATCTTCATATCAAGCTTGATTTACCCTGACATTCTGCAAACATGTATACCAATCAAAACAGTTCTGAGTCTACACCAACACAAAATAGAGTTCCTTGAAGTTCATTGGAGGTAAAACTAAATTTTCACAGTGGTCCCTTCTGGCCTTTAATGTATTAATCACGGTCTTTTTAGATTAAAGTACCAGAATTGCCTACATATGCCATCTTTCTGATTACCTCCTACTCATTTTATTATAGTTTTTCTTTCCTTTTCTACATTTAGACTCCGTGACACTTTCCAATCCTTATATATACAGTACATCTTATCTGAACTGGTTGGGTGAAACTGGATGTACAGTTTTGTGTAGAAATACCAGAACAGTATTTCTGAATTAAATAATTTTTTGCCTAATTGTTGCTTCATCCCACAAAACCATGTCCTTTATAACTGAATAAAGCAATGCCTGAAAAGCCAGTTCAAGGTTATTCAGTAGAATAATCCAAACAAAGGTTATGGTCAAAAAATGCATCAGTGTTCAAATGTCCCAAAGACCTAGGAATGCCACTACCTACTGCTACTTAGCACCAGCTTAAACTGTGGGAACAGTCCCTTTTGCCTCCAGGAACAAAAAAAAGGTTGCTTAAGAGAATCATCAACCCATAAATCCTGGCACCTCCTTTTGCAGAAATAACTGCATAAGGAATTAAAGCCTATCTTTGCTCTGCTGTGTTGGTTAGAGGCAGAAATCAGCTGTATGGCCCTAATAACCTGTTCCAACAAGAAATTATATTTGTCTTCCACATAGTAAAAGTAGGTGGAGGACTCTTACTGGGGTCAGTTTACCATACTAAATTATCTGTCATTTGAGTTCCTGCCTGCTTAGCCTATATAAAAAGTAAATAAATAATTAAATAAATAAAATAATTTTTATCAACACATTAAAGAACATGGACATCATCTCACTGAAGTCAAAGTACCTGCTGCAGACTATGGCTAGACCTTGGCTCAGTTTACTCTTAACACTACAGGTAGGAATAAAGACACAGGAACATTACATGCATATCAAGATGCATTCAAGCCTTGGCATAAATCCTGCAAACTGGCCAACAAATGCATGGTCAATCTGTTCTATTCAAGCTCCACTGGATTTGTTAAATTGCATTACATGGAATTTATTTTCACACTGTGGCTTTGGAGCAGGATCAGAAACCATGTTCTGGCTGAATGTCTGTCATTAGAAACTGTAAAAAAGTATCTAGAATAAGACAATCTTCTTCCACAAACAAAACTATGTAGTGAAAGAGAACAGGTTCAAACGGATAAATAAACATGAGAACAAGGCAACAGTGGAAGAACCAAAACCCGATCCTGCAAAGTCAGGTTTATGAACTTTTACTTTATGTATTTATATGATTCCTCTCTCATAAAGCTTTCATAAAGCGTAAAGCTTCACTTATCACAATCACCTCTCTTAACTCTGGAAATCTAAAAGGTGGGTATTAAGGCTAAGATAACCTCCTAAATTACCTTTGGAGGCACTGACAAATTTATGGCCTCCAGAAATCACCATTAATATGGAGTGAATATGCTATAGGAAATCATTTTTATATAGTGATGTACAAGGAGCTAAGATGAAAAAAAATCTAATCTATTGTGTGTATGTCTAGATCTTAGCTGATTACAACAGTACCATAATCACACCTGAACACATAGCTTTTTTAGTAGCGATATCTAATGTTAGTTGTATACGGTAAATCTCTTCAGTATCTGTTTATCAAACAGTAGTGTGTGTATATATGTGTGTGTGTCTACTCTGCTCTCGTGAGACCCTACATGGAGCACTGTGTTCAGCTCTGGGACTCCAACATAAGAAGGTCATGCAGCTGTTAGAGAGAGTTAGAGGAGGCCATGAGGGTAATCAGAGGGCTGGAGCACCTCTTCCATGAAAAGAGGCTGAGAGAGTTGAGGTTGTTCTGTCCAGAAAAGAGAAGGCTCTGGGGAGACCTCACTGAAGCCTTCCACTATCTAATGGGGACCTACAAGAAAAAAGGAGAGGGACTTTTTATCAAGGACTGTAGTGATAGGACAAGGGGTAATGGCTTTAAACTAAACTAAACTAAACTAAATTAAACTAAAAAAAAGTTAGATTGAGATTAGATATTAGAGGAAATTCTGTACTATGAGGATAGTGAGGTATTGACGCAAGCTGCCCAGAGAAATTGTGGATGCACCATCCCTGGAAGTGCTCAAGACCAGGTTTGATGGGGCTTTGGGCAATCCAGTGTAGTGGGTGGCATCCCTGCCCATGGCACGGGTTTGGAACTAGATGATCTTTAAGGTCCCTTCCAATCCAAACCATTCTATGATTCTATGGTTCTATGTCACAGCAGCTGGGTAAGAAACACTCCAACATTTGAAAACTCACAGATTATTTAGATTGGTTTGAGATTGTTCCTTAAATCCACTGGCCACATCCGTCAACCAAAACTATAATTAAAAACAAAACAAAGCACAAAAAAGCAGCCTAATGACTTTTTCCAATCATGACAGGAATTTCTGAGTGACTCATCACAAGCAGTTCTTATTCTCAAAGCTGTTTTGAGTGGGCTACCTGCAGACTCAGAGAAACATGCTTTCATACATTCCATGATGTGCTGTTTATACACATTGGATTATCACAAGGGATGAAAATGATTATAACTTTTTCCATTTTCATTAACATTTAGAATTTCACAACAGAAGTAAAAAAATATATATTTCCCATAATGTGCACAAAGCCATATATGTAGCATTAGAGATAGTTCCCTGTCTATATATGAAACAATAAAATGGGTTAACGGCAAGCTGACTCATGTCTTCAGTCCCCTCAAATGTCATGTTGTCACAGATGCAAACAAGAGCAATCACTAGGAAAGATAATGACAGTGGCACCACCCCTGCAAATTCAGGGAAAGATATGAGACATCAGTTTCAGATGAACCACTTCCTCAGCCATCCTTGGTGACAGCTGCTGGCACTCTGGTAACCTGCTGTGCTTTGCAGAGTTCTCACAGAGTGAAGTAAAGCTAGTAACGAAGGTGAACTGGGGTTCGTAGTTGCTACTGTGAGAGGGAAAAAAAAAAAAAACACTACTATTTTCAAAAAGATTTTTCTGACCTAATAGGTACCCCACGTAACTTTGGCCATTTTATTAGTACTGCAAGCACATATCTCTGCCCCTGGGAGGGAGGGCAAGCAGGGTTCCTACTGAACTGAAGCCTCCTTTTTATGAATCATGGTCCCAGTTAGGAATTGATTGGGTTATAATGGTAACTATTTCATGCCTTTTATCATTTTTTCTGGCCCAAACCCCCTAATTGTGGAATGCCTTTGATTCCAGGTAGCCCTGCAGACCAAACTTACTTCTGAGACTGTGAGCTGGCACCTGTGTCATGAACTGAATTGTTAACTAGGGTTGATCCAGCTTCCCATAAAGTTGGTGGCAAGCTTCCCACTGACTTCAGTCAGCAATCGTAATTTCAGAATCCTTGTCACTTCTGACAATGCATGAGATTGAAAGAGCATGGGTTGGCTTTCGGATCCTAGAACTGAGTATGTGGGGCTGACAGCTGGAAAAAGAATCTATCTTTATCTCTAACTATGTTATCTAGCTACCTGTCTGTCTATATATCTACAGTTTTCCTGGAGCAGATTTAGAGAGTCTCTTCACTATGTGGGGCTGAATGTGTAGAAGAATATTTTCTGGTATGGTATTCTGGGGATATTTTGTCTTTTTCAAATTGTCTTTGTCATTTTGTCTTTATCAATTACATTAGTCTTATATTTATTTTAAGCTTTCACAAAAGGTATTTTCTTTATGTGTCTCATTTTGGGCCTTTTTTCACACTTTATCCATCAGAGGGATAAAAACCTAATTTATGGCATTTGAGGTATATTTTCAGATTTTGATCAATTACTCAGCATATAGAAATAAACAGATCCCACATTTGATCAGTACCTCCTTCAAAAGATGTTTATCCACACTGCCTGAGTCATCAGCTGGGGTCTTGCTTTATTGTCGGTTTATATAACAATTAAATAAAAGAGAAATATAAAAGATGCAAAAGTTTTGCTGCAGAATACACTATCAAATTGGCAAATGAATATTATTTAGACCAAATAACATGGAATCATTTTTTCCAGCAAATGATTAAAAAAATATATAAATGTCAAACATAAGTTTAACAGAGCAAAAGTTATCTCTCAAATATTTGTGATACAAAGGGCCAAAGAATAGAAATTAAGAAGAAAATAAAATCTGAAACTTTTTTTCTTTCTTCTTCTTCTTCTTTTTTTTTTTTAGTCATTGCAAATGCTTTCTGCGTTTAATTTCTGTCGCTTAGAGTAGTTCAGGATGAAACTAAAATGTTCCAAAACTCTTCTTGTAAGGGATATTTACACACATCTTTCACTGAAGAAATGCATGTTTAAGATTCAGTCATTGACTTTGGAAAGAAAGAAGATGCAACAGATGATATTTCTTGAGGCCTAGGGGAGCCTAATTGAAAATCTATTTTAGCGCTATTTCAGAGCAGATTTTCTTTCTTTCCTGATGTGGGGAGGATACATGTATATGGATTAACAGCAAAAGTTTGAAGACAAACCAGCCAGAATCCTAGCTCCAGACACTAAAATTTACTGAAATTAAAATGACATTTTAGTGAAAATGTGGAAAAGGGTAGGCATTGTGGATTCCAACCTGTACTTTACATCTTTTATTCTAATTATACACTGGCTCTGTCTGTGTATGCTAAGTGTATGTTTTCACTGCTATCTTCAAGTGTCCAGAATGCTTACCGCTCACTTCTCATTTGTTCAGATAGGCAGATTATATTTGTCCCTATATGCTCCCAAATTTCAATTTTTTTCATCATTTTCTTTGAAACTGTATGTGTCTTTTGCAAGACAACTCAGGTAATTTAGCCAAAGTGGTCTTGATAAATAACAATCAGTGTAACCTGCTAATATTACCCATTCCATTGTCACTAATAATTTTTTTCTTTTTTGGGGGGGGTGGGGGGCTGGGAGGACAACTGTAGTATTAAGGTTGGAGCAAAACATAGTGGCTTGATGCTGTCAATGATTTATGTAGGAAAAGCAATTTTTTTGCTGGATGTGTGTGCATCTAAATAGATCTGTAGGGGAGAATTCACAAAGGCTAATTTTGGCCTGAAGAGGCGAATATCTCTGGACTGCCCTATAGTCAGGAAAAAATGGGAGAAAGACAAATTCCTTCAGGAAGTGATTTAGGGAGTGCATCCTCCAGAAGAGCATCTCTCTTCTCTGACCCAACAGAACCAAGTGCTCTAGGCCAGTGTTAACCTTTGTTGAAAATGCCCTTGGTGTGTTTACTGTTAGCCTAAGAGATAGGATAACAGGACCTACCTACTTTGAAAGTGTAGGTCATTACTCATTAAGTCTTTGGTCATGTCAAAATTTACAAGCACTGTTAAAGGCAATGAAAATCAGGGCCCCGACTACCATCATTTTTAGTCCCAACTTTGAACGACTTATATAAATGCTTAGCTGCAGACACAGTGGGTAGCCTAGCCAGTTAGAACAGTTATTCAGAAAATTATGATTTGTCTACAACAAAAATATTCAAGGAAAATGACTTTGTCAACACACCTTGTTTAGGGAATGGTTTCTCAGGTCCAAGAGAGAATTTCTGTCCAGCTATAGGCATGCTGGAGAACAGCCAATAGCCTAAGGCTAAGGCATTCACCTGGGACAGGGAAGACCCCAGGTTGTCTCTGCACTGCTGGATTCAGTCCAGGTGTTTGAATTTTTCTTCCTGTGTTTCAAGTAAGTGATCTGATCTGATGCCTTGGTTAACCTAGGGTGGGACTTTTCCCTCTGGAAACTCAAAAAGTCTTCAACTACTTCAAAAGGAAGCAGATATAAATATAAAGAAACTTCGTTAGGAATACATTCAGATTTATTTATTTATTTATTTATTTATTTATTTATTTTTCAACAAAGCAAGAAGGATTTTATTGCTACAATCTTGGGAAAGCTGTTTCATAAGAAAACATTTTTCAGGTCTTAGCTAGAAACACTTTCTTTGTCCCATTTTCTCAACATGTCCCATTTTCTCTCAGAATTTTATGTTCTCTTTGGCATCTATTATTTGATAGTTATCCATTAATTTTGAAGCACTGCTTATCCATACCTTTCCTCATTAGGAAATGTATTAATAAATTTATTATTTATTAATATAAAAATTAAATCAGGTTCTAACTAGTTTAGAATCAAGAACCACATGTCTACTGAAAATTATCACAGTAGGTCAAATTTTCTTGCCTAATTGTGACATGAAGACACAATCAGAAGTACCAGTCCTGATAGAAGTAGATAGCTTAAAAATT